>NC_069502.1:155661638-155961638 GCF_027579735.1 Bombina bombina
GTGGAACCTGTCCTGTGAAACTTCTTTATGGTCTTGCCCACCATGTTACAGCTCAGTTTCAGGGTCTTAGCAATCTTCTTATAGCCTATGCCATTTTTATGTAGAGCAACAATACTTTTTTTCAGATCCTCAGAGAGTTCTTTGCCATGAGGTTCCATGTTGAACTTCCAGTGACCAGTATGAGAGAGTGTGAGAGCGATAACACCAAATTTAACATACCTGCTCCCCATTCACACGTGAGACCTAGTAACACTAACGAGTCACATGACACCGTGGAGGGAAAACGGCTAATTGGGCCCAAATTGGACATTTCTGCTTAGGGGTGTACTCACTTTTGTTGCCAACAGTTTAGATATTAGTAACATTAGTGGCTGTGTGTTGAGTTATTTCTCTTGTTAAGTGTATCCAGTCCACGGATCATCCATTACTTATGGGATATATTCTCCTTCCCAACAGGAAGTTGCAAGAGTCCACCCACAGCAAAGCTGCTATATAGCTCCTCCCCTAACTGCCATTACCAGTCATTCTCTTGCAAGTCTCAACATAGATAGGAGGTCGTGAGAGTCTGTGGTTTTTTATACTTAGTTTATTTCTTCAATCAAAAGTTTGTTATTTTTAAATGGCACCGGAGTGTGCTGTTTATCTCAGGCAGTATTTGGAAGAAGAATCTGCCTGCATTTTTTCTATGATCTTAGCAGACGTAACTAAGATCCAGTTGCTGTTCTCACACATTCTGAGGAGTAAGGTACTTCAGAGGGGGAATGGCGTGCAGGTTTTCCTGCAAATAAGGTATGTGCAGTAAAATATCTTTCTAAGGAATGGAATTGACTAAGAAAATACTGCTGATACCGAAGTAATGTAAGTACAGCCTTTAAATGCAGTGAAAGCGACTGGTACCAGGCTGATTGATAGAGATATATGCTAAGGTATGTGCAGTAATATATTTTTCTAAGGAATGGAATTGACTAAGAAAATACTGCTGATACCGAAGTAATGTAAGTAAAGCCTTAAATGCAGTGATAGCGACTGGATCAGGCTTATTAATAGACATACATACTCTTATAAGAATGTGTTTTAAAACGTTTGCTGGCATGTTTAATCGTTTTTTAACATATGTTTGGTGATAAAACTTATTGGGGCCTAATTTTTCCACATGGCTGGCTTAAATTTTGCATAGAAACAGTTATAGGGAAGGTAATCCACAGCTCAGCTGTGGCAGTTTTGTTGTGTCTGTTTAAAAAAAATGTCGTTTTTCTTTATTTTTTTTATCTGTTTTTTGCATTAAGGGGTTAATCATCCATTTGCAAGTGGGTGCAATGCTCTGTTAACTTATTACATGTACTGTAAAAATTTCGTTTGATTTACTGCCTTTTTTCACTGTTTTTCAAATTTTGACAAAATTTGTTTCTCTTAAAGGCACAGTAACGTTTGTTATATTTGCTTGTTAACTTGATTTAAAGTGTTTTCCAAGCTTACTAGTCTCTTTATTAGTTCTAACATGTCTAACATAGAGGAGGCTCTGTGTTTATTATGTTTAAAGCCATGGTGGAACCCCATTTTAGAATGTGTACCACATGTACTGATTTCATGTTAAACAATAAGGATCATTTTTTGTATTTAAAAACATTATCACCAGAGGATTCTGTCGAGGGGGAAGTTATGCCGACTAACTCTCCCCACGTGTCAGACCCTTTGACTCCCGCTTTAGGGACTCACGCTCAAATGGCGCCAAGTACATCAAGGGCACCCATAGCGTTTATTTTACCAGAGGATTCTGTCGAGGGGGAAGTTATGCCGACTAACTCTCCCCACGTTTTAGACCCTTTGACTCCCGCTCCAGGGACTCACGCTCAAATGGCGCCAAGTATATCAATGGCGCCCATAGCGTTTATTTTACAAGACATGGCAAAGGTTGTGTATAATACACTGGCAGCAGTATTAGTCAGACTACCTGGAATTAAAGAAAGCAAAACAGCTCTGGGGGTAGATACAGAGCATACAGACGCTTTAAGAACCATGTCTGATACTACCTCACAATATGCTTAGTCTGTGGGTGATATTTGTGACTCAGGGAAGATGATTTAACCTGATTCTGATATTTCTACATTTAAAATTTATGCTTGAGAACCTCCACTTGTTGCTCAGGGAGGCTTTAGCTGCTCTGAATGAATGTGTACAATCGCAGTGCCAGAGAAATTGTGTAGACTGGATAAATAATATGCAGTGCCGGTGTGTACTTATGTTTTTCCAATACCTAAAGAGGTTTACTAAAATTTTTCATAAGGAATGGGATTGACCAGGTGTGCCGTTCTCTTCCCCTCCTATTTTTTAGAAGAATGTTTTCTAATAGTTACCACCACACGGGACTTATGGCAGACAGTTCCTAAGGTGGAGAGAAGAGTTTCTACTCTAGCTAAGCGTACCACTACCTCTGGCGAGGACTGTTGTGCTTTTTTAGATCCAATGGATAAAAAATGTTTATTCAACAAGGTTTTATCCTGCAGCCCCTTGCACGCATTGCTCCTGTCACTGCTGCTGTGGCGTTCTGGTTTGAGTCTCTTGATGAGGCTTTACAGGCTCCATTGGATGAATATATTTGACAAGCTTAGAGCACTTAAGCTAGCCAATTCCTTTGTTTTCTGATGCCTTTGTTCCTTTGACTAGACTAACGGCTAAGAATTCTGTTTTTTACTATACTGGCGCGCAGAGCGCTATGGCTTATATCATGGTCAGCTGTCGTGACTTTAATAAATAAGCTACTTAACTTCCCTTCAAGGGGCAGACCCTATTCAGGCCTAGTTTGAAAGAGATTACTTATATCACTGGAGGAAAAGATCATGCCCTTCCTCAGGACAGGTCCAAATCAAGGGACAAAAAAGGCCTAATTTTCGTGCCTTTCGAAAATTCAAGGCAGGTGTGGCATCAACTTCCTCTAAGGCAAAATAAGAGGGAACTTTTGCTCAGTCCAAGGCGGTCTGGAGACAACCGGACCTGGAACAAAGATAAGCAGGTCAAGGAGCCTGCTGCTGCCTCTAAAACAGCATGAGGAACGGACCCCTATCTGGTAACGGATCCTATAGGGGGCAGACTTCATTCTTCGCCCAGGCGTGGGCAAGAGATGCCCAGGATCCCTGGGCATTGGAAATTATACCCCAGAGATATCTTCTGGATTTCAAAGCTTTCCCCCCCAAAAAAGGGGAGTTTTTGCCTTTCACATTTATCTGCAAACCAGATAAAGAAAGAGACATTCTTGCATTGTGTACGTGACCCATTCAGTTCCAATAGAGGAACAGGGACACAGTTTTCCTCAAATCGGTTTGTGGTTCCCAAGGAAAGGAAACCTTCAGACCTATTTTGGATCTAAAAGATCTTAAACAAATTCTTTAGAATTCTATCATTTAAGATGGAAACTATTCGTACCATCTTAACTATGATCCAGGAGATTCAATAGAGGACTACAATGGATTTGAAGGATGCTTATCCTCACATTACGATGCATAAAGATCACCATCGGTTTTTCAGGTTTGCCTTTCTAGACAGGCATTACCAGTTTGTAGCTCTTTCCTTTGGGTTAACTACAGCCCCTAGAATCTTTATGGAGGTTCTGGGGTCACTTTGGCGGTCCTTAGGCCGCGGGGCATAGAAGTGGCCCCTTATTTAGACGACATCCTGATACAGGTGTCAAACATCCAAGTTGCCAAGTCTCATACGGACGTAGTACTGGCATTTCTGAGATCGCATGGGTGGAAAGTGAACAAGGAAAGAGTTCTCTATCCCCAATATCAAGGGTTTCCCTCCTAGGGATTCTGATAGATTTTGTAGAAATTAAAATTGACCTGACGGAGTCCAGGTTGTCAAAGTTTCTAAATTTCTGCCGTGTTCTTCATTCCATCCGCGCCCTTTGGTGGCTCAGTACATGAATGTAATCGGCTTAATGGTAGCGGCAAGGGACATAGTACCGTTTGCACGCCTACATTTCAGACCACTGCAACTATGCATGCTCAGCCAGAGGAACGGGGATTACACAGATTTGTTCTCCTGTTAAATCCGGACCAAGAAACCAGAGATTCTCTTCTCTGGTGACTATCTCGGGTCCATCTGTCCAAGGGTATGACCTTCCGCAGGTCAGATGGGACAATTGTTACAACAGATGCCAGCCTTTTAGGTTGGGATACAGTCTGGAACTCCCTGAAGGCTCAGGGATAGTGGACTCAGGAGGAGACCCTCCTTCTAATGAATATTCTGGAACTGGGAGCGATATTCCATGCTCTTCAGACTTGGCCTCAGTTAGCAACTCTGAGGTACATCATATTTCAGTCGGACAATATCACGACTGTGGCTTACATCAACCATCAAGGGGGAACAGAAGTTCCCTAGCAATGTTAGAAGTCTTAAAATAATTCACTGGACAGAGACTCACTCTTGTCTAAAAGCTATCCCTATCCCAGGTGTTGAGAACTGGGAGGCAAATTTTCTAAGTTGTCAGACTTTTCATCCGGGGGAGTGGGAATTCCCTCCGGAGGGGTTTGCACAAGATCAAGCAGGAGAGTGCTTTGGTGCTTTTGACAGCGCCTGCGTGGCCACGCAGGACCTGGTATGCAGATCTGGTGGACATGTCATCCTTTCCACCACGGTCTCTGCTTCTGAGACAGGACCCTCTACCTCAGGGTCTTTTCAACCATCTAAATATAACTAATCTGAGATGGACTGCCTGGAGACAGAACGCTTGATGTTATCAAAGCATGGCTTCTCCGAGTCAGTAATTGATACCTTAATACAGGCATAAAAGCCTGTCTCTAGGAAAATTTAACATAAGATATGGTGTAAATATCTTATTGTTATGAATCCAAGGGTTACTCATGGAGTAAAGTCTGGATTCCCAGGATATTATCTTTTCTCCAAGATAATTTTGAGAAAAGGGTTGTCAGCTAGTTCTTTAAAAGGACATATTTCTACTCTGTCTATTCTTTTGCACAAGCGTCTGGCAGGTATTCTAGACGTTCAGGCATTTGGTCAGGCTTTGGTTAGAACCAAGCCTGTGGTTAAAAATGTTGCTCCGCCATGGAGCATAAAGCTGGTTCTTAAGGTTCTTCAAGGAGTTCCATTTGAACCTTTTCATTCCATAGATATCAAACTTCTATCTTGGAAAGTTCCTTTTTGGTAGCTATTTCCTCGGCTCATAGAGTCTCCGAGTTATCTGCGTTGCAATGTGATTCTCCTTATCTGGTTCTCCGTACGGATAAGGTAGTCCTGTGTACCAACCTGGGTTTTTACCTAAGGTGGTATTTAACAAGAATATCACTCAAGAGATTGTTGTTCCATTCTTGTATCCTAATCCTTCTTCAAAGAAGGAACGTCTATTACACAATTTGGACGTGGTTCGTGTTTTAAAGTTTTACTTACAAGCTACTACAGATTTTCATCAAACATTCACCTTGTTTGTTGTCTATTCTGGACAGAGGAGAGGTCAAAGGACTTCAGCAACCTCTCTGTCTTTTTGTTTAAAAAGCATAATTCATTTAGCTTATGAGACTGCTGGACAGCAGCCTCCTGAAGGGATTACAGCTCATTCTACTAGAGCTGTGGTTTTCACTTGGGCCTTTTTTAAATGTGGCTTCTGTTGAACAGATTACAAGACGGAGTCTTGGTCTGCGTTTCATACTTTTTCAAATTTAACAAATTTGATACCTTGCTTCTTCGGAGGCTATTTTTGGGAGAAAGGGTTTTTTACAGGCAGTGGTAACTTCCGTTTAAGTACCTGCCTTGTCCCTCCCATCATCCGTGTACTTTAGCTTTGGTATTGGTATCCCATAAGTAATGGATGATCCGTGGACTGGATACACTTAACAAGAGAAAACATAATTTATGCTTACCTGATAAATTTATTTCTCTTGTAGTGTATCCAGTCCACGGCCCGCCCTGTCACTTTAAGGCAGGTAATTTTTCCATTAAACTACAGTCACCACTGCACCCTATGGTTTTCCTTTCTCTGCATGTTTTCGGTCGAATGACTGGTAATGGCAGTTAGGGGAGGAGCTATATAGCAGCTTTGCTGTGGGTGGACTCTTGCAACTTCCTGTTGGGAAGGAGAATATATCCCATAAGTAATGGATGATCCGTGGACTGGATACACTACAAGAGAAATAAATTTATCAGGTAAGCATAAATTATGTTTTTGAGGGGACAGCAATTTTACACTGTTATACAGGCTGTGCACTCACTACTTTACATTGTAGCAAAGTGTCATTTCTTCAGTGTTGTCACATGAAAAGATTTAATGTAAGAGGTGTACTCACTTTTGCGAGATACTGTATATATAATGACTATTATTGATATGCATGTGTATGTATGTGTGTATATATTTTTAGAGATGTATATGTATTTATCTCAATGTTAAAGCCCTATGCCTGCCATTTTTTTTTCTAACCCCTGAGCCCTTCTATCTTTAAGCCCTTATAACTTTTGTGTGCATTTTTTTTTTAAATTAGATGGTGTTATTGTGAGTGTAATGTATTTTTGATTGCATTTACTTTCAACTTGTAATATGAGCGGTAACCCCTTATCGCTCGGGAACTGTTTGTGCCCCTCTCGTAATCTAAGCCTTTGTATTTAGTTGCTGATAGGTATTAAAATGAAAGGGACATGAAACCCAACATTTGTATTTCATGATTCAGATAGACCATACAATTGTAATACATTTTCCCTTTTACTTCTGTTATCTAATTTGCCTCGTTATCTTGGTATCCTTTGTTAAAGGTGCAGCAATGCACTACTGGGAGTTAGCTTAAAGCCAGTGACAATAGGCATGTATGTGCAGCCACCAATCCTCTGCATCAGAGCCTACCTAGTTATACTTTTCAACATTGAATAAAAAAAGAAAAAAAAAAAAGAATTGTGTTTCATGTTCCGTTAAAAAAAGAAAAAAAAAATGTTAGTGGAATGCAGAACCCTGACCTTCCTTCATGCTGAGTGTTTCGTTGATCTGTGCAGAAGTTTGTTACTATTTGGTCACTGCAAAAATAAATATGCTAAATAACATTCCAAAAGTGTCCTGTTCCTGCAAATCAATGCATATTTTTCTAACAAACGGGAGCTTGAAATGCTTTTTAAAGATTCATTTCTATGCAGATGACAAAAATAAAAAAATAACTGTTTCTTTAAGTGAAACATAATTTTCAATTTTATTAGTATAATTCCACATATTATTATTATTATTATTATTATTATTATTATTTAAAAAGGAAGCAGGTGATTCTATTGGATGAGGTTTTATAAAAAGTATACACCTTATATTGTGTATGTGCAATTTCCAAGGCTACACCAATGAGGGAAAGAGTAAATATCAGCAGAGGGAGGGGGTCACTTGATTTTAAGTCAAGAGCAACATAAAATGTAAAAATGCTTTTATGATTAAGTGTTGATACTTACATGTTTTTATTCTCTGGTTTTAAACAGGAGCTGCTTGCAGTTAATTTCTGACTGTCCTGAGACCATTCACAAGGAACTTGATTTAATACGTTCTCTTGGTTACCTTGAAGAGTTTGGAGTTAAGATTTTGCCTTTACAAGGTACAGTGATCTTCCAGAAATGTCTCACAAGGGATATTAAAATGACAGCTAATTTATTATAGCAGCATTTACATTGATTTAATAGTAACTTACTCTATCTTCAGATTTAGGAAGTTAACGTGACTCATGGGATCTTTAATTCTAAATATAGTTTCTTTGTCGTCACTCCCCCCCCCCCCCACAAGAGCCTATTTTACCAGATCAAAAACTTATATATATTGCTAATACATATTTGTAAATTGTAATGTGTTGATTTTATTGCAAAGTATATTTATTTTAAATTAGAAGCTGGAAAATGTATATCAAACTTAGTAGCTCACAATAATATTGATATGTCAGGGATATTTTACAAGCCAAATGCCCCCATGTATTTAAGTGTTCAGGGCTGGTAGATGTTAACATTGCATAAGATTTTTCTTGTGAAACCTCACCCCTTGCTGTTCTTCAACCAGTTGCATGAGAGCAGGGCTTGTCACTCATCCCGGACAAATGAGTCATGGATTTTTAACATCTGCAATCACTGAGGTTGGCAACAAGTTAACAAGCAGGAAGTTTACAACCTCAGCTTCTTAACTTGTGGTTACAGATGCACATGAACAAGCCTGCACTGCAATGGCTCCGAAGCTGCATCACATCTCCATAAATTGGTCTGTGGGTTCTTGCATGCACATACATGCAGGGCCGGTCTGGGGAATCAAACCAGCCCTGGACCCCCTGTTAACTTGCCTGCCAAGTGTTCTAAGGTGCCACTGATCCACCTCCCATCCTAGGCCTCCACACCTGCAGCCTTGCTGGCAGAAGCAGAGCGGCCTTGAAATAGATATGCCATGCCTGCACATAAGGCCGGCTCTGTGACCAACTTATGTGGCCCTGACGGGCCAATCCTGCACTGCATATATGTAGATTATTTCAAGAAGTTAGGAGCCTAAAATAAATCCACATATCCTAGGATTAGTCCAGACCTACAACTACTTGTTTACTCCCACCATAGTTTCTAAAAATAATTATTGTCATAAAAATGTTTTAAATAAAATTCTAATTTCTAAAGCAGTGATCTTCTAAATATGTTTGTGAATTAGCTGCCCTTGATTTATAGCATTAAATCATAGTTCCCACATAGTTCCCATATTACCTAGAGTTAACTTCACCTCTGAAATGTTACACAGGACTTGAAATGTGCACCTTTGTGACAACTAAACAGCTGTACTGTTTATGAGTTTTACAAGGTCCTGAAGGTTGGTTTGTCTTGGTAGCAGTAACTTTTCTCTATTAATTTTATTCAAAGTACAAGCCTTAAGCGCATAGCTGAAAAGAGAAGTGTGTGTATGTGTATTATGGGTTAGACATTAAGAAATTATTAGTTTGGCCATGGGGAGCTATGCAGGCTGGCTTGTATTATCTGACTTGTCAGCATTTCATCTTACTGAGAATCATCCTTAAGTTACACACTGCCATTTTCTAAGCATTTCCAGACACTATTTTGTTCTAAAATCCTAAAGAATATGTTAATGTACCTATAAAAATTGAGTGCTGAATGTGTAATGGGAAATCAATGCAAATTAACTATTATTATTATTATTATCATGTATATTTTTACTTTTTGTTTTTCCCCTTTAAAATATTCAGCCCTCTCCCATGGTTTGCTAATTTAATGATAAGACTATGAATATGCTGTTGTGTGGTTAAAACATTTATGTGCCTGTTGACAGCAGACTACTATTATAGCTTTTTTAGCTTATAGGAGAAACTTTTTTAAACATAATATATCTATATGCTTCTCTATCTGTCTATGTATTGTATCTATCTATCTATCTATCTATCTATCTATCTATCTATCTATCTATCTATTAAGGTATCAT
Organism: Bombina bombina; assembly: GCF_027579735.1. Taxonomy (NCBI): domain Eukaryota; kingdom Metazoa; phylum Chordata; class Amphibia; order Anura; family Bombinatoridae; genus Bombina; species Bombina bombina. The sequence goes on from NC_069502.1 coordinate 155,671,066, forward strand.
ACAGTTCATATATCCTCCTTTGTTATACGATTGAAAAATCAATTTACAGTTTTAAAGCTTTGCCCAGAAATGTTAAAAATAACATTTATATGTATCTGCTTTATTGTATTTATATATTTTAAACCAAAACATAATTTTTCTCTGAAAGCCCATTTTTCTACAGTTTTAATATGCACTTTATTTTCTACAAATTGTATTTCTCCAACATTGGTGTGTCCGGTCCACGGCGTCATCCATTACTTGTGGGAAATGTTCTCTCCCACAGGGAAAGGCAAGGAGAGCACACAGCAAGAGCTGTCCATATAGCTCCCCCTCTGGCTCCGCCCTCCAGTCATTCTCCTTGCCGCTCTGAACAAGTAGCATCTACCACGGGGATGGCGAGGAGTTTGTGGTGTTAGTTGTAGTTTTTTATTCTTCTATCAAGAGTTTGTTATTTTAAAATAGTGCTGGCTTGTACTATTTACTCTATAACAGAAAAGTGATGAAGATTTCTGTTTAAGAGGGCTATGATTTTAGCACAAGTAACTAAAATCCATTACTGTTACCACGCAGGACTGTTGAAACAAGAGAACTTCAGTTGGGGGTAACAGTTTGCAGACTCATCTGCTTCAGGTATGACTAGTCTCCTTCTAACAACACAGGCTAATGCTAGATGACAGTCATTTTTCCCCTCAGGGGAAACTGTAAGCCATTTTTCTTTCACCTCAGCAAAAAAGATAACAGGCTTCCCCTTTTTGTTTTTTATGCTGGTAGACACTGTTAGGGGCTAAATCGATTGGTTTTTATTACAATATTATACCATTTGAAATATTTTATAAGCTCACATAGACTTGGGAACGTTTTTTATTGATCTGGCTTGTTTTAGACACCTAAATCTAGTCAGGAAGGCCCCTTCACTCTAGTGTGCTGAGGGAGGAAGCCTCATTTTGGCACTTCAGCTGTGCAGTTGAATTTCAAGGCAGTGCATGCAGATTCATGTGAGAGGGTCCTGTGGTTCAGAAAGTGACTCCAAAAGGCTTTTTTCTGTGAATGGTGACCCCTAAGGAAGGTAAAAAGCTGCAGCAAGGCTGTAGCTGGGATTGTGGTGTGTAAAAACGGTTAAATCCAACAATTAGCTCCGGTTTGCTTGTTTTAAGAGCTAGAGTCTCCATATTTGCTGTGCAATACTTTCTAAGCATTAAGACACTGGGGTCCAAATTTCAGAAAAATCGGATATTGCCTTCATAGTTTTTTGAACATTCAGAAATAAATGTGTCATTTTATTATTTAAAGAGACAGTAACGTTTTTGTTTAAAATCGTTTTTATTGCATTGTTTGCCTGCCTAAATCTGTTTAACATGTCTGTTCCATCAGATAACCTATGTTCTGTGTGTATAGAGACAAATGTGGTTCCACCTTCGAGTGTTTGTGATAATTGCGCCATAGCGTCCAAACAAAATCAGGACAGCTCTGTTATTTTTCATAATGTTGCCCAAGATGATTTATCTAATGAAGATAGTGGGGATAGCTCTACATCCTCTCCTTCTGTGTCTACACCAGCTTTGCCCGCGCAGGCGACACCTAGCGCGCCAGTGCTTATTTCTATGCAACAATTATCAGCAGTAGTGGATAATTCTATAGCAAATCTTTTAACCAAACTGCCAGTTTTTCAGAGAAAGCGTGATTGTTCAGTTTTAAATACAGATAAAAAGGATGAACAATCAGACGCTGACGATGCCTTATCTATTTTACCCTCACATCAATCGGAATTGGCTGTGAGGGAAGGGCTGTCTGAGGGTGAAATTTCAGACTCAGGAAAAATTTCTCAACAGGCAGAACCTGATCTAGTGGCATTTAAGTTTAAGCTAGAACATCTCCGCGCTTTGCTTAAGGAGGTATTAGCTACTCTGGATGACTGTGATTCCATGGTAGTACCAGAGAAGTTGTGCAAATTGGACACATTTTTAGAGGTCCCAGTGCACGACGACGCTTTTCCAATACCTAAGAGGGTAGCGAACATAGTGGAAAAGGAGTGGGAGAAGCCAGGTGTACCCTTTGCCCCACCTCCTATATTTAAGAAAATGTTTCCCATAGTAGACCCTAGAAGGGACGCATGGCAAACGGTCCCGAAGGTTGAGGGAGCTGTTTCAACACTAGCGAAGCGCACAACTATTCCTATAGAGGACAGCTGCGCTTTCAAAGATCCTATGGATAAAAAATTGGAAGGATTGCTTAAAAAGATTTTTGTTCAGCAAGGGTTCATCCTTCAACCAGCTACGTGTGTTATTACTGTCACTTCAGCGGCGTCCTTTTGGTTCGAAGAACTAGAAAGGTCGCTCCAGAAAGAGACTTCCTATGAAGAAGTCATGGACAGAATTCACGCATTAAAGTTAGCTAATTCCTTTATATTGGATGCCGCCTTTCAAATAACGAAATTGGCGGCGAAAAACTCAGGTTTTGCTATAGTAGTGCGGAGGGCGCTTTGGCTAAAATCCTGGTCGGCAGACGTGTCGTCCAAGACTAAGTTACTGAATATTCCTTTCAAGGGAAAGACCCTTTTTGGGCCGGAATTGAAGGAAATTATTTCAGACATCAATGGGGGTAAGGGCCATGCCCTCCCACAGGATAGGCCTTTTAAGGCTAAGAACAAGTCTAATTTTCGTTCCTTTCGCAATTTCAGGAACGGACCGGCTAATAACTCCACTGCCGCTAGACAAGAAGGTATCGCGGCCCAGCCCAAACCCGCTTGGAAGCCCATGCAAGGCTGGAACAAGGGTAAACAAACCAAGAAACCTGCTGCTGCTACCAAGACAGCATGAAAGGGTAGCCCCCGATCCGGGACCGGATCTGGTAGGGGGCACACTATCTCTCTTCGCTCAGGCTTGGGCAAGAGATGTTCTGGATCCCTGGGCACTAGAGATAGTTTCCAAGGGATACCTGTTAGAATTCAAGGGACTTCCTCCAAAGGGAAGGTTCCACCTGTCTCGCTTATCTTCAGACCAGATAAAGAAACAGGCATTCTTACATTGTGTAAGAGACCTATCAAAGATGGGAGTGATAAACCCAGTCCCCTCCGGGGAACAAGGTCTAGGGTTTTACTCAAACCTGTTTGTGGTTCCCAAAAAAGAGGGAACTTTCAGGCCAATTCTGGATTTAAAGATATTAAACAAGTTCCTCAGAGTTCCATCCTTCAAGATGGAAACCATTGGACAATCTTACCAACAATCCAGCAGGGTCAATTTTTGACTACCGTGGATCTGAAGGATGCATATCTGCATATCCCAATCCACAAATCTCATCATCAGTTCCTGAGGTTCGCCTTTCTGGACAAACATTACCAGTTTGTGGCTCTTCCATTCGGTTTAGCCACCGCTCCCAGAATCTTCACAAAGGTGCTAGGGTCCCTTCTAGCGGTCCTAAGACCGACGGGCATCGCTGTAGCACCTTATCTAGACGACATCCTAATCCAAGCGTCGTCTCTTTCCAAAGCGAGGGCTCATACAGACATTGTGTTGGCTTTTCTCAGATCTCACGGGTGGAAAGTGAACATAGAAAAAAGTTCACTGTCACCGTCCACAAGGGTTCCTTTTCTGGGAACAATAATAGATTCTGTGGAAATGAAGATCTTTCTCACAGACGTCAGAAAGACAAAGCTTCTAAAAGCTTGTCGAGTTCTTCACTCTATTCCTCAACCCTCCATTGCTCAATGCATGGAAGTAATAGGACTAATGGAGCAGCAATGGATGTGGTTCCTTTTGCTCGAATTCATCTAAGACCATTACAGCTGTGCATGCTCAATCAGTGGAATGGGGACTATACAGACTTGTCTCCCCAAATTCAAGTAGACCAGGTAACCAGGGACTCACTTCTCTGGTGGTTGACCCAGGATCACCTGTCTCAGGGAATGAGTTTCCGCAGACCGGAGTGGGTCATCGTCACGACCGACGCAAGCCTCTTGGGGTGGGGCGCGGTCTGGGACTCTCTGAAAGCTCAGGGCCTATGGTCGCGGGAAGAGTCGCTTCTCCCGATAAACATTTTGGAACTAAGAGCTATATTCAATGCGCTCCTGGCTTGGCCTCAGCTAGCGGAAGCCAGGTTCATAAGATTTCAGTCGGACAACATAACGACTGTTGCGTACATCAATCATCAGGGGGGAACAAAGAGTTCCCTAGCGATGAAGGAAGTAACCAAGATAATCCAATGGGCAGAGAATCACTCCTGCCATCTATCTGCTATTCACATCCCAGGAGTAGACAACTGGGAGGCGGACTATTTGAGTCGTCAGACTTTCCATCCGGGGGAGTGGGAACTCCATCCGGAGGTCTTTGCTCAGTTAACCCAATTATGGGGCATTCCAGACATGGATCTAATGGCGTCCCATCAGAACTTCAAGATTCCTTGCTACGGGTCCAGATCCAGGGATCCCAAGGCGACTCTAGTGGATGCATTAGTGGCGCCTTGGTCGTTCAACCTAGCATATGTGTTTCCACCGTTTCCTCTCCTCCCCAGGCTCATAGCCAGGATCAAACAGGAGAAGGCCTCAGTGATTCTGATAGCTCCTGCATGGCCACGCAGGACTTGGTATGCAGACCTGGTGAATATGTCATCGGCTCCACCATGGAAGCTACCTTTGAGACAGGACCTTCTAGTACAAGGTCCATTCGAACATCCCAATCTAGTTTCTATGCAGCTGACTGCTTGGAAATTGAACGCTTGATTTTATCCAAGCGTGGGTTTTCAAATTCTGTGATTGATACTCTGGTCCAAGCCAGAAAACCTGTGACTCGAAGGATTTACCATAAAATATGGAAAAAATATATCTGTTGGTGTGAATCCAAAGGATTCTCCTGGAGTAAGATTAAAATTCCAAAGATTCTCTCCTTTCTCCAAGAAGGTTTGGATAAAGGATTGTCAGCTAGTTCTCCAAAAGGACAGATTTCTGCATTATCCGTCTTGTTGCACAAACGACTGGCAGCTTTGCCAGATGTACAAGCTTTTGTTCAGGCTTTGGTTAGAATCAAGCCTGTTTACACACCCATGACTCCTCCTTGGAGTCTAAATTTAGTTCTTTCAGTTCTTCAAGGGGTTCCGTTTGAACCTTTACATTCCATAGATATTAAGTTACTATCTTGGAAAGTTCTGTTTTTGGTTGCTATTTCTTCTGCTAGAAGAGTTTCTGAATTATCTGCTTTGCAGTGTGATCCACCCTATCTGGTGTTCCATTCAGATAAGGTTGTTTTGCGTACTAAGCCTGGTTTTCTTCCAAAAGTTGTTTCCAACGAGAACATCAACCAGGAAATAGTTGTTCCTTCTTTGTGTCCGAATCCAGTTTCAAAGAAGGAACGTTTATTACACAATTTAGATGTTGTTCGTGCTTTAAAGTTCTATTTAGAAGCAACAAAAGATTTTAGACAAACCTCATCCTTGTTTGTCGTTTACTCTGGTAAGAGGAGAGGTCAAAAAGCTACTGCTACCTCTCTCTCTTTCTGGCTGAAAAGCATTATCCGCTTGGCTTATGAGACTGCCGGACGGCAGCCTCCTGACCGTATCACAGCTCACTCTACTAGGGCTGTGGCTTCCACATGGGCCTATAAGAACGAGGCTTCTGTTGACCAGATATGTAAGGCAGCGACTTGGTCTTCTCTGCACACTTTTGCCAAATTCTACAAATTTGATATTTTTGCTTCTTCAGAGGCTGTTTTTGGGAGAAAGGTTTTGCAAGCCGTGGTGCCTTCTGTTTAGGTAACCTGATTTGCTCCCTCCCTTCATCCGTGTCCTAAAGCTTTGGTATTGGTTCCCACAAGTAATGGATGACGCCGTGGACCGGACACACCAATGTTGGAGAAAACAGAATTTATGCTTACCTGATAAATTACTTTCTCCAACGGTGTGTCCGGTCCACGGCCCGCCCTGGTTTTTTTAATCAGGTTGAAATTTTTTTTCTTTATACACTACAGTCACCACGGCACCCTATAGTTTCTCCTTTTTCTCCTAACCGTCGGTCGAATGACTGGGGGGCGGAGCCAGAGGGGGAGCTATATGGACAGCTCTTGCTGTGTGCTCTCCTTGCCTTTCCCTGTGGTGGAGGACATTTCCCACAAGTCATGGATGACGCCGTGGACTGGACACACTGTTGGAGAAAGTAATTTATCAGGTAAGCATAAATTCTGTTTTTAATGTTTTCTTCTTATTTATTTACTAACTAAGCATTAAGGCATTACATAGCAATAGGAAATTAGGTTCATCATAACGGAGTGGTTTTTACGTAAGCACAATTACTCAAATTAGGGCCCCCATCTTTTTGTTATTATCTCATGTATATCACAATTACATAAGGTGGTCTATAGAACAGATGGGCTCTTAAAAGGACAGTCTACACCAGAATTTTTATTGTTTAAAAAGATAGATAATCCCTTTTTCTTTCCTAAGATATGGTGAGTCCACGGCATCCTCAGTTACGGTTGGGAATATCACTCCTGTCTAGCAGGAGAAGGCAAAGAGCACCACAGCAAAGTTGTTAAGAATCACTCCCCTTCCCACAATCCACGGTAATTCTCTTTGCCTTTGGTGCAAGGAGGAGGTGAAGTTTTGGTGTCTGTATAAGATTTGCTTCAATTAAGAGTTTATTATTTTGAAAGCCAGAGTAGGTTTGCTCTGATCTTTCCACTTTAAATTGAGTTTAGCTGTACTCCACGCAGTTATGAACTTGTGAGATGGGCCTCACTGCGTTTTCTTATCAGGTTGCTGCCCTTATGTAGAAAGCCAGAGTAGGTTTGCTCTGTCTTATTTTCACAGGTCTCTGTCAGCAGTGCCTTCCTCTCATGCCGGGTGAGCTGTCCTCCTCCCGGACAGCCATAGGTGCAGGTAAGTGCCATTTTTTTGTTTGATAATAATGCTGGCACTAAAGCAGAGGGAGCTGCACTGAGGGTTTAATTCTTGTGGTAACAAGTGGGATTATTATGGCACAGAGCAGGCACTCAGTGGCTCAGTACGTTTATTTCACTATATTTCCAGTGATTTTTGTTTCTACTATAAGGGAACGGAATATGTTACGATCAAAGTTAATTTTAATGGCCGTCAGGATCGCCTCTGACAAGAAGAGAGGCAGATCCTTTTTCTGTAGCGGTATTTCCGTTTGCAAAGCGCACATTTTTCATATGTTAATGGCACAGCTTCTAACGGATCATGTTTTTTGTTCTCCTAGGGTTTCTGGGGGCTCCTGCGATCTTGGAAGGATTTGATCGCAGAGGGGGCAGGTTGGCACCTAAGTAATAGCGCTGAAGTGTAGAGGCGCTCTTTATAAATCCTCTGTTGTGAAGGAGGTATTGTCAGGCTTATTTGTTCCCATATTATTTGCAGAATATATAGTTAAGAACAGTATTGAGTTCTGTTAACTATCCTCAATTCCTGTGGGAACCGATATCTTAAAGGTACAGCTTTGAGAATATTTTTTTTTCTGTTTAATTACAATATGAATTTAGAGAGAGTGCCTTCTGTTGCATGCAAACTTTGTATGAATAACCAAGTTGAACCTCCTTTGCCTTTTTGATGCTGAGCCACCACTCTCTCAGGTTGATGCTGCTCAGGCAATGCCGCAGCCTTCTCCTCCCCAAAGCCTTAATGGCGTCACATGCAGTGCCCTGCGGTTCCTCACAATATCCTGGAGTTTTGTTTTTTTTCAAGCAGAAATTGCCGCCCAGGTATCCTCTGCGGTATCTGAGGCGTTAGCTGGCATTCCCATGCTTAATGGAAGACGCAAGAGGAAAATCTAAAAATTAGATTGTAAGGTTTCTGATCCAGTTCCGGCTAACCAAGTTGCTCTTTCTCATAAATTTGAAGAGGAAGATACGTTGGTAGCCTCTGAGTGTGAAATCTCAGATTCGGACAGCATAATTCCTCCTTCTGATACTGAAGTTGTATCCTTCATGTTTAGGCTTGAACACCTCCGTGTCCTGTTAAAGAAGGTTTTGGCTACCCTGGACGACTCCGATACGCCTGTCGTCGTCAACCCTAAGAAATCTAGTAAATTAAGTAGATAGTTTGATGTTCACTCCTCTGTGGAGGTTTTTCCTGTGCCAGACCGTGCTACAGAGATTATTACTCTGGAATGGGAGAAGCCTGGGATTCCCTTTTCCCCTTCCCCAGTTTTTAAAAAGATGTTTCCGGTGGCTGAATCCATTAAGGAGTCATGGCAGATGGTGCCCAAGGTGGAAGGGGCAATTTCTACTCTGGCTAAGAGAACTACTATTCCTATAGAGGATAGTTTCTCGTTCAAGGATCCAATGGACAAGAAGCTGGAGGCTTATTTGAAAAAGATGTATATTCATCAAGGTCTCCAATGGCAACCTGCCATGTGTATTGCTACTGTGGCAAGTGCTGCTGCCTACTGGTTTGATGCATTGTCTGAGTCTCTTCAAGATACTCCTTTGGAGAAGATCCAGGATAGGATTAATGCTCTTAAGTTTGCCAATTCCTTTATTACTGAAGCTTCTTTGAAGGTCATTAAGTTAGGTGCCAAAATATCTGGTTTCGCTGTATTGGCGCGTAGAGCATTATGGCAAAAATCCTGGTCAGCGGATGTTTCTTCCAAGTCTCAACTGTTGGCGATTCCCTACAAAGGTAATACCTTGTTTGGACCTGGTTTGGCAGAAATTATTTTTGTTATCACGGGTGGTAAAGGATAATTTCTGCCGCAAGAAAAGAAAAATAGGCCAAAAGGACGTCAGAGTAATTTGCGTTCCTTTCGTAACTTCAGAGGTATGCCTTTCCCTTCCTCTGCCAAGCAGGAACAGTCTTAATGTTCTTGGAAACCCATTCAGTCTTGGAACAAGGAGAAGCAATCTAAGAAACCCGCAGCTGAGTCTAAGTCAGCATGAAGTGGTTGCCCCCAATCCGGGAATTGATCAAGTGGGGGGCAGACTTTCTCAGTTTTCTCTAGCATGGATATGAGATGTCCCAGATCCTTGGGCCGTGGACATAGTATCTCAGGGTTACAAGTTAGAATTTAAGACCTTTCCCCCCAGGGGCAGGTTCCACCTCTCACGATTATCTGCAGACCAAATAAAAAGAGAGGCGTTCTTTAAATGTATACAGGACCTTTCCTACTTAGGAGTGATTGTTCCAGTTCAGTAACAGGGTCTGGGATTCTACTCCAATCTGTTTGTGGTTCCCAAAAAATAGGGAACTTTCCGACCGATTCTAGATCTAAAGTGTCTAAACACATTTCTCACAATACTTCCTTTAGTACAAGAGGGTCAGTTCATGACGACAATAGACCTGAAGGATGTGTACCTTCATGTCCCTATCCACATGGATCATCACAAATTTCTATGATTTGCCTTTCTGGAAATCATTTTCAGTTTGTGGCTCTTCCATTCGGTCTTGCCACAGCTCCCAGAATATTCTCAAAGGTTCTGGGGGCTCTATTGGCAGTGATTCGGGCTCGGGAATTGCTGTGGCACCCTATCTGGATGACATTCTAGTGCAGGCGCCATCTTTTCAACTAGCAAAATCTCAAACAGGGATATTGTTGTCTTTTCTTCTTTCCCACAGATGGAAGGTAAATTTGGAAAAGAGTTCCCTTGTTCCAGCTACAAGGGTGGTTTTCTAGGAGATCATGATAGATTTCCTATCAATGAAAATATTTCTGACGGAGGGCAGGAAAAACAAGATTCTTTCCGCTTGCCTCTCTCTGCAGTCTGCTGTTCGACCATCAGTGGCCCAATGTATGGAGATAATGGGTCTGATGATTGCTTCCATGGACATTGTCTCCTTTGCTCGATTCTATTTGAGAGCTTTGCAGTTATGCATGCTCAGTCAATGGAACAGGGATTATGCAGAGCTGTCTCAGAAGATAGTGCTAGATCAGTCGACAAGAAAATCTCTTCCGTGGTGGCTGTCTCAGGTACATCTTTCTCAGGGTACATGTTTTTGGAGACCTTCCTGGGTGATTGTGACCACGGACGCCAGCCTGATGGGCTGGGGAGCAGTCAGGGACTTTGGTCTCAGGAGGAATCTGCTCTCCCCATAAACATATTGGAGTTGAGAGCGATCTTCAATGCCTTGATGGCTTGGCCTCAACTGTCCTTAGCCCAGTTTATCAGGTTTCAGTCAGACAACATAACCTCAGCAGCTTACATCAACCACCATGGAGGGACTCTGAGTTCCTTAGCCATGAAGGAGGCCTTCAAGGGCTTAGAAATTAGCATATGTTCCTCCTATGTTTAGCTTTCAACTAAGAATACCAAGAGAACAAAGCAAAATTGGTGATAAAAGTAAATTGTTTAAAATTACATTCTCTTTCTGATTCATGAAAGTTTATTTTGGACTATACTGTCCCTTTAAGTTTACATGCCAAAGTGATCAATCTGATTCAACAAATCAGAGATATAGGTTAATATAGGTTCCATGCATCTGGAACAGGTACGTTTTCATAGAAAGCTTGAGAAAAGCTTACTGATTAGTGCATTGAATTCCACAGAATAGGGACATTTCTATAAAAGTCAAGTAGATAGAAATTGGAGGAAATTGGAAAGCGGAGAAGAGGTAGAAACATAGAATTTACGGTAGAGAAGTATCAAAAGCCCTTTCAAGACTTCAATTCTATCCATATAGGTCTTGTACTGAGTGATTTTGTCAGCTATGAGAATATATGCAAAGATAAGAACCCACAATAAGGGAGAGCGCTAAATTAATAGCTAATTGAGACGTACCAAAATATTAGATACAAATATATATTTTACTGAATATAAATATACATAAAATAAAACATAGCATGAATTCAACTATTGCAAAGATCAGAGTAAAACAATTCAATAAGATACAATCACTAAAAAGTTCAAGTTTTATCGTCCAGCTGTGGAAATCAAAAAGGACAATGATGTCCATCTAAATGTACTGGTACAAGTTAGCTAAAATTGCACTGCAGTGGATATAGGATAACATCAAACCTTGGTAAGGTGCTTTGGTGTGCCGACCGAGTGGTGTCTAACATGCAGAAATGCCGACTGAGCGTTGTCCGTAGTGTGTCCGTGCACACTTCCGGATCACGTGGGTTGACGACTGCGGGTCAGGGATTGGATAATACTGTAATACCCTGTATCAGGTGGTCCATGTTAAACCGGGTTTTGGCGATCCAATTATGCTCTGTCGTACAGGGATAACAAGGGTGGTAATCTCCTTTGTGTGAAAGAAATATCTGCAACCAGATTCTCAGCGAACTTTAGGCCCACAATGATAATGTTCCTGTGGGGTCACTCTTCTGGTGGGATGGTGGTTGGGAAGCAGCAAATGGTGAACACAATAAAAGTGCCGCTCGGGAATAAGCAGTGCTAGTAGCACGACTTGCACCCTTTGCGGAGGTTAAACACACAGTAGAGCAGGGTCGTTAGTCTGAAAATGACCTGATCTAACAGATTAAAGCATTCATGATTCAAAACATGAGATTTTACACAACTTTCTAAGTTACTTATATTATAAATTATTTTTGTTCTCTTGGTATCCTCTCTTGAAATGCAGACATATATGCTAAGCAGCCAGTCCATCTCTGCAGCACTATATGTCAGACGTTTTGCAAGCATGTTATCCATTTGCAAGAGCACTAGATGGCAGCACTGTTTCCTACCATGCAGTGCCCCAGATGCCTACCTAGGTATCTCTTCAACACAGAATATCATAGGAACAAAGCACATTTGATAGAAGTAGTAAATTGGACACTTTTTTAACATTGTATGCTCTGTCTGAATCATTTTTGGGTTTCATATCCCTTTAAAATTATATATATATATATGGACTCCCTGGAGGAAAGAATTCGACGGAGGGGAATGTGACCCCTATTCTGGCGAATGGAGCCGTCTAATGTTGGGGGCGGAGCCAAGTAACGGTTACTTGGTGCTTGGGCGGGAATATTCCAGTCCTCTGTAGCTTATACAAACGCAAGGGAAAATTTTGTACCTTGCGTTTGGATAGGCCTTAGAGAATGGAATTACTATTGGAAGAGGTGAACAGGATGGCGGCAGCACGCGGGACAGCATGGCTCCGGGATTATTTGGCGGCGGCCAATCTCCCGGGAGCCACTTCAGAAGGGACCAGTGACGGCAGGTCGCGGAGGCGGTCTAGGCCTCCGGTTCGCTTGTCACCAGAAATCGGGAACAGCGGTGTCGGTGCCCCCCGGCGGGGGGGAGGGTCCAAAGCTGTGGCGGTTGAACAGAGGAGAAGTCGTGAAAGGCCGGTACGGAGGTCGTTGGAAGGAGTGCAATCTGAGGAGGCGGCTAACCGGACCGGTTCTACGGCAGGTAGGACAATTGAAGGGAGTGGGCTGGGCCTTGATCATATGGGTGAAATGTCGTTGTCAGGGCAGAATTTAGGAACATCAGGAGTATTTGAATTGGTTAGGGATCCTTTAACCATTCGCACTTGTCAGGAGAGGTCTGCGGCAAAGGACTTAAATCCTGTTGCCTCACATGAAATGCGGGAGCTGGTTGAAGGGGATAGTGAAGGCACAATATTAGCTTTGGAGAGGGATAAAGTGGGGGCTGCAAAAAAGGCTGTTTTTAAAGGTTTGGATGTTAATGAAGGGGTTATAGGGAGTATTAAGGAGAGTCAGTCTGTACAGGGAGTTTCTAGGAGGGGGTTAAAAAGTGTGAGGAAGTCAGTAAAAGGTAATAGATCAGGTAAGGTTCAAATTGAAGCGGGCTGTGGGGTGGGGAGAGGTAGTGTGGGGCAATTAAACAGTGAAGGAAAAAGTTATAATGTAAAAGGGGTTTGCATGAGGGGAAAGGGTAAAAGCAATTTGAGGGGGGGAAAGCAATCTGGTAAAGGTAAGGGAAAAAAGGAAAATAGGGGAATTGATGTATTGTGTTTATCTCCTGCAGGTTTAGTTCAGGAAGGAAGGGCCCAGGTGGGCGGTGGGACAGATATTTCTGTTGTTCCGTCAGGGCATGACATGGAGGGAGATGCATTGTGTTTTGATTATACATACAGTGATTTGGATATGGAAGATCCCGGGGAAGGCACCTCAGCGGGACCGGTGGTTCAACGGCAGGTAGGGGACCTGGCCACTTTGGAACAGTTAATAAGGGCTTTATCACCAGGTTTGATGGGGAAACAAGGTGTGGGAGACTCAGTGGCTATGTCTGGGGTAGCGAGTGTTAGGAGTGATAGGGAGGGATGTCATAATAGGCCTTTCACTGTCTCCTCTCCACAGATACGGCCTCACGGTAGGGATACCCGTGAGCGCCACAGTCCTAGGAGGTCTGGTGATGTACGGCGTCGTGGTAGATCCCGGTCGCCTAAAGAGAGAGTGCGGCATCGTCAGGAAAGGCGTTCTCCTACATGGGGAAGGTTGGAAAGAACTGCGGAAAGGAATGGGAGGAGGAGAAGATCTAGGTCATCTTCGCACAGACGGAGGGCGCAGAGGACTCGGGAACATGTAATTAGGCCTCAACCAGCGGTGATTGGAGCAGAACAGGCGAGGGAATCTGGAGCAGCTCAGCCAGCTACGGCGCCCAGGCCCACAGGTGAGGGTGCTACAAGAATTGTGAGTGTGCATGGTAGTGAGCATGTTGGAGGAAATGCGCAGCAGGCTTTGGTGAGCGGTTTAAAGGATTTATTGGCAAAATTTGAGAAGCAACCGGAAGCTCAGGGAGGGAATGTTGCGTTAGCATGGAGTGGGGGTTCGGGAAGTGGGGCTCCTGTACCAGGAGTGGTTTCAGAGACGGGAAGTGTGGTTCTTGCTGCAGTAGGGGTGTCGGGTTCGGGTGACAGCGGTCAAGTAATTGAAGGGACCAAAGGGCAGAAAAAAGACATGATTTCTTCGGGGGACATCGTGAAAGTTCCAGAGAGCGCGATGAGAAGACCATGCTTATGCTCAATCGGTCCACTGGGGATTCATTTGACGCAAGATATAAAAGAAAAAATATGGAAACGGGAATATTTAGAGCTGTTTTCATTATTACCACTTGAACAGATGATGGAGATCAAGGAGGACACAAAGGATAAGGAGAAAAAAGAAGAGGATGAACGCAAGAAACGTTACCGTAAAATACCCAAAACACTTTCAAATTGGTCAAGAGCATTTTGTATTTTAGCGGCTGTAATTGGTGAAAAATTTTCAGATCAGTGTTCAGCTCTTTTTTGCTATTATGACGAGATATCAGGGGCTTACCGCACTTACGGGGGATTGGCGTGGTGGCGGTATGATGAACAATTTCGTCAGCGCCTGGCTGTAAGACCGGAGATGCGTTGGGATGACCGGGATATGGGGATATGGTTAGAGTTGATGACTCCGATGCGTGGGTCCTTTCGTGGTTTCGGGGGAGGAAATGCTGGGGGTAACAGCCCATCCGGGGGAGTCTCTGGAGGAGGTGCGGCAGTGGCCATTAGGAAAGGATTGTGCTTTCAGTACAATGAAGGAGTATGTAAGTTCGGTACCGGATGCAAATACAAGCATGCTTGTTCCGGTTGTGAGGGAACCCACCCTTGGACCAAATGTTTCAAGAAAGGTGGCAGTGGAAAGGCAGGAGAGGTTGCTTTTAAGGGCCAAGACCCCGGTGAAGGTAAGAAGGATGGTTCCTTGGCTAGAGCGTTACGCTAAGGTGAGGGGGAAAGAGAGGGATGCGGAGTTGTTATTAACGGGGTTCAGTTCTGGTTTTTGGATTCCTTTTGAGGAAGGGGTGGCTTGTCAAATTTCGGGGAATTTAAAGTCTGCTAAAGAATTTCCGGAGGTTGTCCGAGGTAAATTGGTCAAGGAAGTTGCATTGGGTAGAATGGCAGGGCCTTTCAGTCACCCGCCATTTAAGAATTTGAGGGTTTCTCCACTGGGGGTGGTCCCCAAAAAAGTGGCTGGTCAGTTTCGTCTGATCCACCATCTGTCTTTCCCGAAAGGTTCGTCGGTAAATGACGGTATTGATCCTGATGAGTCTGCGGTTAGGTATGCATCATTTGATCAGGCGGTTAGATTGGTGTCGGCAGCGGGTGTGGGTGCTTTGTTGGGGAAGGTGGACGTGGAAGCAGCCTTTCGGCTTTTACCTGTACATCCGGTTTGTCATCACTTATTGGGCTGTTATTTTGATGGGGCCTTTTACGTGGACTTGTGTCTGCCAATGGGTTGTTCCATATCATGTGCGTATTTTGAAAAGTTTAGCACTTTTGTGGAATGGGTCGTTAGGCAAGTTTCAGGTTTGAAGTCAGTGGTGCATTACCTTGACGACTTCCTTTTTGTAGGCAAGGCAGGGGTTGAAGATTGTGCGCAACTGATGGAACACTTCTTTAATGTGGCATCTGATTTTGGCATTCCTATAGCTCATGAAAAGACTGAAGGCCCTCAGACAGTTTTGAGTTTTTTGGGCATTGAAATTGATTCTGTAAGTATGGAATGCCGTTTGCCTTTGGACAAGGTGTTTGACTTAAAAAATTGCATTCAGAGCTGTTTTAAAAAGAAAAAACTCATGCTTAAAGAAGTTCAATCCCTAGTAGGCAAGCTAAATTTTGCCTGCAGGATTATTCCGGTTGGGAGAGTTTTCTGTAGGAAGTTGTCTTTAGCGACAGTTGGTGTGAAGAACCCATCCCATTGGATTCGGTTGGGTAAGGAGCTAAAAGAGGATTTAAAAATCTGGTTGGTTTTTCTGGAAAAATTTAATGGCTGCGAGATAATGCAAGGTTTGGCAGTCTCGAATTATGATCTTCATTTGTATACTGATGCAGCTGGCTCCGTGGGGTATGGCGCCTTTTTTCAGGGGCATTGGTCTGCAGGTTTATGGCCGGTGGAGTGGAAACAAGCTGGCCTCAATAAGAATTTGGTCTTTCTTGAATTGTTCCCGTTGGTGGTCGCAGTAAAAGTGTGGAAAGATCTGCTTAGGAACAAAAAGGTGGTTTTCCACACAGATAACTTGGGAGTTGTATTCGCAATTAATAGACTTACATCTAGCTCGTTGCCTGTGGTGCGACTTTTGAGGTTGTTTGTGTTGGACTGTATGCAAATGAATGTTTTATTTCGTGCTGTTCATGTTCCAGGTTACCAGAATGTCATTGCTGATGCTCTTTCTCGCTTTCAGTGGGAAAGGTTCTGGGAAGTGGCTCCAGATGCGGAGAAGGAGGGTGTTGGATGTCCGCCAGAGCTGTGGGATCTGAAATCCTGGATCTAATCCGTTTTGCCAAGGGAGCACTAGCTCAAGGTACCTGGGTGGCATATATATCTGTGTGGAGGCATTGGTTTCAATATGTGTCTGGAAGAAGAATGAGGTCTGCCAATGAGGGGTGGGATAGTGATTTCTTAGCATGGGTGGGTGAATGGGGAAGTTCGGGATGGTCTAAGTCAAAAGTTCAAAAGTCTATTGCAGCTATGAGTTTCCTTTTTAAGTTGTTGAGAATGCAGGATTTGACAAAGTTGTTTGTCATTCGGTTGGCTGTAAGAGGTTTATGTAAAGGTCAGGTGTGTAATGATAGGAGACGTCCGGTGGTATTTGATACCTTAAGACAGATATTAGGTTCTCTAAGAGTTGTATGTTCATCTAAGTTTGAATTTCTTTTATTTCGGGCTGCTTTTGTGTTGGCCTTTTTTGGTGCTTTTCGTATATCAGAATTAGTTGGAGCTAATAGGCATGATTTAGGAGGTTTGTGGGCACGAGATGTATCTATCAAGGATAAGGTGTTGTGGGTGTGGTTGAGGAAATCGAAGACGGATCAAAAAGGGGTGGGGAGGTGGATCCAGATTAATGAGACTAAAGGGAGTTGTTGTCCAGTGTTGGTATTGGAGGCCTTTTTGGAGGTGCGCCCAGTTGGTTTTTTGCCTTTATTTGTGCATCAAGATGGTTCAAGTCTCTCGCGCTTTCAGTTTTTGGCTGTGTTTAGAAAGGTGTTGTCAAGTTTGGGCTATGTGGCTGAGGAGTTTGGTACTCATTCTTTTCGAATTGGGGCGGCGACGGAGGCGGCCAATTTAGGTTTGGGTGAGAGTGTGATTAAGAGAATTGGTGGCTGGAAGTCTGGTTGTTTTAAGTCTTATGTCAGGCCTGATATGAGAGTTTAGGTTTTTATTTTGTCTTGACAGGTCCAGTACATTGTTGGATTGTGGGGCATTCTTACATTTATTGGGCCCGGAAGGCAGCGGCAAGTACAGATCAGGGAACACAGCTGAAGATGAATGAGGAGACAGTGAAGTTGAGGTGGTTTGGGACTAGAGGATTGAGGTGGGACCAATTGTTAAAAAAGATTGTTGATTATGCTAGGCTATTTCGGCCTCCAGCGATTCTAATTGTACATGCAGGTGGGAACGATTTAGGTTTTCTATCACAGAAGGATTTGCTGGACAGAATTAAGAGGGATTTGGTTAGGTTGCGGGAGTTGTTCCCTGATATGGTAATAGTATGGTCTGACATTGAACCCAGGTCAGTCTGGAGAGCAGCATGGGATGTGAAGAAGCTGGAGGCCTCTAGAAAAAAGGTGAATAGATCAATTAGTAGTTTTGTTTGTAGGATTGGGGGGTTTGGCATTCGCCATGTTGAATTCGAAGGGGAGACTGGGCGTTGTTTCTTTTTAAAGGATGGTGTGCATTTGAATGAGGTGGGGCTCCACCTCTTTAACTTTAACATCAAAGAAGCAGTGTTAAAGGCCTTAGCCCGTGTGGGGTAGGCACGCTGTGGCGGGGTGATTTAGATCTGGAGGTTAAGTAAGCTGGTACCTCCCTAAAGAGGCGGGAGAGTTTTGGGGGGATGTACCTGGTTGTAAACCGGGGGAAGGTACATCTCGGTGCTCTTGCACCTTATGTTTTAAAGTTAGAAGTTTATGATTAATATAATTGTTAATTTTATGAATGTTATTTAAAATTATTTAAATAAATGCGGGCTGCGGCCTTTACACCCATCCTTGTGTTGTATTGAATTATTTATTTAGATAAGGCATAATGTATAGCCTATATAGGGGTCAGGACTCCCTGGAGGAAAGAATTCGACGGAGGGGAATGTGACCCCTATTCTGGCGAATGGAGCCGTCTAATGTTGGGGGCGGAGCCAAGTAACGGTTACTTGGTGCTTGGGCGGGAATATTCCAGTCCTCTGTAGCTTATACAAACGCAAGGGAAAATTTCCCTCCCTCCCTCCCTGTTTGTTGAATTTGTCGCAGCAGGCTGGGGTTTTGTTGGTATGGCGGGGTGATTTAGATCTGGAGGTTAAGTAAGCTGGTACCTCCCTAAAGAGGCGGGAGAGTTTTGGGGGGATGTACCTGGTTGTAAACCAGGGGAAGGTACATCTCGGTGCTCTTGCACCTTATGTTTTAAAGTTAGAAGTTTATGATTAATATAATTGTTAATTTTATGAATGTTATTTAAAATTATTTAAATAAATGCGGGCTGCGGCCTTTACACCCATCCTTGTGTTGTATTGAATTATTTATTTAGATAAGGCATAATGTATAGCCTATATAGGGGTCATAAGTATTGCATAATAAAGATTGTTTTATTTATTGAAGCACAGTAAGTTTAGTTTTGTCTACTGATAAATCAGTAAGCACATATTAAACGTAGATTCATATTTAGGCTCAACCTATCAGGTACTTTTTGTGTATAACACTTGCCTGGTTCTGGGTAAACTCTCTTTATACAATAGGTCATATATTGCCTATAGGTTAACTGGCGTTTAAAATTGACCTACTTTTGCCTTTAACAGGGAACATCTAAATTTGATTAATACAAAAACTACAAGATATTTAAAGAAACAGTCTAGTCCAAATGAAACTGTCATGATTCAGATAGAGCATGCAATTTTAAACAACTTTCCAATTTACTTTTATCATCAAATTTACTTTGTTCCCTTGGTATTCTTTTTAAAAAGCTAAACCTAGGTAGGCTCAAACTGATTTCTAAACCATTAAAAACCGCCTTTTAGAGCAGAGCATTTTAAGCGTTTTTCACAGTTAGACAGTACTAGTTCATGTGTGTGTCATATAGATAACATTGTGCTCACTCCACTGACCCTTTAATTTTATTTATTTTTTAAATTAATATTATCCAACATATTATGTTTTGCCTGATGCAATTTATACTTTTCCTTTATTGTCTGAAATTTTCAGAAATGATTGCAAGATATAAGCAGAAGTTTCTTAAATCCCAGTGTTTCTGGCTGTGATCATTGTTGGCATTTTTTTATTTTTATAACCTCCTTAATGATCTATTACTGTTAATGATTTCTCTTTTGTCCATATCTGAATATTTAAACAAAAATTTCTGTTCCTCATCTTTTTACTGAAGGGCATTTTGCTGTAACTTTTTGTCATGGTCAGCTGACAAATTGAGATCATTAACTGATCAGTGCTCATCCACATTTGCTGCTTGCAGCGGATATAAAAGGTCACAGCAGCGAATGGCACAGCTTTGTGTGAAAGATGTTCTTGCTTTGACTCTTCCATTTGTTTAATGGCGATGTGGAAATGTCAGTACACACAGTACTCCCGGTTGAGGTACATTACGAGGCTCCTTATGGACATCTATTCGTTGTAGTGTTTTGCAATAGATAATCTAAATTTTAATAGCATCCAGGGTTTGTCTGTCTCGTCTCCGCACATCAAGAAACCATTACTTTTTGTGTAGCCATGTGACGACTTCGTACAGGTCTCAGCGCTGTAGATCATTCTATTTTTTTTATTTTATTGTGTTTATTTTAGTTATAGCAAAATTATCTTCTGCTTAAAACATGCAGAATCAGTACAGAATTTTTTTTTTATAGTTTGAATATGGATTACCGCCTTAGTTTTAAAGGGGTATTAAACACTAAATAGATTTCATGCATTCCCTCAAATTATGGTGGCTGTTATTTTGGAATCCAGGTTTCACTGCCGTCCGCCGGTATTTGAAAAAGAGTTTCTGCACATATGCAGTGAAAGCTAGATTTAAAAATCAAACACTTTTTTTCTTAAAGGGATATCCAGGACTACAATTTTCCATAACTTACTGCAAAGGTTAAGATAAATCATAAATATGTCTAAATAAATACCTTGTGCTGTCAAATGTCAATAGTTTAGCCGCAATCGGATCCCACCGTTAGACTAATTTGCATAATCTTGGGTTTGCTCTGTAGCTTCATTTCCTAATTGTGATCCTTTCCCAACGCATGCACTATTACACTTATTTGCTAACACATGCACAGTATATTAAAGAGCTTAGTGTTGACTTCACAAGGTCAGCAGTCACGTGACCAAAGTGTTCCCCAAGATGCAGCTCCAGCACAAGTGGAGGAGAGTGAGAGAGATATTTGAGTGGTAAGTGATTCCAGATCACCCCTAGAGCATAACTATATAATAAAAATTGCAATATCAAAGGAAAATAGTTATTTCCAATTCCATCAAAAGCAAGTGACTGCTAACTGTAAATTGTGCATGCGCTACTCCCTAAGACACTGCTGGCAATGAACATCATTGACGGCGGTGCGCATGCATCGGCGGAACTCAACATATTAATTTCAATATGTAAATAAGTCGCACATGATTGGACCGTTGAACAGTGTGTCTGACTTGTGTGGGCTGTCAGTTATTACATCACAAAGTAGAATAAAATATATATTTTAAATAATGTCATTAAACCCACATTTTTTTATTTAATGATTCAGAAAGAGTATGCAGTTTTAAGCAGCTTTCTAATTTATGCCTATTATCACTTTCTCTTTGCTCTCTTATTATCTTTATTTAAAAAGCAGGAATGTAAAGCTTAAGAGCCGGCCAATTTTTTGGTTCAGAACCTGGGTTACACATGCTTATTAGGCCTCTAGTTATCAAAGTCTGGCGGACCTGATCCGACAGTGCGGATCAGGTCCGCCAGACTTCGCCAAATACAGCGAGCAATACGCTTACTGTATTCAGCATTGCACCAGCAGCTCACAAGAGCTTCTGGTGCAACGCCGCCCCTGCTGACTCGCGGCCAGCAGGGGGGGTATCAATCAACCCGATCGTACTAGATCGGGTTGGTTTGCGGCGATGTCTGTCCGTCTGCTCAGAGCAGGCGGACAGGTTATGGAGCAGCGGTCTTTGTGACCGCTGCTTCATAACTACGGTTTCTGGCGAGCCTGCAGGCTCGCCAGAAACACAGGGCATCAAGCTCCATACGGAGCTTGATACATATGCCCCTTGGTGTCTAAATGTAGCAATCAATAAACAATCGCTATCCAGGGTGCTGAACCTAAAATGGGTTGGCTCCTAAGTTTTACATTCCTTCTTTTTAAATAAAGATATCATGAGAACAAAGAAAAATTGATAATAGGAGTAAATTAGAAAGTTGCTAAAATTGCATGCTCTATCTGAATCATGTGTTCTATCTATGGCATACTCTGAATATAAACTTGTCTTAAGTTAGATTTCAACATGGTTGCTCCGATGACTAGAGGGAAGCTGGGAATAACCTCAATACTATGAATATAAATTATATTTAGTATTTATTAACACTTAAAGGGACACTGAACCCAGATTTTTTCTTTCGTGATTCAGGAAGAGAATGCAATTTAGGCAACTTTCTAATTTACTCCTATTATCAAATTTTCTTCATTCTCTTGGTATGTTTATTTGAAAAGCAAGAATGTAAGTTTAGATGCCGGCCCATTTTTGGTGAGCAAACTGGTTTCTCCTTACTGATTGGACAACACCAATAAACAAGTGCTGTCCATGGTCTGAACCAAAAATTTGCTGACTCCTTAGCTTAGATTCCTTCTTTTTTAAATAAAGATAGCAAGAGAACGAAGAAAAATTGATAATAGGAGTAAATTAGAAAGTTGCTTAAAATTGCAGGCTGTATCTAAATCATTAAAGAAAAACATTAGGTTCAGTGTCCCTTTAAGCTGTCTTGTGGCTTCCCTGGCCACCAAGGGCTAAATAATGCAGTTGTATTTGTTTTAATTTCTGTCTACTGTTTTAAGGGCCACATAAACTCGTCAAAGGTCTTAAAAAATTTAAGAAGGAAATGCTTCTGAACCTTAATAGAAGGATGTTTAACTTTTGAAAGAATTTCCAAAATGTTTCTTGCACCATATCTGGGATTACATTTATTTTAATTAATAGCAATAGAAAACTTTTTATCTGGGACAGATCACAAAATGTCATTGTATGCAAAGATGCCATTCATCGCTATGCAATGTGATGTGTAAGTGGTTATGGTTTCAGCAATTAAGCACTGCATTGCAAAATTGTAATAGCACAATTTACAAGGCTGTACAAATTGAAAAAAACAGTTCAGGAATAAACCCCTTGAAATGCATGTTTTTTTTTGCTGTGGTTATTTAGGGACAGATATATTTTACATTCCATCCTCTCTGGAGGGAGTAGAACACATTAGTGCAGTGAAGTAGCCGTGTGCAGGCAAACTCTTAGGTTTCTAAAGACAAATGCGTATATCACATAACAAAAATGCTGAGCGTCAAATTAATAGAGCCAATCTTCAATTTGTTATTTCAGTCATTTCTTTATTAGCACAAGCTCAGATACAAATTACAGTAGCGTATTAATAAACGTTCCCCGGCAACAAGAACAATTTAACCTGTATAGGACAGAATACATTCTGCTTAATATTTCACAGCAGCTTCCTGATAAATATGAATTACTATTAAATCAACAGTGAGCATTTTTATGTCTTTACCCAACCGTCTTGTGCAAGACATTTAGAAAAGAGATTGGTTATTTTACTTATGGATGCTGCAATGCACTGTGGAAATAGCGATATAAATATATTTTATTACTAAAACTGCACTCTTAATCTCCTCTCAAGAAGTATCGGTACGGCTGTAACAGTGACTGGAGTTTATTGAGAACTAATAACTGTTTGCAAGTCTTTACTCTCACACTTCTCCGCCTTGGGAAATGTCCTCATTGGGATCTGTTTTCCTCCAGTTTTGCATGCTGATTACTTATTATAGTTCTGCAATGTCTGTCATTTAATTTTGCTTTCATTATCTCCTTTCCGTGTGCTCAGCTCTATTTTAAGCTGTATCCCTCTGTCTATTATTGTGCGCTTGGAACATCTGCTCTTATGCTGAGCATTTCCCAATTGTGATAAATGTCTGCAGCAGCTTAACAGAATTGCTGCTCGCCAGTCGTGCCTCCATGATGGTTTTGAGATCTTGTGAGAGAATATCAAGCAGCTATCTGAGTGGCAAGTCTTTTAGAAGGTTGACAGCTCCATGGCAGAATGTATTGATTGAAATGTTTGCTTATCACATCAACTGCTGGAAGTGCTTGTATGCATACGTCTAAAGACCCATATGCAATCCAAATAGCAACAGCTGTCAGTAGTGTCTGATTTTTTCTTAGATGATATTCATAGACTAAAGCAGCAAAACGCTCATAATAAAAATGGCAAATTTAGCCATATGTATATATTAAATTATTTTACACACAACTGCATTCAAGTTCTACAGATTATGCATGCCGGGAGGACGCTGTATTTATTTTATTGATTTTTTCAATTCTGTATGCTAGATAATTTAAAAAAATTTTTTTTAAGACAAAATGGTTATTTGGGGTGTTTCTAAATATTTACTTTAAAGCACGAAAGAGAGCAACAATCATGTAGCGCTATTGTCTAATCAGAAGAGGCAAGTTGGCCTTCCTGCTTTGTTTGAGGTCAGCAAGAAAAAATATTGGGCATCCTTTAGTAGTGCTATACTGATACAAGATTATTAATATGATTGATTGCATATTTTATTTAATTAAATAAGTAGCAGTATTTGTATCCATACAGTAAGTAAGTTCCAGTCAAGAGGGGTGTGGTATAGCATTGTTTCTCAACCGCAGTCCTCAAGTAACCCCAACAGGCCAGGTTATAATTATAGCTGAACTAGTTTACAGGTAAAATAATCAGCTGATGGGTGAGAGCAAGTTGGTATCAGCTGATTACTTCACCTGCGCACTGGTTCAGCTATAATGAAAACCTGGCCTGTCGGGGATAGTTGAGGACGGCGGTTGAGAAACACTGCTGTATAGGATGTAAAGATGATAGTAAAGTGGTTTTGGGGTTGCACTGTTATAGAACTACCACAGTTCTAACATCTGTTGTACACAAAATATACAGTATATATATATGTACGTGCTATCTATCTATCTATCTATCTATCGGGTTCTTGTAAAGCACGGCTATTCACTCGTAAGGGTCTTAAGGCGCTGAGGGTTGCAGTTCAGTCGAAGAGCCAGGTCTTGAGGTCCTTTCTGAACTTAGTTAGGGCGGTAGCTTGTCTGAGGTGCAGCGGGAGGGTGTTCCAAGTCTTGGCTGCCAGGTGAGAGAAGGATCTGCCTCCCGCTGTGGTTTTCCTGATGCGGGGGATGACAGCGAGGACTTGGTCGGCCGATCGAAGTTGTCTGGCAGGGGTGTGGAAGGTAACGCTGTTTCATCTTTTTGTGAAATTGATATTATAAATTTATTATAACCTGGCTCAGGCTAGTCCTGGTAAATTATTGATGCTTCTTTTGACACGTGTACATTTAGTTCTGAATAAACAAAAGAGAAAAACATTTTTTTTTTTTTTTATACTAGAATCAATTAGAATGCATCTTCAGTGTTTAAATCATTGATTCATTTTAGCACTTTTCCTGTATTCATAATGTAAAATATTTGAATTAGATAATCCAAAAATGATCTCTTGTGATTTAGACAGGGCATACAAGTTTAACAAAGTTTCCAATTGACTTCTATTACTAAATTGTCTTCATTCACATGGTATTCTTTGTTGAAGAGATACCTAGGTTGGTGTCTGGAGTACTACAAGGCAGAGAATAGTGCTGCCATCTAGTGCTCTTGCAAATGGATGACATTCTTGTACAACTGCTGCCATCTAGTGCTCTTGCAAATGGATGACATTCTTGTACAACTGCTGCCATCTAGTGCTCTTGCAAATGGATAACATTATTGTACAACTGCTGCCATCTAGTGCTCTTGCAAATGGATGACATTCTTGTACAACTGCTGCCATCTAGTGCTCTTGCAAATGGATAACATTCTTGTATAACTGCTGCCATCTACTGCTCTTGCAAATGGATGACATTCTTGTACAACTGCTGCCATCTAGTGCTCTTGCCAATGGATAACATTCTTGTACAACTGCTGCCATCTAGTGCTCTTGCCAATGGATAACATTCTTGTACAACTGCTGCCATCTAGTGCTTTTGCAAATGGATAACATTCTTGTACAACTGCTGCCATCTAGTGCTCTTGCAAATGGATGACATTCTTGTACAACTGCTGCCATCTAGTGCTCTTGCAAATGGATGACATTCTTGTACAACTGCTGCCATCTACTGCTCTTGCAAATGGATGACATTCTTGTACAACTGCTGCCATCTACTGCTCTTGCAAATGGATGACATTCTTGTACAACTGCTGCCATCTAGTGCTCTTGCCAATGGATGACATTCTTGTACAACTGTTGCCATCTAGTGATCTTGCCAATGGATGACATTCTTGTACAACTGTTGCCATCTAGTGCTCTTGCCAATGGATGACATTCTTGTACAACTGTTGCCATCTAGTGCTCTTGCAAATGGATGGCATTCTTGTACAACTGCTGTCATCTAGTGCTCTTGCAAATGGATGGCATTCTTGTACAACTGCTGCCATCTAGTGCTCTTGCCAATGGATGACATTCTTGTACAACTGCTGTCATCTAGTGCTCTTGCAAATGGATGACATTCTTGCAAAACTACTAACATTTAGTGCTCCAGCCTTACATCCCTGCTTTTCAACAAAATATACCAAGAAGAAAATTTGATAGATTAGAAAGTTAATAAAAATGCATGCACTATCTTAATCATGAAATCCTTTTTTTGTGGTTTCATGTGTAATATTCACTTTATTGTATTTTTTTTAAAACCAACAAACAAAGTTTTCCAGCATTCTGCATTATAAATATTATTATAATGTAACATTATATAAAGATGGTTTTGTTGCTTACTACTTTTTAAGCTTGCCAGAAGAATAGTGTCTCTGGGTCTCAGAACCCTGCTGCTGTGACAGAGGATGTGTCCTTTAATTTCTGGCTTGAGCATTGTCATGGTTTATTTGGGGGAAGTTTTAATTGCGCTACAGGTAGAATATTGTACTGCTACAGTAGAGCAGCCAATTAAGAGGATTCATAAATTATTTAAAGCCACACTAAACCCCACATTTTTCTTTCATGATTCAGGTATATAATACAATTTTAAACAACATTCCAATTTACTTTTATTATCTAATTTGCTTCATTCTTTAGTTATCCTTTTTTGAAGAAATAGCAATGCACATGGGTGAGCCAATCACACAAGGCATCTATGTGCAGCCACCAATCAGTAGCTACTGAGCCTATCTAGATATACTTTTAAGCAAAAGTATATCAAGAGAATGAAGCAAATTACACAATAGAAGTAAATTAGAAAGTTGTTTAAAATTACATGCTCTATCTAACCTGATTTAGTTCCTAAATGTATTTCTAAGGAATTGCAGAAACCATGTTTTCCTTTTATTTGTTACATCCGCTAAGTTTAAATCCATATTTCCTCTACCTTCTGTTAATAAAGATAAGTTTAGATAGAAAACTTTGACCTACTGTAGTTTTGCCTGTGTAGACACTGCTACTACTGTATGATGTGAATACCTTTTAGAATTTGTATCTGGGGAAACCACTTTGGATGAGATTAAGGATTGCATTAAACTCCTAAGAACTGCAAATACCTTTATTTGTGATGCAGCAGTGGAAATGATTCACAATAAAGCTAAGTATGAATGCTTGTTTTTATTCATCCATCATTAAATCAGTTTTATTATTCTCCTGGTCTAGCTCCGTTTCATTATAATAAACTGAGAAACTACACCAAATCGTGAGATCGGCACAAAAGGATCAATAAGAGAGTTGATTTGTTTTTTTTATCAGATTCATCTCACCCTGGCTATTGTTTTTTTTAATTGTCAATCTTTTTATCGTAGGCAAAGGCTACAGCTCCCAGAGTGTTTACAAAAGTGCGGAGAGCTCTGTAGTTTGAGCTCAAGAAGTCTCTGTAGTTCCTTCTGGTTCAGGCTTCCTGTTTTAATCTGGCTGTGTCTAATGGCCCGATTAGCTAAACTTCACCAGATCAGACGTGGTTTGTCACGCCGTCCCTCATAGGGACTGGATGTATCTTTAAAAAGGTGGAGTACCTGTGAGCGACGAGAAAGTAATAGAGCTCACTAAAGCATGCATGGCAGGCAGCATGGTTACCCATAAATATTTTGGAACTTCGGTAAATCTTCAGGGCTTTCCAGAGTTGGCCAGACTTCATACACAAATCTTTTCTGATATTTCATTCAGACAAGGTCACATCAGTAACCTATGTCAATCATCCTGGAGAAACATGTAGTTCTTTAACAATGATGGAAGTGCCCCACATTACCAGCTGGGCAGAGCACCATTTTTGCATAATTTCTGCATCTACATTCTGGGTGTGAACATTTGGAAGGCAGACTTTCTCAGCCGCTATTCTTTTCACCCAGGGGAATGGTTTCTAAATCAAGATGTTTTTGACCGATTGTGAGACTTTGGGGTCTTCCATTGATGGATCTCTGCCAAGATGCCCACTTGCTTAAATAAAAAACTACCTCTGTATTGTGCCAGGCCATGGGACTTTGGGTTAGTCTGATAGATGTCCTAGTGGTTTTCTGATTGTTTACATCTTTCCTCCATTTGTGTTACTATCTAGAGTGATAGTCAGTAAAAAGCTGGAACATGCCTCAGCCATTCTGATTTCTCCAGCCTGGCCTCAAAGGATTTGGTTGTGCTGTTCAGATGTCCTTTTGCTTTCGTCTTAGAAGGGTTATTTTCTGTCAAGGTCCTTTCTTAAATGCTTAGTTGTTCTAATGTCTCTTTAGCATAAGGCTGTGCTTTGCAGTAGCTATTCTTTTCTTCTTATGTTAGTATCTACAGAAAATTGTGGTTCCTTCTTCTTTTTTCCAGCTCCTAAGAACTCTAAGGAGCGTCATCTTAACAATCTTAATGTTGTGAAGGCTCTCAAATATTATATGGAAGCCATAAAAGATTTCAGACTTTCCTTTTGTTCATTTTTTCTGGGCCTCTCAAGGGTCAGAAAGCTGCCATTGTTACTTTAACTGTTTGGCTTAAAGCCTTAATTTATGTGTGGTTGGGAGGTAAACTCCCCCTGAGCGCATTACTGCTCATTCTATTGTCAGTTGGCAGTTCTTGGGCGTTTTTGTAATGAGGCTTCTATTGATCAGATTAGCAAGGCTTCTACTTGGTCGTCTTTGCACATTTTTTTCAAAGTTGTTTCACTTTGATGTTTATGAATCTTTTGAGGCTTCCTTTAGCACAAAAATTATGCAGGCTGAAGTGCCTGATCAGTTATGTACCTGACTTTACTGCTTTGCCCCCCATTTCATGGTGATCTTGTAGACTTCACTGCTTGGGTATAGATTCTCATAAGTGAAACTCACAATCTTACCTGATAAATTAATTTCTTTCATGATGGTGAGAGTTTAATGAGCCTCACCATTTCTTTTTGTTCAGTTAGTGATGGTACTTGTTTTTCACTTGTTTTGCCCTGCTTTTCTGTTTCCTACATCTATTTGACTATATGTATGAAATAGGATTCATGGGAAGTGGAAGGGATTTAAAGCTCTAGTTGGTTGGATTATCTTTTGTGTCTTAGTGGTCAGGAGAGGAATTCACACAAATGATGAGTTGTGGACTTTCACCAGCGTGAAATAAATTAATCTATCAGGTAAGCATAAATTTTGTTTTCATCATGTTCTATTTATTTACATTACTACGTACAAGTTTACCCTGTTTCCTGACTGAGAGGTTGTTGATATTATTGACAATTGCTAGGACAAAAAATAAAAGCCCATATATTTCTGTGATAACCCACTTTTCCCACCAACCTAAAGAGGTTTAAGATTGATAATGGTACAGATAGAATACGCAATTAATGGGTTATATGGGGCTACTCTCCTTCATGCGGGGGGTTTCTGGAGCCATTTCAGAATTAGCTTTAAAGATTGTCATTCTAATCTAGTATAGAGCTGGTGTTTCTCTTTGAATATTAAATACATAAATAAACAGTTTGGAGTGGAAATCAGTCCTTTCTTATGACTTGTGCAGGTGATTTACACTGCTGAAGAATTGATTGCTAGGAAGATTTCAATCAGGTCGCTATTCCTGTCAATTTGTTTTCTTTGTCAACTTTTGTATTTCTATTGAACGTTTATTTTTTTAACATGTTTACAGTACATTTACTTGCATTATACAGGCTAAATATTTATTATTATTAACTATTTATTTTTTAAATCTCTAGTGCGTTTGTGCAACAATCGCCTGGATCTCATCAAGGAATGCATTTCTCAGTGCCCGACAAGCTACAAGCAGTCAGCGAAACTCCTGTCACTTGCAAGTTTGCTGAGAGTAGCAGGTAAGAACCTTTACTCATTGAACTGTAATATTTATTGTTTGTTTATACCAGAAAGCCCACAAGCTTGTTATTTGCATACCTGCTTGTTAAGAATCTATACATTTTAAGGGCATTAGTAATCAACATCTGGAACAAGTAATTCTCTTTAATCTTGTGGTACATTGTTCTGTTTGTGGAGTGTGTTTGTACTGAAAGAGCTAGTAAATATTGTTTGAATAAGATCAAATCTACAAAACAAAAACAATATTATAAAATAGGATCTAGGGGGGGAACTACTTTTTTCAATATTTGGGGAATGGGGACTCCTATTACATATAAGAGAGATAAGGTTTTTATGCTAGAATATGTCTCACTGTGTTTCGAGACAGAGTTCCTAGGGAGGTTTTGTGGGATCTGGTAATATGTGAGGGCAAGGATCTAAGTGCATCTCTTCTAGTGGGGGATGCCATCTGAGTTGGTGTTGTGAAATAGCTTAGATAGATCCTAAAATTCTACTGTTAGGTGAGAGAGAAAAGTGTAGTAGATAGTGAGTTTAAGATATTATCAACAGCCTTAACTCAACCTGTTGCACATTTATACTCTGGAGCATACACATTAATAAAACAAAACAGTGCTCTATAGAATAAACCTAGGAGGGAAGACAAGTTAGAACAATAGGTCAGGTAAACAAATTTGAACATTAACACAGTAATAATTAAACAATCTAAAACATTGGTAAACAGATCTTATGTGCCCTAATGTGTCAGACAATTCGAGCAATTTCAAAAGGATACGGTCCCCGTAAAGGAGGGGGTCAGAGAGTCCCTTAGTTCAATAGAGTTATTCCCCAGTCTGAGGGTCCAACATGGTGTTGGCACCCCTGCCTGACTGGAAGCAGAGGACAAGATTCGTATAGCAGTGAGTATATGTCCACCTTAATGAGGGTCATCTCTTGAAGTGGTAGGCCCCAGAGCTAGTGAGGGCCTCAAGGGGGGGTGGGTGGTGTCAGCTGTTGTTGGCTCGGAGTATGGTATGGAAAGTTCCTTGCAAAAAGCTTGAATGTCGTCTCCAGGTCTATAGGTTAGTGTTCTGTTGTTGTCCGAGACTATCAAGGATACTGGAAACCCCCATCTGTACTGTATTTTGCGATCTCTCAGGGATGCCGTGATAGGAGCAAGTTCTCTCCGTTTCTGGAGCGTTGCTTGAGATAGATCTGAGAACAAAGAGATCTCCTCCCCAGCATGAAAAATAGGGTGTTTTGATCTAGCACACCGGAGGAGCTCTTCCTTGTCTTTTATACCTTGAAAATTTAACTATAATGTCCCTGGGTGGTGCTTTGGGGGGAGGTTTGGGTCTTGCCGCCCTATGTGCCCTTTCAGTTGCCATATTCTCTGCTGTTGGATTATCTCTTATAATTTTGAAGAGAGCTTGCAGATATCCTTCTATGGCAGGGGGAAAGACAGTTTCTGAGACACCCCGGATACGCAGATTGTTGCGTCGGCACCTATTTTCAAGGTCTTCCAATTTGTCGGCCATAGCATTAATCTTGCGGTCCTGGTCTGAGATACGGGATGAAATCTGTTGACATGTATTATCTCTTGCTTCTCTTCCAGATCTGTAACTATCTGGTCAAGCGCCCCCATGTCTTTGCGTAGATCGCCAAAAAGGTTTCTCATTTCCTGGAGGATTTCTTTGACATCTTCCTTAGATGAAAGATGAAGTATGTCTGATTTAGTGACAAACATGTTGGAGGGGGCTTCTGCAGACATGGGGTTGCTCATTGTTGGTGTTGCAGAGGTTAGATCACTCTCTGAGCAAATGGGTGCTGAGGCCCCTGAGGGCTTGAGATAGTGGTTGAGAGTCTTAGTGGGGTTCTGTTTTCTGATTTGACCTGCCTTTTGCAAGGCATTACATTAAAGACCAAAGATATAGTTTCAGGTGTTTAAAGTAGAATGGGCAGCAGCAATAACTGGTTATAGGGGGGCTGTATGGCCAGTGATCTTGCCTGTTGTAGAGAGCAGAGTTTATACCACAGAGAGGTATTCAGAGGATAGAAATCCAAGGTGAGGAAAAAGGGGAGCACAGTCCGTTTTTAAACCTGTCAGCAAAAGATTGCAAGGGGTGTTAGACCGGTATCACAACTTTATTACTTTATACTCTGTCGATATGTGAGACTGACAGCTCAACCCTCCCGCATAAGACTTGTTTTGTCACCTGTGTGATGAGCCTGGAGGGGGGTATTTATTAGGAGTGTGC
The DNA here is from genome assembly GCF_027579735.1 of Bombina bombina. Taxonomy (NCBI): domain Eukaryota; kingdom Metazoa; phylum Chordata; class Amphibia; order Anura; family Bombinatoridae; genus Bombina; species Bombina bombina. The sequence goes on from NC_069502.1 coordinate 155,702,665, forward strand.
GGTAGTTGAGTACGTTGCAGCTGGTACTCACTCACTGTGAGGAAGGATCTGAGGGCTACCGCTGCAGGCGAGTTATATGCAAACAGTCTCAGGCCTCCGTTGTATGTCACGTGGTGACAAAATGCCGGACAGCGGGTTAGCAGTGCAAGCGGTTGCGGGTAAGTCCGGAGCTCCTGTAAGAGTGTGGGTCTGTCAGCTCGGCCCTCCTGTATGAGTCTTATTTGTCCCCTGTGTGTTAAGTCTGGAGGAGGGTGGTTGTTATGAGTATTAACTGAGTATGTAGAAGCCGATACTCACTATGAGGGAGAATCTGAGGACTACCGCTGCAGGCGTGTTAGAAGCAGACAGTCTCAGGCCTCAGTTGTAGGCCGCGTGGTAGCATCACGCCAGACAGTATATCAGCAGTGAGAGCGGTAGCAGGCAAGTCCGGAGTGTGCTCCTGCCTGTGAAATCACGCTGAAGGGTGCCTGTGGATCACTAGGTCCGGTGATTGAAGGGGAGGTAGTTAAAGGAGAGGTAAGTGCTGAGATCAGGGGGGAGTCCGCCGCTGCGTGGTAGCCTGCGGTGTCTTTGAAAGAACTAGGGGAAATAGTACTTTAGTTTAAAGCCGTGAGTGATCCATATGTTGAGGAGGGTCTCTAGAGATGTTTCCTGTAGGGGTTATAGAGGTTTTAAGGGGATTTGCACATAGTTAGTGAGCTTGAAGCCGGAGTTGGAGATGAGAGCTCTTTCAAAAGGCAGCCATCATCCTGCGTGGCTAGCTCCGCCCCCATAAAATAGGATCTAGAAGGCACAACAATAGTAAAACTGACCAAAAGCTGGAGACAGCATCTATATTACCTCAAAAATACAACTAAGGTAAACTCCACATAACAGTTTTAATCTAACACAATTATGTTGCTTATTGCTGGATTTCGCTGTTTTCACCGGTATTTTTCTGTAATATAAAATCTAAAAATTAAGAAAAACAAACAAAAAAAAAACAATCAAACAGTAAACTACAACACCCATAAATAGTTATCTAATACAAGTAACCATTTTATTTTGCACAAATTATCTAATATTAATATAGTTTATATATTTATTTATATCACATTTACATAATAAAATACTATTTAAGTACTACTGGGTGTTCTTTCATGCAAGTGGCAAGAGTCCATGAGCTAGTGACGTATGGGATATACATTCCTACCAGGAGGGGGCAAAGTTTCCCAAACCTCAAAATGCCTATAAATACACCTCCCACCTCACTCATACCTTAGTTTTACAAACTTTGCCTTCGTTGGAGGATGGTGAAGCAAGTTGTGCTTGATTTCTTCTGTGAAAGGCACTTCTAAGCATTTTGAAGCCCAATTCCTCTCAAAGTACAGTGTTTGTCTGAGGCATGTGAAGGTAGTATTGCCTGATGATGTCATGTTTTCACCTATGGGAAATCTATTCTAAGGCTCTCTGTAAATTCAGTCGTGGGGATTCATCTGCCACCTCCCTTTACAGATCGACATTATACTCCTCTACCATTACCTCTGCTGATATGTTTCAGTACTGGTTTGGCTGTCTGCTATATATGGATGGGTGTCTTCAGGTAAGTATATATTATTTTTTAAGACACTCTCAGCTATGTTTGGCACTTTATATTTAAGTTTTAATATATATTGCATATATTTGCCATGAGTCAGGTCTATGTGTATTTCCCTTTGCAGTCTAACAGTTTCAGCATGGAAATTATGTTTTTGAGAGAAATTTAGTAATTTTTTCTTACCTGGGGTTCCAGCTAGTTGTAACTTCGGACTTGATTTTTCAAATTTTCACGGGCAAAATAAGCTTGCGATGATGCAAAATGCTTCTATTTATTGCATTATTTTTTGAGCAAATATTTTTTGCGCAGAGGTTGTGTTTGTTATGACGTGAGTCACATCATTTTTTGCGTCTTTGCTGATGCAATTTTTTTGGCGCAAAGTCGCGCCTGTTATGAAAAAATTTGTGTCATTTCTTGTTAACTTTGGCGCCAAAAGTTTTTTCTCTGCATTTGCGTCATCTTTGTTTGCGTCATTGTTGGCGCCAAAAAAAAATGTATTAAGTCTCTCCCTCTTTTGCTCTCTGCTCTCATTTGCTACAGAGGGCTATGATGCTTTTGTTTTTCATTTAAGTATTTTTTCATAAGCATTTTATCCCATTCCTGAAACTGCTATTTTGAGGAAATTGGATATTTTGTTTAAATGTTATTTTTTTCTTTTTTTTGTTACATTTTGCAAGATGCCTCAAACTGATCCTGCCTCTGATGTAACTGTAGGAACCAAGTTGCCTGAAAACAAATCTACCAAAGTAAAGTGTGTATGTTGTAAATTAGCTGATCTTCTTTCTTCAGCTCAAATATGTGGCACTTGTTATCTACTGTTAAACCTTCACAGTCTAATGTACATGATATTCCTGTAGATATTAAATATTATATTTTTGCAGCCATAAAGAAGGCTATGACTGCTATTCCGCCTTCAAATAAATTTAAAAGGTCTCTTATAACTTCTTATAGATCTGATGAAGTTTGTATTGATTAACAGCATACTGAAGTATTTTCTGCTGATATCTCTGGCTCAGAAGATCCTACTTCAGACACTGAAATTGATAAATCTACCTTTCTCCAACATAGGTGTGTCCGGTCCACGGCGTCATCCTTACTTGTGGGATATTCTCTTCCCCAACAGGAAATGGCAAAGAGCCCAGCAAAGCTGGTCTCATGATCCCTCCTAGGCTCCGCCTTCCCCAGTCATTCTCTTTGCCGTTGCACAGGCAACATCTCCACGGAGATGGCTCAGAGTTTTTTGGTGTTTAAATGTAGTTTTTATTCTTCAATCAAGAGTTTGTTATTTTAAAATAGTGCTGGTATGTACTATTTACTCTGAAACAGAAAAGAGATGAAGATTTCTGTTTGTAAGAGGAAAATGATTTTAGCAACCGTTACTAAAATCGATGGCTGTTTCCACACAGGACTGTTGAGAGGAATTAACTTCAGTTGGGGGAAACAGTGAGCAGACTTTGGCTGCTTGAGGTATGACACATTTCTAACAAGACTTGGTAATGCTGGAAGCTGTCATTTTCCCTATGGGATCCGGTAAGCCATTTTCTTAATTTTCAATATAAGAATACAAGGGCTTCACAAGGGCTTTAAAGACTGGTAGACATTTTTCTGGGCCAAAACGATTACTATATAAGCATGTTTAATGGTTTATAACTTAGGAGAATTATTTTAATCTTGGCAAATTGTTAAAAAAACGGACAGGCACTGTATTGGACACCTTTTTCACTGGGGGCCTTTTCTAGTCATAGGCAGAGCCTCATTTTCGCGCCACTAATGCGCAGTTGTTTTTGAGAAACAAGGCATGCAGATGCATGTGTGAGGAGCTCAGATCCACTGAAAAAGCTTATTGAAGGCGTCATTTGGTATCGTATTCCCCTCTGGGCTTGGTTGGGTCTCAGCAAAGCAGATACCAGGGACTGTATAGGGGTTAAATGTAAAAACGGCTCCGGTTCCGTTATTTTAAGAGTTAAAGCTTTCAAATTTGGTGTGCAATACTTTTAAGGCTTTATGACACTGTGGTGAAATTTTGGTGAATTTTGAACATTTCCTTCATACTTTTGCGTATATTCAGTAAAAAAGTGTGTTCAGTTTAAAATTTAAAGAGACAGTAACGGTTTTATTTTAAAACGTTTTTTGTGCTTTGTTACCAAGTTTATGCCTATTAACATGTCTGAACTATCAGATAGACGATGTTCTGTATGTTCGGAAGCCAAGGTTCCTATCCATTTAAATATATGTGATAAATGTGACAAACAAAGTAGGGACAATGATACCACTGATAATAATGTTGCCCAAAACGATTCCTTAAGTGAGGGGAGTAAGCATGGTACTGCATCATCCCCTTCTATGTCTACACCAGTCTTGCCCACTCAGGAGGCCCCTAGTACATCTAGTGCGCCAATCCTCCTTACTATGCAACAATTAACGGCTGTAATGGATAATTCTATTAAAAACATTTTAGCCAAAATGCCCACTTATCAGCGAAAGCGCGACTGCTCTGTTTTAGATACTGAAGAGCATGAGGACGCTGATGATAATGGTTCTGACATGCCCTTACACCAGTCTGAAGGGGCTAGGGAGGTTTTGTCTGAGGGAGAAATTTCAGATTCAGGAAAAATTTCTCAACAAGCTGAACCTGATGTTATTACATTTAAATTTAAATTGGAACATCTCCGCGCTCTGCTTAAGGAGGTGTTATCTACTCTGGATGATTGTGACAATTTGGTCATTCCAGAGAAATTATGTAAAATGGACAGGTTCCTAGAGGTCCCGGTGCCCCCCGAAGCTTTTCCTATACCCAAGCGGGTGGCGGACATTGTAAATAAAGAATGGGAAAGGCCCGGCATACCTTTTGTCCCTCCCCCTATATTTAAGAAATTATTTCCTATGGTCGACCCCAGGAAGGACTTATGGCAGACAGTCCCCAAGGTCGAGGGGGCGGTTTCTACTCTAAACAAACGCACCACTATCCCTATAGAAGATAGTTGTGCTTTTAAAGATCCTATGGACAAAAAATTAGAGGGTTTGCTTAAAAAGATGTTTGTTCAGCAAGGTTACCTTCTACAACCAATTTCATGCATTGTTCCTGTCACTACAGCAGCGTGTTTCTGGTTCGAGGAACTAGAAAAGTCGCTCAATCAAGCATCCTCTTATGAGGAGGTTATGGGCAGAGTTCAAGCACTTAAGTTGGCTAACTCTTTTACCTTAGACGCCACTTTGCAATTAGCTAGATTAGCGGCGAAAAATTCAGGGTTTGCTATTGTGGCGCGCAGAGCGCTTTGGCTAAAGTCTTGGTCAGCGGATGCGTCCTCCAAGAACAAATTGCTTAACATACCTTTCAAGGGGAAAACGCTGTTTGGCCCTGACTTGAAAGAGATTATTTCAGATATCACTGGGGGTAAGGGCCACGCCCTTCCTCAGGATAGGTCTTTTAAGGCTAAAAATAAACCAAATTTTCGTCCCTTTCGCAGAAACGGACCAGCCTCAAGTTCTACATCCTCTAAGCAAGAGGGTAATACTTCTCAAACCAAGCCAGCCTGGAGGCCAATGCAAGGCTGGAACAAAGGTAAGCAGGCCAAGAAACCTGCCACTGCTACCAAGACAGCATGAGATGTTGGCCCCCGATCCGGGACCGGATCTGGTGGGGGGCAGACTTTCTCTCTTCGCTCAGGCTTGGGCAAGAGATGTTCTGGATCCTTGGGCGCTAGAAATAGTCTCCCAAGGTTATCTTCTGGAATTCAAGGAGCTACCCCCAAGGGGAAGGTTCCACAGGTCTCAATTGTCTTCAGACCACATAAAAAGACAGGCATTCTTACATTGTGTAGAAGACCTGTTAAAAATGGGAGTGATTCATCCTGTTCCATTAGGAGAACAAGGGATGGGATTCTACTCCAATCTGTTCATAGTTCCCAAAAAAGAGGGAACATTCAGACCAATCTTAGATCTCAAGATCCTAAACAAATTTCTCAAGGTTCCATCGTTCAAAATGGAAACCATTCGGACAATTCTTCCTACCATCCAGGAAGGTCAATTCATGACCACGGTGGATTTAAAGGATGCGTATCTACATATTCCTATCCACAAGGAACATCATCGGTTCCTAAGGTTCGCCTTTCTGGACAAGCATTACCAGTTTGTGGCACTTCCATTCGGATTAGCCACTGCTCCAAGAATTTTCACAAAGGTACTAGGGTCCCTTCTAGCGGTGCTAAGACCAAGGGGCATTGCAGTAGTACCTTACTTGGACGACATACTGATTCAAGCGTCGTCTCTACCACAAGCAAAGGCTCATACGGACATTGTCCTGGCCTTTCTCAGATCTCACGGGTGGAAAGTGAACGTAGAAAAAAGTTCTCTACGTCAACAAGAGTTCCCTTCTTGGGAACAATAATAGACTCCTTAGAAATGAGGATTTTTCTGACAGAGGCCAGAAAATCAAAACTTCTAAGCTCTTGTCAAGTACTTCATTCTGTTCTTCTTCCTTCCATAGCGCAGTGCATGGAAGTAATAGGTTTGATGGTCGCGGCAATGGACATAGTTCCTTTTGCGCGAATTCATCTAAGACCATTACAACTGTGCATGCTCAGTCAGTGGAATGGGGATTATACAGACTTGTCTCCGACGATACAAGTAGATCAGAGGACCAGAGATTCACTCCGTTGGTGGCTGACCCTGGACAACCTGTCACAAGGGATGAGCTTCCGCAGACCAGAGTGGGTCATTGTCACGACCGACGCCAGTCTGGTGGGCTGGGGCGCGGTCTGGGAACCCCTGAAAGCTCAGGGTCTTTGGTCTCGGGAAGAATCTCTTCTCCCGATAAATATTCTGGAACTGAGAGCGATATTCAATGCTCTCAAGGCTTGGCCTCAGCTAGCAAAGGCCAAATTCATACGGTTTCAATCAGACAACATGACGACTGTTGCGTATATCAACCATCAGGGGGGAACAAGGAGTTCCCTGGCGATGGAAGAAGTGACCAAAATAATTCAATGGGCGGAGGATCACTCCTGCCACTTGTCTGCAATCCACATCCCAGGAGTGGAAAATTGGGAAGCGGATTTTCTGAGTCGTCAGACATTTCATCCGGGGGAGTGGGAACTCCATCCGGAAATCTTTGCCCAAATAATTCAATTGTGGGGCATTCCAGACATGGATCTGATGGCGTCTCGTCAGAACTTCAAGGTTCCTTGCTACGGGTCCAGATCCAGGGATCCCAAGGCGACTCTAGTGGATGCACTAGTAGCACCTTGGAGCTTCAACCTAGCTTATGTGTTCCCACCGTTTCCTCTCATTCCCAGGCTGGTAGCCAGGATCAAACAGGAGAGGGTATCGGTGATCTTGATAGCTCCTGCGTGGCCACGCAGGACTTGGTATGCAGATCTGGTGAATATGTCATCGGCTCCACTATGGAAGCTACCTTTGAGACAGGACCTTCTTGTTCAAGGTCCGTTCGAACATCCGAATCTGGCCTCACTCCAACTGACTGCTTGGAGATTGAACGCTTGATTTTATCAAAGCGAGGGTTCTCAGATTCTGTCATTGATACTCTTGTTCAGGCTAGAAAGCCTGTAACTAGAAAAATCTACCATAAAATATGGAAAAAATATATCTGTTGGTGTGAATCTAAAGGATTCCCATGGAACAAGATAAAAATTCCTAAGATTCTATCCTTTCTTCAAGAAGGTTTGGAGAAAGGATTATCTGCAAGTTCTTTGAAGGGACAGATTTCTGCTTTATCTGTTTTACTTCACAAAAAGCTGGCGGCTGTGCCAGATGTTCAAGCTTTTGTTCAGGCTCTGGTTAGAATCAAGCCTGTTTACAAACCTTTGACTCCTCCTTGGAGTCTCAATTTAGTTCTTTCAGTTCTTCAGGGGGTTCCATTTGAACCCCTACATTCCGTTGATATCAAGTTATTATCTTGGAAAGTTTTGTTTTTGGTTGCAATTTCTTCTGCTAGAAGAGTTTCAGAGTTATCTGCTCTGCAGTGTTCTCCTCCTTATCTGGTGTTCCATGCAGATAAGGTGGTTTTGCGTACTAAACCTGGTTTTCTTCCGAAAGTTGTTTCTAACAAAAATATTAACCAGGAGATAGTCGTGCCTTCTTTGTGTCCGAATCCAGTTTCAAAGAAGGAACGTTTGTTGCACAATTTGGATGTAGTTCGTGCTCTAAAATTCTATTTAGAGGCTACAAAGGATTTCAGAAAAACATCTTCCTTGTTTGTTGTTTGTTCTGGTAAAAGGAGAGGTCAAAAAGCAACTTCTACCTCTCTCTCTTTTTGGCTTAAAAGCATCATCAGATTGGCTTATGAGACTGCCGGACGGCAGCCTCCTGAAAGAATCACAGCTCATTCCACTAGGGCCGTGGCTTCCACATGGGCCTTCAAGAACGAGGCTTCTGTTGATCAGATATGTAAGGCAGCGACTTGGTCTTCACTGCACACTTTTACCAAATTTTACAAATTTGATACTTTTGCTTCTTCTGAGGCTATTTTTGGGAGAAAGTTTTTGCAAGCCGTGGTGCCTTCCATCTAGGTGACCTGATTTGCTCCCTCCCATCATCCGTGTCCTAAAGCTTTGGTATTGGTTCCCACAAGTAAGGATGACGCCGTGGACCGGACACACCTATGTTGGAGAAAACAGAATTTATGTTTACCTGATAAATTACTTTCTCCAACGGTGTGTCCGGTCCACGGCTCGCCCTGGTTTTTTAATCAGGTCTGATGATTTATTTTCTCTAACTACAGTCACCACGGTATCATATGATTTCTCCTATGCAAATATTCCTCCTTTACGTCGGTCGAATGACTGGGGAAGGCGGAGCCTAGGAGGGATCATGTGACCAGCTTTGCTGGGCTCTTTGCCATTTCCTGTTGGGGAAGAGAATATCCCACAAGTAAGGATGACGCCGTGGACCGGACACACCGTTGGAGAAAGTAATTTATCAGGTAAACATAAATTCTGTTTTCTTTTTAAGATTGAATATATTCGTTCTTTGTTAAAGGAAGTATTGTTTACTTTAGGTATTGAGGAAACTAGTCCTTTTGATGACAAGAATAGCAAACATTTGCATTCTGTTTTTAAGACTTCTGAGGTTACTCCTGAAGTTTTACCTATTCCCGATGCTATCTCTAATATGATTGCTAAGGAATTGTCTAAGCCTGGTACTTCTTTTAATCCTCCTCCTTGGTTTAAAAAATTGTATCCTTTACCTGTGTCCAATTTAGAGCTTTGGGAGCTATTTCTACTCTTGTAAAGCGTACTACTATTCCTATGGAAGATAGTACTTCTTTTAAGGATCCCTTAGATAGGAAAATTGAATTTTATCTTAAAAGGCATATTTACATACAGGCTTTATTCTTAGACCTGCTGTTTCTATGGCTGATGTTGCAGCTGCTTCAACTTTTTGGTTGGACAGTCTAGCACAGCAGTTATCAGATCCTGAATTGTCTAATATTGTTCTTTTACTTCAACATGCTAATCATTTCATTTGTGATGCTGTATTTGATATTATTATGATAGATACCAAACCTATGTCGTTAGCTATTCTATCTAGAAGAGCTTTATGGCTAAATTCATGGAATGCTGATATGGTGTCTAAATCTAGATTACTATCGCTATCTTTTCAAGTTAATAATTTATTTGGTTCTCAATTGGATTCTATTATCTCCACTATCACTGGGGGTAAGGGAGTTCTTCTGCCCCAAGATAAGAAATCTAAGGCTAAATTCAAAGCTCCTAATCGTTTTTGTTCCTTTCATCAGTTTAAAGAACAAAAAAACACTCCTTCCCCTAAGGCCTCTGGTTCCAATTAGAGACCATCTACGAATTGGAAAAAAATTCAAGCCTTATAAGAAACCAAATACAGCCCCTAAGACTGCATGAAGGTGCACCCCTCAAACCAGTTCAACTGGTAGGGGCAGATTTAAATTATTTCAAGACATTTGGGCAGGTTCTGTCCAAAATCAGTGGATTCAGGATATTCTTTCTCAGTGGTATTGAATAGGTTTCAGAATAAGACCTCCTGTGGTAAGATTATTTCTTTCCCATGTTCCAACAAACCCTGTGAAAGGCTCAGGCTTTTCTGAAGTGTGTTTCAGATCTAGAGCTTTCAGGGGTGATTGTTCTAGTTCCTCAACAGGAACAGGGTTTGGGTTTTTATTCAAATCTGTTCATTGTCCCAAAGAAGGAAGGTTCATTCAGACCAATTCTGGATCTGAAAACTCTTAATCGTTTTGTAAGAGTCCCAACTTTTAGAATGGTGACTATAAGGACTATTCTGCCTTTTGTTCAGCAAGGTCATTTAATCTCCACAGTAGACTTACAGGATACTTATCTTCACATTATGATTCATCTAGACCACTATTGTTTTCTGAGATTCTCCTTTCTAGACAAGCTTTACCAATTTGTCGCTCTTCCGTTTGGCCTAGCGACAGCTCCGAGAATCTTTTCAGTTTCTCGGTTCCCTTCTATCTGTAATCAGAGCAGAGAGCAGGGTATTGCGGTGTTTCCTTACTTGGACGATATCTTGGTACTAGCTCAATCTTTTCATTTAGCAGAATCTCACACGAAAACAACTTTTCTTCAAAGACACGGTTGTAGGATCAATTTACAAGAGAGTTTCTCGATTCCTCGGGCAAAGGTCACCTTTTTAGGATTCCAGATAGATTGTGTCCATGACTCTTTCTCTGACAGACAAGAGACAAAGGAAGTTGGTTTCACCAACCTTCAGCCTCTATCATTCCCTTCAGTGGCTCTGTGCATGGAAGTGTTAGGTCTCATGACTGCAGCATCAGACACGATCCCCTTTGCTCGTTTTCATATGAGACCTCTACAGCTTTGCATGTTGCACCAATGGTGCAGGGAATATACTCCGATACCACAGTGTATATACTTAAACCATCACCTTATTGTTCAAGGGGGCCTTTTTTGTTCATCCTTCCTGGACTGTGATCACGACAGATGCAAGTCTTTCAGGTTTGGAAGCTGTCTGAGGGTCTCTGTCAGCACAAGGGGTTTGGGAACCTCAGGAGGTGAGATTACCAATCTATATTTTAGTACTCAGTGCTATTTTCAGAGCACTTCAGGCTTGGCCTCCATTGAATAGAGAACTTTATATTCAATGTCAAACAAACAATGTCACTACACTGGCATATGTCAATCATCAAGGGGGGACTCACAGTCCTTCAGCAATGAAAGAAGTATCTCTGATACTTTTTTGGGCGCAATCCAACTCTTGTCAAATTTCTGCAATTTGTTTCCCAGCAGTAGACAATTGGGAAGCGGATTATATCAGTCGTCAGATTTTACATCCAGGAGAGTGGTCTCTCCATCCAGATTTGCTTTTTTCAATTGGTACAGATGTGGGATCCTCCAGAAATAGATCTGATGGCCTCACGTCTGAACAAGAAGTTTCCAAGATACCTTTTCAGGTCCAAGGATCCTCAGGCGGAGATAGTGGATGCTCTATCAGTTTCTTGATTTTAGCAACCTGCTTACATTTTCCGCCTCTGGTTCTTCTTCCAAGAGTTATCTCCAATATCATAATGGAACAATCTTATGTGTTTCTAATAGCACCAGCTTGGCCTCTCAGGTTTTGGTATGCGGACCTTGTCAGGATGTCCAGTTGCCAGCCTTGGCCACTTCCTTTAAGGCCAGACCTTCTGTCTCAGGGGCCGTTTTTCCATCAGGATCTCAAATCTCTAAATTTGAAGGCATGGAAATTGAATGCTTAGTGCTGTCATAGAGGTTTCTCAGTTATTAGCACTATGATACAGACTCATAAGTCTGTTTCAAGGAAAATGTTTTATCATGTTTTGAAAACCTTTATTTCATAGTGTTCAACTCATGATTATTCTTGGCATTCTTTTAGAATTCCTAAGATTTTACAGTTTCTTCAGGATGGTTTGGATAAGGGTGTGTCTGCAAATACTTTGAAATGACAAATTTATGCTCTTTCTTATTTCATAGAATGATTGCTAAACTTCCTGATATTCACTGTTTTGTTCAGGCTTTGATTCATATTAAACCTGTTATTAAATCTATTTATCTTCCTTGGAGTCTCAATTTGGTTTTGAAGATTGTACAGGCTTTTCCTTTTGAGCTTATGCATTCTCTGGACATTAAATTACTTTCTTGCAAAGTGTTTTTTCTTTTGGTTATCTCTTCTGCTCGAATAGTTTCTGAATTGTCTGCTCTCTTGTGAGTCTCCTTATCTGATTTTCCATCAAGATAAAGCTGTTTTGCGGACTTCATTTAAATTTTTGCCTAAGTTTGTGAATTCTAACAACATCAATAGGGAAATTGTTGTTCCTTCTTTGTGTCCTAATCCTAAGAATACTCTTGACAGGTCTTTACATTCTTTGGATGTGGTAAGAGCTTTGAAATATTATGTTGAGGCTACTAAAGATTTCAGAAAGACTTCTAGTCTTTTTGTTATTTTTTCTGACTCCAGGAAATGTCAGAAAGCCTCTGCTATTTCTCTGGCTTCTTGGTTGAGACTTTTGATTCACAAAGTTTATTTGGAGGCTGGGCAATCTTCGCCTCAGAGAATTACAGCTCATTCTACTAGATCAGTTGCCACTTCTTGGGCTCTCAAGAATAAAGCTTCAGTTGATCAAATTTGTAAAGCAGCAACTTGGTCTTCTTTGCATACTTTTACTAAATGTTACCATTTTGATGTGTTTGCTTCTTCGGAGCCAGCCTTTGGTAGAAAGGTTCTTCAGGCAGTTGTTTGTTTGATTCTAATGCCTTTGATTTTAGTTTTTTTGACATTTTTAAGAAAACTTAATTATTTTTTGGTATTTCATTTCTCAGCGGAAATAGCTGTTTTTATTTTATCCCTCCCTCTCTAGTGACTCGTGAAGTTCCACATCTTGGGTATTATATCCCACTGTACTTGAAAGAAAACATAATTTATGTAAGAACTTACCTGACAAATTCATTTCTTTCATTGTGGCAAGAGTCCATGAGACCCACCCTATTTTTTGTGAACATAATTTTTTTTTATATAAAGCACATTATTTTTTCCAGTTCCTCTTTTTGTATGTTTTTTACTCCTTTTTTTTTACACCTCACTTCTTGGTTAAACGTTAAATTAAGGTATGAGTGAGGTGGGAGGTGTATTTATAGGCATTTTAAGGTTTGGGAAACTTTGCCCCCTCCTTGTAGGAATGTATATCCCATACGTCACTAGCTCATGGACTCTTGCCACTATGAAAGAAATTAATTTATCAGGTAAGTTCTTACATAAATTGTGTTTTTTTGCCTTCTTTGATATTGTTCTCTCTCAGCTTGCTGCTAGTGAAATGGTTTAGCATCTCCTAACTGCTGCTTGGTGGTTTTATAGTCGTTCAGTCACTCTGATGTCCACGATTATCCCCATGGAAAACAACACATGGGCATTTTGATTGCAGTACTGCATTTAAGGGGTCAGTAAAACATTTCATATTGTAATCTAAACTGCTTATTTGTGCATAATAAAACAACTTTGCAGTATACTTTCATTATTTATTTTGCCCCTTTCCCTGTAATTTAAGTCTGAAAATCTTTTTAAGGTTACCCTGTCTTAAAGTTACAGTAATGCCACATATTTTATGTAATGCAATTAAAGGGACAGTGAACTGTAAAGTGTACAGTAAAATTGATTTCCCCTTAATGTGTTTGCAATGATTTGTTATACAAGTGTCAGAGTATAACATATAGCAGCGGTCGCCAACCAGTGGTCCACGAGAAGATGTTGGTGGTCCTTGACACCATCAAGCAGGAATTAATCTCCTCTGACGGTGTCACCCGTCGCGCCGCAACTCCCTACAGTGCCTGGCTGGACATCAGTGAAAATCGACTGAGGAGGAGTTAAATTACAATCTTCCTACGGATGTTGCGTTGTACTGCGCAACTTGCTTAGCTAGATTGTATTTTTAACTCCTCACGCCTTGCGCGCTGCTCAGAGGAATGTGCTTCCATTCTAAAGCCAGCAGAGATTGGTATAGTCTTGGCTTGAACCAGTAGAATTAAAGTATATAAAAAATATTTTTTTTTCTCATATTTCATTTATTTTCTTCCCTTTACCTGTCTCTTTGTAGTTGTTTTCATAATTCTTTCAGATGGACTTACATCAATGTTTGTCTTCCTCCCCTCCATCATCTTTTTTATTTATTAAATATTAATTATTTATTTTTCATTCTAATAATTTTCCCGTGCACAAAGCTATTCCACCTAAATTCTAGTAATTGCCATCCAGGAGATCAGCCATATCGCGCCAGTATTATAGTAATTGCCAGTAACAACAGTCATGGTTAGCTCACATCCATATTGAGAGCTTTCTGATATAAACGTAATTTATGACTCCAATGTCTGTCCATGATCATAAGTAATTTTGAATAATTCCTAACTGGGGAGGTAACTTGCAAGTCTTGTGGTCCCACAAAAAAATTACACTTAATGACCGAGGACGTAAGGCGTACGTCGTTTGTCTTGGAAATGCGGTGGAAGTGATCCTGATCGCTTACTGCTGCTTTCTGGTTATTGCAGTGATGCATCAATATCGAGGCATTCTGCAATAACCCTGCTTGGCCATCCGATGCAGAGAGAGACACTTTGTGGCCCTCTCTGCACCGGTCATTGATGGCCGGTATCGTTGGTGGGTGGGAGCCGACATGGGAGGCGGGTGGGCGGCCATCGATGGGCCATCCATGATCATAAATAGTTTTGAATAATTCCTAACTGGGGAGGTAACTTGCAAGTCTTGTGGTCCCACAAAAAAATTACACTTAACGACCGAGGACGTACGGCGTACGTCCTTTGTCTTGGAATGCGGTGGAAGTGATCCTGATCGCTTACTGCTGCTTTCTGGTTATTGCAGTGATTCCTCAATATCGAGGCATCCTGCAATAACCCTGCTTGGCCATCCGATGCAGAGAGACACACTTTGTGACCCTCTCTGCACTGGTCATCGATGGCCGGTATCGTTGGTGGGTGGGAGCCGACATGGGAGGCGGGTGGGCGGCCATCGATGGGCCGTGTGATGTGGTGGGGGCGGGATCGACAGATGCGCGCACAGTGGGTGGCGGGCGGGTGGGTGCACGGGGCGGGAGCGGGTGGGAACCGCTACTCTTCAGAAATGTTTTGGTTAAGAAGTGGGAGAAAGGGGGGTGGGAGTTAGCCCTACATTATACCTTAGGGTACTTGGAGGGGGTGGGGGGTTGGTCTTTGGGGGGGGGGAGCTACACTACAGAAATTTAAAAAAAAATTGGGGGGATCCTGCACAGCAGCATATGTAAATATGCTATTAAAAAAAATCACAAAAAAACAAATATACCTTTTATTTTAGTACTTGCAGACTTTCTGCCAGTACTTAAGATGGCGGGGACAATTGTGGGGTGGGGGAGGGAAGAGAGCTGTTTGGGAGGGACCAGGGGGTCTGATGTGTCAGGTAGGAGGCTGATCTCTACACTAAAGCTAAAATTAACCCTGCAAGCTCCCTACAAGCTACCTAATTAACCCCTTCACTGCTAGCCATAATACACGTGTGATGCGCATCAGCATTTATCGGCCTTCTAATTACCAAAAAGCAACGCCAAAGCCATATATGTCTGCTATTTCTTAACAAAGGGGATCCCAGAGAAGCATTTACAGCCAATGTAACTAGCACTAATTTTGAAAAAAAAGTGGTTTGGAAATAGCAAAGTCCTACTTGTATTTATGACCCTATAACTTGCGAAAAAAGCAAAGAACATGTAAAGTTGGGTATTTCTAAACTCAGGACAAAATTTAGAACTATTTAGCATGGGTGTTTTTTGGTGATTGTAGATGTGTAACAGATTTTGGGGGTCAAAGTTAGAAAAAGTGTGGGTTTTTTTTTCATTTCTCTTGTTAAGTGTATCCAGTCCACGGATCATCCATTACTTATGGGATATTAACTCCTCCCCAACAGGAAGTGCAAGAGGATTCACCCAGCAGAGCTGCTATATAGCTCCTCCCCTAACTGCCATTACCAGTCATTCTCTTGCACCCAACGAATAGATAGGATGTGTGAGAGGACTTTGGTGATTATACTTAGTTTCATACCTTCAATCAAAAGTTTGTTATTTTATAATAGCACCGGAGTGTGTTATTCCTTCTCTGGTAGAATTTGAAGAAGAATCTACCTGAGTTTTTCTATGATTTTAGCCGGAGTAGTTAAGATCATATTGCTGTTTCTCGGCCATCTGAGGAGAGGTAAACTTCAGATCAGGGGACAGCGGGCAGATTAATCTGCAAAGAGGTATGTAGCAGCTTATTATTTTCTGACAATGGAATTGATGAGAAAATTCTGCCATACCGATATAATGTAAACTCAGCCTTAAATGCAGTAGCAGCAACTGGTATCAGGCTGTCATGTATGTATATTTTACACTTCAGTATTCTGGGGAATGGCACTTCACTGGGATAATACTGTATGCATAAAACTTTAGCCTAATTTGCAGGGACTAGCAACAGGCTTTTTAATAACACTCAATTTATTAATGTTAAACGTTTTTTGCTGGCATGTAAAATAGTTTAATTTTCTGAGGTACTGGGTGAAAAAATGTTTTGGGCACTATTTTTTTCCACTTGGCAGTCGTTTTATTTAATTTATGACAGTTTACTGATCTCTCTCACTGTTATGTGTGAGGGGGAGGGGCCTTTTTTGGCGCTTTTGCTACGCATCAAAAAATTCAGTCAGAAGTTTATTGTCTTCCCTGCATGATCTGGTTCATCTCTACAGAACTCAGGGGTCTTCAAAACTTGTTTTGAGGGAGGTAATCACTCACAGCAGAGCTGTGAGATTGTAGTTGACTGTGATAAAAAAACGTTTATTTCTGTATTTTTTTTCTGCTATCAGGGTTAGTTATCCTTTGCTAATGGGAGCAATCCTTTGCTAAAATTGTGTTTTTTACAAAGATTTGATGCTATAACTTTTCAGTTTATTAATTTTCAACTGTCATAACTTTTTCTGTGCTTCTTATAGGCACAGTACGTTTTCATATTATAGTAAATTACTTGAAAAGTATTTCCAAGTTGCTAGTTTATTTGCTAGTGTGTTAAACATGTCTGATTCAGAGGAAGATATCTG
Organism: Bombina bombina; assembly: GCF_027579735.1. Taxonomy (NCBI): domain Eukaryota; kingdom Metazoa; phylum Chordata; class Amphibia; order Anura; family Bombinatoridae; genus Bombina; species Bombina bombina. The sequence continues at coordinate 155,719,328 of NC_069502.1, forward strand.
TGCTATATGTGCTAAAGCCAAAGTGGAGCCCAATAGAAATTTATGTACTAACTGTATTGATGCTACTTAAATAAAAGTCAATCTGTACAAATTGAACATATTTCACCAAACAACGAGGGGAGAGTTATGCCGACTAACTCGCCTCACGTGTCAGTACCTGCATCTCCCGCTCGGGAGGTGCGTGATATTGTAGCGCCGAGTACATCTGGGCGGCCATTACAAATCACATTACAGGATATGGCTACTGTTATGACTGAAGTTTTGGCTAAATTACCAGAACTAAGAGGTAAGCGTGATCACTCTGGGGTGAGAACAGAGTGCGCTGATAATATTAGGGCCATGTCAGACACTGCGTCACAATTTGCAGAACATGAGGACGGAGAGCTTCATTCTGCGGGTGACGGTTCTGATCCAAACAAACTGGATTCAGATATTTCAAATTTTAAATTTAAGCTGGAAAACCTCCGTGTATTACTAGGGGAGGTGTTAGCGGCTCTGAATGATTGTAACACAGTTGCAATACCAGAGAAAATGTGTAGGTTGGATAAATATTTTGCGGTACCCGGCGAGTACTGACGTTTTTCCTATACCTAAGAGACTTACTGAAATTGTTACTAAGGAGTGGGATAGACCCGGTGTGCCGTTCTCACCCCCTCCGATATTTAGAAAGATGTTTCCAATAGACGCCACCACACGGGACTTATGGCAAACGGTCCCTAAGGTGGAGGGAGCAGTTTCTACTTTAGCTAAGCGTACCACTATCCCGGTGGAGGATAGCTGTGCCTTTTCAGATCCAATGGATAAAAAGTTAGAGGGTTACCTTAAGAAAATGTTTGTTCAACAAGGTTTTATATTGCAACCTCTTGCATGCATTGCGCCTGTCACGGCTGCAGCAGCATTTTGGTTTGAGTCTCTGGAAGAGACACTTGAATCAGCTCCATTAGATGAGATTACACACAAGCTTAAAGCCCTTAAGTTAGCTAACTCATTTATTTCAGATGCCGTAGTACATTTAACTAAACTTACGGCTAAGAATTCCGGATTCGCCATTCAGGCACGCAGAGCACTGTGGCTAAAATCCTGGTCAGCTGACGTTACTTCTAAATCTAAATTGCTTAATATACCTTTCAAAGGGCAGACCTTATTCGGGCCCGGGTTGAAAGAAATTATCGCTGACATTACAGGAGGTAAAGGCCATGCCCTGCCTCAAGACAGAGCCAAACCTAAGGCTAGACAGTCTAATTTTCGTTCCTTTCGTAATTTCAAAGCAGGAGCAGCATCAACTTCCTCTGCACCAAAACAGGAAGGAGCTGTTGCTCGCTACAGACAAGGCTGGAGACCTAACCAGTCCTGGAACAAGGGCAAGCAGGCCAGGAAACCTGCTGCTGCCCCTAAGACAGCATGAATCGAGGGCCCCCGATCCGGGAACGGATCTAGTGGGGGGCAGACTTTCTCTCTTCGCCCAGGCTTGGGCAAGAGATGTCCAGGATCCCTGGGCGTTAGAGATCATATCTCAGGGATACCTTCTAGACTTCAAATTCTCTCCCCCAAGAGGGAGATTTCATCTGTCAAGGTTGTCAACAAACCAAATAAAGAAAGAGGCGTTTCTACGCTGCGTACAAGATCTTTTATTAATGGGAGTGATCCATCCGGTTCCGCGGTCGGAACAAGGACAAGGGTTTTACTCAAATCTGTTTGTGGTTCCCAAAAAAGAGGGAACTTTCAGGCCAATCTTGGATTTAAAGATCCTAAACAAATTCCTAAGAGTTCCATCGTTCAAAATGGAAACTATTCGGACAATTTTACCCATGATCCAAAAGGGTCAGTACATGATCACAGTGGATTTAAAGGATGCTTACCTTCACATACCGATTCACAAAGATCATTACCGGTATCTAAGGTTTGCCTTTCTAGACAGGCATTACCAGTTTGTAGCTCTTCCATTCGGATTGGCTACGGCTCCGAGAATCTTCACAAAGGTTCTGGGTGCTCTTCTGGCGGTACTAAGACCGCGAGGAATTGCGGTAGCTCCGTACCTAGACGACATTCTGATACAAGCTTCAAGCTTTCAAACTGCCAAGTGTCATACAGAGTTAGTACTGGCATTTCTAAGGTCACATGGATGGAAGGTGAACGAAAAGAAGAGTTCTCTCTTTCCACTCACAAGAGTTCCCTTCTTGGGGACTCTTATAGATTCTGTAGAAATGAAGATTTACCTGACAGAAGACAGGTTAACAAAGCTTCAAAATGCATGCCGTGTCCTTCATTCCATTCAACACCCGTCAGTAGCTCAATGCATGGAGGTGATCGGCTTAATGGTAGCAGCAATGGACATAGTACCCTTTGCACGCCTACATCTCAGACCGCTGCAATTGTGCATGCTAAGTCAGTGGAATGGGGATTACTCAGACTTGTCCCCTACTCTGAATCTGGATCAAGAGACCAGAAATTCTCTTCTATGGTGGCTTTCTCGGCCACATCTGTCCAGGGGGATGTCATTCAGCAGGCCGGACTGGACAATTGTAACAACAGACGCCAGCCTACTAGGTTGGGGCGCTGTCTGGAATTCTCTGAAGGCTCAGGGACAATGGAATCAGGAGGAGAGTCTCCTACCAATAAACATTCTGGAATTGAGAGCAGTTCTCAATGCCCTTCTGGCTTGGCCCCAGTTAACAACTCGGGGGTTCATCAGGTTTCAGTCGGACAACATCACGACTGTATCTTACATCAACCATCAGGGAGGGACAAGAAGCTCCCTAGCAATGATGGAAGTATCAAAGATAATTCGCTGGGCAGAGTCTCACTCTTGCCACCTGTCAGCAATCCACATCCCGGGAGTGGAGAACTGGGAGGCGGATTTCTTAAGTCGTCAGACTTTTCATCCGGGGGAGTGGGAACTTCATCCGGAGGTCTTTGCCCAAATACTTCGACGTTGGGGCAAACCAGAGATAGATCTCATGGCGTCTCGACAGAACGCCAAGCTTCCTCGTTACGGGTCCAGATCCAGGGATCCGGGAGCGGTTCTGATAGATGCTTTGACAGCACCTTGGACCTTCGGGATGGCTTATGTGTTTCCACCCTTCCCGATGCTTCCTTGATTGATTGCCAGAATCAAACAGGAGAGAGCATCAGTGATTCTAATAGCGCCTGCATGGCCACGCAGGACTTGGTATGCAGATCTAGTGGACATGTCATCCTGTCCACCTTGGTCGCTACCTCTGAAACAGGACCTTCTGATCCAGGGTCCCTTCAAACATCAAAATCTAATTTCTCTGAAGCTGACTGCTTGGAAATTGAACGCTTGATTTGATCAAAACGTGGTTTTTCTGAGTCAGTTATTGATACCTTAATACAGGCTAGGAAGCCTGTTACCAGAAAGATTTACCATAAGATATGGCGCAAATACTTATATTGGTGCGAATCCAAGAGTTACTCATGGAGTAAGGTTAGGATTCCGAGGATATTGTCTTTTCTACAAGAAGGTTTAGAAAAGGGTTTATCCGCTAGTTCCTTAAAGGGACAGATTTCAGCTCTGTCCATTCTTTTACACAAACGTCTGTCAGAAGTTCCGGACGTTCAAGCTTTTTGTCAGGCTTTAGCTAGGATCAAGCCTGTGTTTAAAACTGTTGCTCCACCATGGAGTTTGAACTTAGTTCTTAATGTTTTACAGGGGGTTCCGTTTGAACCCCTTCATTCCATTGATATCAAGTTGTTATCTTGGAAAGTTCTGTTTTTAATGGCGATTTCCTCGGCTCGAAGAGTCTCTGAGTTATCTGCCTTACATTGTGATTCTCCTTATCTGATTTTTCATTCAGACAAGGTAGTTCTGCGTACTAAACCTGGGTTCCTACCTAAGGTGGTCACTAACAGGAATATCAATCAAGAGATTGTGGTTCCATCTTTGTGTCCTAATCCTTCTTCGAAAAAGGAACGTCTGCTACACAATCTAGATGTAGTCCGTGCCCTGAAATTTTATCTACAGGCAACTAAGGATTTTCGACAAACGTCTTCCCTGTTTGTCGTTTATTCTGGTCAGAGGAGAGGTCAAAAAGCTTCGGCTACCTCTCTCTCCTTTTGGCTTCGTAGCATAATACGGTTAGCCTATGAGACTGCTGGACAGCAGCCTCCTGAAAGAATTACAGCACATTCTACTAGAGCTGTGGCTTCCACTTGGGCCTTTAAGAATGAGGCTTCTGTTGAACAGATTTGCAAGGCTGCAACTTGGTCTTCTCTTCATACTTTTTCCAAATTTTACAAATTTGACACTTTTGCTTCTTCGGAGGCTGTTTTTGGGAGAAAGGTTCTTCAGGCAGTGGTTCCTTCCGTATAAAGAGCCTGCCTGTCCCTCCCGTCATCCGTGTACTTTAGCTTTGGTATTGGTATCACATAAGTAATGGATGATCCGTGGACTGGATACACTTAACAAGAGAAAACATAATTTATGCTTACCTGATAAGTTTATTTCTCTTGTAGTGTATCCAGTCCACGGCCCGCCCTGTCACTTTAAGGCAGGTAATTTTTCCATTAAACTACAGTCACCACTGCACCCTATGGTTTTCCTTTCTCTGCATGTTTTCGGTCGAATGACTGGTAATGGCAGTTAGGGGAGGAGCTATATAGCAGCTCTGCTGGGTGAATCCTCTTGCACTTCCTGTTGGGGAGGAGTTAATATCCCATAAGTAATGGATGATCCGTGGACTGGATACACTACAAGAGAAATAAATTTATCAGGTAAGCATAAATTATGTTTTTTTCCTCATATTTTATATTTTTTTATAGTAAATTATAAGATACAATGAAAATAATGGTATCTTTAGAAAGTCCATTTAATGGCTAGAAAAACGGTATCTAATATGTGGGGGTAAAGTAAATGAGTAAGAGGAAAATTACAGCTAAACACAAACACTGCAAAAATTTAAAAATAGCCTTGGTCCCAAACGGACAGAAAATTGAAAACTGATGTGGTCATCAGATCTCCTTATTTTATCATTTTCTACACACACAAATGTGATTCTTCTGCTGGCTTTGTTTACACAGATTTTCTTCTTTAGCCAATCCTTAAAGGGACATGAAAGGCAACATTTTTTTTTTAATTAACTATTTAAAAATTTACCTGCAGTCAAATAATTAAGCAAATAACTTAATTTATTAAAAATCTGACATTCTCTTTTATTATTCATATGAAATCTGAATTGTTTCCAAGCCCTTATTTAACCTAATTATGCAGTCCTATGACCAGTTTCTTTCGGGATAGGTTTGATCCTGAACGCGCATCTCCTGCGCTTGCTCAATGTTAATTTGCACACATCACTGTAAACAAAGACATCACATAGATTTTCATACATAGCTGGGTAAAACTCATTATAGAACCAGGCCCCTTTGATTTTTTTAAATTAATTTTAACTTAGAAGAAACAGTGCTTTTGTTCACTGCACTAGTACAAATTTTAATAGTTCTGTTCCAGATGCGCTGGCATTTACAAATGTATTTAATTGTGCATGCGACTTAGTCCTAAAAGGAAGTGGATGAAAAAACACGCGCATGCGTATAACATTTCACTCAAATGCGCAAGCTTTCGGGGACGCGCCATTGCTTTATACATTTCTCTTTATTATAATAAACGCTTTGCAATTGGCTGCATTTAAAATAAGGAGGCATGCACAGAAAGGGGGGGGGGTGCTGTCGTTGGCAAAGAAAAAGATGAACTAATTGATTACAATTTGAACCTGTTTGAAACAATTTATAAAATAAGGTATGTGATTTAGCATAATTTAAACAGTAACTATATGGGAGAACCATTATTTCTATAACATTTTATACTGCTTTTCATGGTCTTTTAAGCATTGAAATCTTCAGTATAGGTAGTGATTTCAAAAGCCAAAATAAAGGTAAATAAGCTATTTGTAAACAATTTAATGCATTCCAAGATGCACAACGGGAACACATTAAAGGGGAGAATATGTTACAGTACACTGTCCCTTTAATACAGGTGTTATACATTATGGTACCTGTGTGAGTTAATTGGTACAATTATTTGATTAAGATTGAACATTTGTTCTTTTTTTTATTCCTTTATAGACAAATGATTCTTTTGTTTAAGGCCTTTGTTTTCTCTATCCAAGCACATGTGTTTTTTACGGCTTAAATCCTTCTCTCAATACAGTATTTTGAAGCATATGCTTAGCAATATCCCTAATTATAGTATTGTGCATGCCTATTAGTTACAGAACATAATTTGCCCATAAAATGATTTATGCAGTTTTATAAAATATAATGTATCACTGTATTTGTGCTGCGTGCTGTAAGTTTCTCTTTATAACTCTTAGAAATGAAAGCACACAGAGACCGATTGTTGCACAAACACTGTGCATGTGCATGAGTGGCAGTCAGTCATGTGACTAGTGTGAGCGCACCAGTGTCTGTAAGCTCAGCTGTTAGCACTGTGCTGCATGTAAAATGAACCATTACCATTATCAGAGGGATATACAGTACTTGACAGAAATTAATATTGCTTACTATATAACTTTGTGATAAGATTATGCTGATGCTTAAAAAACGTATTTGTAATTATATTTCTCCAACATTGGTGTGTCCGGTCCACGGCGTCATCCATAACTTGTGGGAAATATCTCTTCCCCAACAGGAAATGGCAAAGAGTACAGCAAAAGCTGTCCATATAGTCCCTCCTAGGCTCCACCCACCCCAGTCATTCTCTTTGCCGTTGCACAGGCAACATCTCCACGGAGGTGGTTAAGAGTATGTGGTGTTTAGTTGTAGTTTTTCTTCTACTATCAAGAGTTTGTTATTTTAAAATAGTGCTGGTATGTACTATTTACTCTGAAACAGAAAAAGATGAAGAGTTCTGTTTGTGAGAGGAATATGATTTTAGCAGCAGTAACTAAAATTGTTTGCTGTTTCCACATGGGACTGTTGAGATGAAATAACTTCAGTTGGGGGAAACAGTTAGCAGACTTTTCTGCTTAAGGTATGACTAGACATATTTCTAACAAGACTGTGTAATGCTGGAAGGCTGTCATTTCCCCTCATGGGGACCGGTAAGCCATTTTCTTAGTCTCAAACAGAATAAAGGGCTTAATATGGGCTATAAAACTATTAGACATTTTTATGGGCAGGATCGATTGCTTTATTTGGGCATTTTATACAAATTGAGATTGAATTTCACACTTATAAACTTTGGGGAACGTTTTTTAACGTCAGGCACTGGTTTAGACACCTTTTCAGTCAGGAAGGGCCTTCACTGTAGTAGGCTGAGCCTCATTTTCGCGCCATTACTGCGCAGTTACTTTTGAGAGCAGGACATGCAGCTGCATGTGTGTGGGTCTGAAAGTAGTTGAAAAGGTTCCTAGAAGGCGTCATTTGGTATCATATTCCCCTCTGGGTTTGGTAAAGTCGCAGCAAAGGCTGTAGCTGGGACTGTAGAGGGGTTAAATCTGTAACCGGCTCCGGTTTCTTCATTTTAAGGGTTAAAGCTCTGAAAATTTGGGTGCAATACTTTGAATGCTTTAAGACACTGTGGTGAAAATTTGGTAAAATTTTAACAATTCCTTCATTGTTTTTCACATATTCAGTAATAAAGTGTGCCCTGTTTAAAATTTAAAGAGACAGTAACGGTTTTAATTTAAAACGGTTTTTGTGCTTTATTGACAAGTTTAAGCCTGTTTAACATGTCTGTATCTTCAGATAAGCTATGTTCTGTATGTATTGAAGCCAATGTGTCTCCCCCTTCCAAATTGTGTGATAATTGTGCCATAGCGTCCAAACAAAGTAAGGACAGTACTGCCACAGATAGTAAAGTTGCCCAAGATGATTCATCAGATGAAGATAGTAAAGATAGTTCTACTTCATCTCACTCTGTGTCTACACCAGTTTTGCCCGCGCAGGAAACTCCTAGTACTTCTAGCGCGCCAATGCTTGTTACTATGCAACAATTGGCGACAGTAATGGATAACTCCATAGCTATTTTTTTATCCAAAATGCCTGCATTTCAGAGAAAGCGCGATTGCTCTGTTTTAAACACTGTAGAGCAGGAGGGCGCTGATGATAATTGCTCTGTCATACCCTCACACCATTCTGAAGGGGCCATGAGGGAGGTTTTGTCAGATGGGGAAATTTCAGATTCAGGTAGAATTTCTCAACAGGCAGAACCTGATGTTGTGACATTTAAATTTAAGTTACAGCATCTCCGCGCACTGCTTAAGGAGGTGTTATCTACTCTGGATGATTGTGACAACCTGGTCATTCCAGAAAAATTGTGTAAGATGGATAAGTTCCTAGAGGTTCCGGTGCACCCCCACGCTTTTCCTATACCCAAGCGGGTGGCGGACATAGTGAACAAGGAGTGGCAGAAGCCCGGCATACCCTTTGTTCCCCCTCCTATATTTAAGAAATTATTTCCTATGGTCGACCCCAGAAAGGACTTATGACAGACAGTCCCTAAGGTCGAGGGGGCAGTTTCTACACTAAACAAGCGCACTACTATTCCTATAGAGGATAATTGTGCTTTCAAAGATCCTATGGATAAAAAATTGGAGGGTTTGCTTAAAAAGATTTTTGTTCAGCAAGGTTACCTCCTGCAACCTATTTCATGCATTGTTCCTGTCACTACAGCAGCGTGGTTCTGGTTCGAGGAACTAGAAAAGTCGCTCAATAGAGAGACTCCGTATGAGGAGGTTATGGACAGAATACACGCACTTAAGTTAGCTAATTCCTTTATTTTAGATGCCGCTTTGCAGTTAGCTAGATTAGCGGCGAAAAATTCTGGTTTTGCAATTGTGGCGCGCAGAGCGCTCTGGCTAAAGTTTTGGTCAGCGGATGTATCTTCCAAGACAAAATTGCTTAATATCCCTTTCAAGGGTAAAACCCTGTTCGGTCCAGAGTTGAAAGAGATCATCTCAGACATTACAGGGGGTAAGGGCCATGCCATTCCACAGGATAGGCGTTTCAAGGCCAAGAATAAGTCTAATTTTCGTTCCTTTCGCAATTTCAGGAACGGACCAGCCTCCAACTCTGCAGCCTCTAGACAAGAGGGTAATGCTTCACAGACCAAACCAGCTTGGAAATCGATGCAAGGCTGGAACAAGGGTAAACAGGCCAAGAAGCCTGCTGCTGCTACCAAAACAGCATGAAGGAGCAGCCCCCGATCCGGGACCGGATCTAGTAGGGGGCAGACTCTCTCTCTTCGCTCAGGCTTGGGCAAGAGATGTTCAGGATCCCTGGGCACTAGAAATAGTTTCTCAGGGTTATCTTCTGGAATTCAAGGAACTACCCCCAAGGATAAGATTCCACATGTCTCACTTATCTTCAAACCAAATAAAGAGACAGGCATTCTTACATTGTGTAGAAGACCTGTTAAAAATGGGAGTAATACACCCAGTTCCAAAGGTGGAACAAGGACTGGGTTTTTACTCAAATCTGTTTGTAGTCCCCAAAAAAGAGGGGACCTTCAGACCAATTTTAGATTTAAAGATTCTAAACAAATTTCTCAAAGTACCATCGTTCAAAATGGAAACTATCTGAACGATTTTACCCTCAATCCAGGAGGGTCAATTTATGACTACCGTGGATTTAAAGGATGCGTATCTACATATTCCTATCCACAAAGTTCATCACCAGTTCCTAAGGTTCGCCTTTCTGGACAAACATTACCAGTTTGTGGCTCTCCCATTCGGGCTAGCCACGGCTCCAAGGATTTTCACAAAGGTACTCGGGGCCCTTCTAGCGGCTCTAAGACCAAGGGGCATTGCAGTGGCACCCTACTTGGACGACATTCTGATACAAGCGTTGTCTCTTTCAAAGGCAAAGGCTCACACAGACATTGTTCTGGCCTTTCTCAGATCTCACGGCTGGAAGGTGAACATAGAAAAAAGTTCACTGTCTCCGTCGACAAGAGTCCCCTTCTTGGGGACAATAATAGATTCGTTAGAAATGAAGATTTTCCTGACAGATGTCAGAAAGTCAAAGCTTCTAAACGCTTGTCAAGTTCTTCACTCTGTTCCACGACCTTCCATAGCTCAGTGCATGGAAGTAGTAGGATTGATGGTTGCAGCAATGGACATAGTTCCTTTTGCGCGAATTCATCTAAGACCATTACAACTGTGCATGCTCAAACAGTGGAATGGGGACTATACAGACTTGTCTCCAGTGATCCAAGTAGATCAGAAGACCAGAGAATCACTACGTTGGTGGCTAACCCAGGATCATCTGTCCCAGGGAATGAGCTTCAGCAGACCAGAGTGGGTCATCGTCACGACCGACGCCAGTCTAGTGGGCTGGGGCGCGGTCTGGGACTCCCTGAAGGCTCAGGGTCTATGGTCTCGGGAAGAATCTCTTCTCCCGATAAACATTCTGGAACTGAGAGCGATATTCAATACTCTCAAAGCTTGGCCTCAGCTAGCAAAGGCCAGATTCATAAGATTTCAATCAGACAACATGACGACAGTTGCTTACATCAACCATCAGGGGGGAACAAGGAGTTCCCTGGCGATGAGAGAAGTGACCAAGATCATAAAATGGGCGGAGGATCACTCCTGCCACCTATCTGCGATCCACATCCCAGGAGTGGAAAACTGGGAGGCGGATTATCTGAGTCGTCAGACATTTCATCCGGGGGAGTGGGAACTCCACCCGGAGATATTTGCCCAGTTGACGCAATTATGGGGCATTCCAGACATGGATCTGATGGCGTCTCGTCAGAACTTCAAAGTTCCTTGCTACGGGTCCAGATCCAGGGATCCCAGGGCGACTCTAGTGGATGCACTAGTAGCGCCTTGGACCTTTAACCTAGCTTATGCTTTTCCACCGTTTCCTCTCATTCCCAGGCTGGTAGCCAGGATCAAACAGGAGAGGGCCTCTGTTATTTTGATAGCTCCTGCGTGGCCACGCAGGACTTGGTATGCAGACCTGGTGAATATGTCATCGGCTCCACCATGGAAGCTACCTTTGAGACAGGATCTTCTGGTACAGGGTCCATTCGAACATCCAAATCTAGTCTCTCTCCAGCTGACGGCTTGGAAATTGAACGCTTGATCTTATCTAAGCGTGGGTTTTCGGATTCTGTGATAGATACTCTGGTACAAGCCAGAAAACCTGTAACTAGAAAAATTTACCATAAAATATGGAAAAGATATATCTGTTGGTGTGAATCCAAGGGATTCTCATGGAGTAAAATTAAAATTCCTAGGATCCTTTCCTTCCTACAAGAGGGTTTGGATAAGGGATTATCAGCGAGTTCTCTAAAGGGACAGATTTCTGCTTTATCTGTCTTGTTACACAAACGACTGGCAGCGGTGCCAGATGTTCAAGCCTTTGTTCAGGCTTTAGTCAGGATCAAGCCTGTTTACAGACCGTTGACTCCTCCCTGGAGTTTAAATTTAGTTCTTTCAGTTCTCCAAGGGGTTCCGTTTGAACCTTTACATTCCATAGATATTAAGTTGTTATCTTGGAAAGTTTTGTTTTTAGTTGCTATTTCTTCTGCTAGAAGAGTTTCTGAGTTATCTGCTCTGCAGTGTACTCCGCCCTATCTGGTGTTCCATTCAGATAAGGTCGTTTTGCGTACAAAACCTGGTTTTCTTCCAAAAGTTGTTTCCAACAAGAATATTAACCAGGAAATAGTTGTGCCTTCTTTGTGTCCGAATCCAGTTTCAAAGAAGGAACGTTTGTTACACAATTTAGATGTAGTCCATGCTTTAAAGTTTTATCTAGAAGCAACAAAGGATTTTAGACAAACATCTTCTCTGTTTGTCGTCTATTCTGGTAAAAGGAGAGGTCAAAAAGCTACTGCTACCTCTCTTTCCTTTTGGCTGAAAAGCATCATCCGATTGGCTTATGAGACTGCCGGACGGCAACCTCCTGAAAGAGTCACAGCTCACTCTACTAGGGCTGTGGCTTCCACATGGGCCTTCAAGAACGAGGCTTCTGTTGATCAGATATGTAAGGCAGCGACTTGGTCTTCCCTGCACACTTTTGCCAAATTCTACAAATTTGATACTTTTGCTTCTTCGGAGGCTATTTTTGGGAGAAAGGTTTTGCAAGCCGTGGTGCCTTCCGTTTAGGTAACCTGATTTTCTCCCTCCCTTCATCCGTGTCCTAAAGCTTTGGTATTGGTTCCCACAAGTTATGGATGACGCCGTGGACCGGACACACCAATGTTGGAGAAAACAGAATTTATGCTTACCTGATAAATTACTTTCTCCAACGGTGTGTCCGGTCCACGGCCCGCCCTGGTTTTTCAATCAGGTTTGATAAATTTATTTCTTTAACTACAGTCACCACGGCACCCTATAGTTTCTCCTGTTTTTTCTCCTGTCCGTCGGTCGAATGACTGGGGTGGGCGGAGCCTAGGAGGGACTATATGGACATCTTTTGCTGTACTCTTTGCCATTTCCTGTTGGGGAAGAGATATTTCCCACAAGTTATAGATGACGCCGTGGACCGGACACACCGTTGGAGAAAGTAATTTATCAGGTAAGCATAAATTCTGTTTTTTATATCCACTTAACACTTTAGCGGCAGCAGTGTTATAGATATAATTATTGCTCCTAAAGGGATATTAAACCCATATTTTTCCTTTTATGATTCAGATAGAGGATGCAATTTTAAGCAACTTTCTAATTTACTCATATTAATTTTTTTATACTCTTGTTATCTTTATTTGAAAAGCAGCAATGTACGCTAAATATAGCCACCAATCAGCAAGTGCTACCCAGAGTGCTAAACCAAAAATGGGCCAGCTCCTAAGCTTACATTACAGCTTTTTAAAATAAAGATATCATGAGAATGAAAAATGTGATAATAGGAATTAATTAGAAACTTGCTTACACTTGCATCCTCTATCTGAAACATGAAAGAAAAGAAAATGAGTTTAGTGTCCCTTTAATTGCACATGAATTTGTTAGTCTTAGAGGTTGGCTGGTTAACCAGCTAAACCATCCAACAACTTCAAATGCTCAGAATATTCTCTTTTTTAAGAAACATTTACAGTGTACTGAACAATTTACTACTACAAATTTCTATACACACATATGGGGCTACTGGGTGGCATTTGCTAACATCTTGCACCTATGCATTAGAGTAATGATTACCTCTAGCTATCTCAGATGGAGAGAGTCTATACTGCAGTTAGCTGGAACAAATATCTTTCGGTGGTAGCGTGCCTTCAGTACAAAACTATTGATTAATGCTCTTCCAGCAAACTTTAGTGCTGTGAGCTTAATAAGTACAATTCTTTATTTTCCCCAAGTATAAAGGAATGTCCAGTGTTTTGTTTTTAATTATAGGGAAACTTTAAAAGTGAGAAATGAAGGGCAGCCAGGAAAAGTAAAAAATAGATAAATACGTAAGTTATATAGATGTACGCAGAAAACATGTACACAGTAGACATGCACCAATATACATATTGTAATCTAATTTAAACCAACATATTTGTCCAAAAAGTCAAGTAACACGACTCTAAGAGCAGAAAATAAACAAATATTGCCACATTAATCCAGGTACACTCACATTGTAAAATATATTATCAGCTATTCAGATCTTCTGAAAATTATAATCTGGCGCCTTCAAATTTTAACCTCCAATGAAATATATATTTCTATAGAGTGGGAAAACTTTTTTTTATGACCTTGCTACCGCTGTATAGCCTCGCGCACACAGCTGTGTATTAACCCCTTGATTACAACCATGATTTAACCCTATATTACTTGAATTACTTCCATGTAGCCTTGATTACCAGTACACGAGGCGCAGCGTCCTGAGATTGGGTCGCTTGTGCGTTATTTTCTCTTTAAACTCTGTGGCCTCCTCATCTCTCCACATTTATATAGTCAGTGCATAAAGGCATTTTATGGAAAGTCTATTTTCTATGTATCATGGCACACTGGTGTCCTGTATCGTGGAGCCCTCGTGTAAGCGTTCATATATACTTCAAAAAGAGTGCAAAACCACTGACAAATACTTGCTCACATATACTTATATGCATATTGCTGAGTGATATACAGGGGAGTATTTAATGGGTCATGAAATCCCAGATTTAGCTTTTATGGTTCCAATAGATTATACAGTTTTAAACAGTTTTCTAATGTACTTATATTATCAAATTTGCATGTGCTGCCTGGTATCCTTCATTGAAGGATCAGCAATGCATTACTGTGAGGTAGCTGAACATATCTAGTGTGAGCCAAATAGCTCCCACCTGTGCTCTCCTGTCCCTGAGCCTACCTAGTTATGCTTTTCAAGAGAACAACACAAATTAGATAAAATATGTAAATTGGAAAGTTGTTTAAAATTGCATGCTCTATCTGAATCATGCCAAGTTAATTCTGACTTTACTGTTCCTTTAACAGTAAGTTTGTAGCTTAATACACATTGCTTTTGTTATTTGAGAAATATGTTGCAAATAAATTGTTTATAAATGTGCTGTGAATTATGCAAGGTTAAAGGGACAGTAAAGTCCAAATTAAACGTTCATGATTCAGATAGGGTATGTAATTTTAAACAACTTTCCAATTTTCTTTTATTATCACATTTGCTTTGTTCTCTTGGTATTATTGGTTGAAAGCTAAACCTAGGTAGGCTCATATGCTAATTTATAAGCCCTTGAAGGCTGCCTTTTATCTAAATGCATTTGACAGTTTCTCACAGCTAGAGGGCATTAGTTCATGTGTGCCATATAGAAAACATTGTGCACACGTCATTGGATTTATTTAAGTCAGCACTAATTTCCTGAAATGCAAGTCTGTCAAAAAATCTGAGATAAGGGGGCAATCTGCAGAAGCTTAGATAAAGGTAATTACAGAGGTAAAAAGTATATTAATATAACAGTGTTGGTTATGCAAAACAGAGGGGGAATGGTAAATAAAGGGATTATCCATCTTTTCTTCTTAAACGGGAAGAGTCCACAGCTGCATTCATTACTTTTTGGAATTCAGAACCTGGCCACCAGGAGGAGGCAAATAGACCCCAGGCAAAGGCTTAAATAACTCCCCCACTTCCCTCATCCCCTAGTCATTCTTTGCCTTTCTTCACAGGAGGTTGGCAAAGAAGTGTCAGAATTTTCTAAGTTAGCCTCCTATGGAGGGTAGTACTCTTTGAAATGGGACTGGAGTTTTAAATAATCCTGTCAGCCTCTCAGTGAGAGCATGGCTGAAAGTTAAAGTACGGAGAAGCATGGAGTGTCGTCTCTGCAAAAGCATCCCGACTCATGTTAACAGCTCTTTGGCAATCAGTGTTAACGAGTTTCGCTGCCTGCCTTTATTCACTCAAGTCTATGTCAGAAGTGATGCTACTATCTGTCACACTTGAAGGGCCGTGTTTCTGTTCCACGTCAAAGATTCCGGTAATATAGTTTCATTTTATTTCAATATGGGAATGTAATGTTAACGACAGAAGTCAGGGTCCCAGTGGGACTACTTTTATCTTATGGAATCAAGGATTAATATCTCCTGTGGGGGGTTATTGAACAGGGGAGGGGGGACTTTAATCATGTTTATGTGATTCTGTCTGCTTAGAGACGGACATCTCTGACTTAGAGTATACATCTTGTGAGGAGTATGAAATGCCCCCTGTTATCCATGCCCATCAGCTATGTTCAGATTGCCGTGCTAGAGTACTCTCTTCCCCGGATTCAGGGAGCGTAAAGTGCGTTGAGCTATCTGCCCCTGAGGATTTTATGTCCAGTGAGGCGCATGCCCCAGAACTTTCTAGGCAAGCAGGTGTCCCTAGGGACGTTTCTCCTCCGGAAGGCGGCTTGTTTCCTCCAGAGGTTACGGCACGGTTCCGCATGGCCATATCTGTGGCACTGGCACATTTATATCTCCCAAGAGAAGTTTTTCTAAGATACCAGGGTCTGTCGAGCGTGAGATTGCCTGAGTCAGTTCAATTTTCTGGGGAAGCGGTGGCCTCTGAGGCTTCAGGGGCCCCTCCATCGATCCGGCGGGGGGAACATTTTGCCTTCCGTTATAGACTGGCATGGATAGAAAAACAAGGGGCGCCAACATAGTGTGAATCAGTTTGGAAAACTGGAAAACAGTAGTTATAATAAAATCTACTCACAAGTGGAGTGGCACCTAGAACCAACTGGGTGCATACAGGCAGGCTGACATTCAGGACCAGCAGTCAGTACGCTGGGGGTCTCACCCGGGAGACCTGTGGGTGGGTCAGATGAGGTAGATGGAGTCGGCTGTGTGTCGTCTGGTGAGCCGGATCGCCACTGTGGAAGTCCAAAGGGCTGTGTTGTTTATCCCAAAAGGGTAGCTGCTCACACGATCAGCCTTGTTTCCAAACGAGTTTCCAATGTCAGTGTATGGAACAAAGGGATAAAAACCAAACTGGGTATAACCACTGCAAACTGTGGTAATATTAAAAAGGCACAGAAAACCGGGTCTGTCTAAAAACAAGTATTTAATTGCTACGCGTTTCTCAGTCCGTAAAGGACCGTTTCCTCAGCGTACTGACTGCTGGTCCTGAATGTCAGCCTGCCTGTATGCACCCAGTTGGTTCTAGGTGCCACTCCACTTGTGAGTAGATTTTATTATAACTACTGTTTTCCAGTTTTCCAAACTGATTCACACTATGTTGGCGCCCCTTGTTTTTCTATCCTCCTAGATTTCCTGATTCATCACACCTTGGATTCAAGCGGAGCAAGCCATTTGTTTTGATCCTTTGAACTTTTGTTCTTTATATATCCTTTACATTGAATTTGGACTTTTTATCTCTGAACACTTATCACATATTGGACTTTTCAGTTTTTTGAGTTTAATCAAATTCAACTGTTCACATATTTTGTTGCAAGTCTTTAGGTTTTTGCAATATTCCAACTGATTTTTTGTTTAGGTATCACAATTGTTTCAAGTCTTACGGTTTGTAACAAGTCACACATTCTCCTTTGATTAACAAGATTTCACCCAATCATATAGACATATACACCTCTACTCTCACATACTTATCTGTCACGGTTCAACTCACACGATACCAGAGGAATTGCATTCACATCAACACAATTTCTATCAAGACTACAGCGCGTCCCCTTAGTTTTTTCTTATAGAAAATACTTCTATACTTTATAGACTGGCATGCCTTTGTGTACTACTAAGGCATGTTTTGGCGGTGCTGGAGGATTACGGTCCTACTGGGCTGAGGGATCCTTAGTCTTCTGTGCCAGAGTGCAAATTGGGTTAGACGTATGGGGATGAAGCCAATCTCCTTCACATCTCCGTCTTTCTTTTCTTTTAAGTATCTGTTCCAGCTCTGAGCTCAGGAGATTGGGGCCTCTAGTCGGCTGGTCCCATTGGCCTACCCATTCTCCTTGGGCGTTCACTTGCGGGTGCTGCCTTTATTTTATTTGGTCTGGTTAGGATGTGTTGTTTTATGAAGTTCATGTTTGTTATAGTTTTCGTTCTCTGGAACTTATACTTGTGATTTTGTGGTCACGTGGGCACTTCCTCGGAAGTTGCGCAGTACTATATAATGCATGTCTATAGTTTATCAATCCCTTCGAGGGCCTCGATTTTCCTTGGACAGTTTTGGAGTGTTCTCGCGCCAGGCTGGTCCTGGTCGGGCACTAGAGGCGGTTCCTTACAGTTCATGTCACCCACGTGGTGCAGATATACTGGTTACCCTTTTGGGTGCTGGGTCGTTCACTTTGATAAGTGTTTGTGTTTTTCTTGTTGCCTCCATTTTAGAAGGAGAAAGGCTGCTTTGGCCCACCTCCCGTTCTATTATTGAGTGGGTCTCTGCTGTGGCTTGGTGGTAACATGTCTGATATCAAACTCAAGATTAGGAGTTTGAACCCACCCCATATGCTACACTTTAGGGGGTTCCGGGATTGGAGCCTGCTGTTTCTCTTTTCTCATTGGGTTTGGAGGTTTGGATGACCTCTTGGCGTCAGGGGTACTGGATGGATAGCGATTTGTTTTCACTCTTGGTACCATCTGGATGTCTAATTTTTGTGACTAGTCCCGGGTACCTCTCGTAGGTTGCTGGGGCTACTTGTCCCTTTCTCGGGTGGTCGGGTCATACGTGTTTAGAAGTCCGGGTATATCCTGTTACTTCCTCCTTTAATATGTTGCACGCTCTCTTATTGGAGTGCAGGGGTTGGGGGTTCTCCCCTGGTCGACTTGTTTGCCAGGAGTTGTGAGGCTCCCACAGTGTTTTCCTGTAAGGAACAGGATTTCTGGAAGGCTGATCCTGTAAGGGTCTTTTGGAGATATTATCATCATCTCATCCTACGGACTGGTTTGGAGCCAGTTCCCCTGTTCCCTGTTCCCTTCAACTCTCTAAGAGATCTATATTTCTCCAACATAGGTGTGTCCGGTCCACGGCGTCATCCTTACTTGTGGGATATTCTCCTCCCCAACAGGAAATGGCAAAGAGCCCAGCAAAGCTGGTCACATGATCCCTCCTAGGCTCCGCCTACCCCAGTCATTCTCTTTGCCGTTGCACAGGCAACATCTCCACGGAGATGGCTAAGAGTTTTTTGGTGTTTAAATGTAGTTTTTATTCTTCAATCAAGTGTTTGTTATTTTAAAATAGTGCTGGTATGTACTATTTACTCTGAAACAGAAAAGAGAAGAAGATTTCTGTTTGTAAGAGGAAGATGATTTTAGCAAACGTTACTAAAATCGATTGCTGTTTCCACACAGGACTGTTGAGATGAAGTAACTTCAGTTGGGGGAAGCAGTTGGCAGACTTTTCTGCCTGAGGTATGACTGGCCACATTTCTAACAAGACTTTGTAATGCTGGAAGGCTGTCATTTTCCCTATGGGGACCGGTAAGCCATTTTCTTAGATTAAGTAAAAGAATAAAGGGCTTTATAAGGGCTTAAAAAACTGGTAGACATTTTTCTGGGCTAAAACGATTACTTTGCTAAGCATATTTGGCAGATTATAACTCTTTATAGTTATTATAATCTTGGGGATTGTTGTTAAAAAACGGCAGGCACTGTATGGACACCTTTTTCAGATGGGGGCCTTCTCTAGTCATAGGCAGAGCCTCATTTTCGCGCCACTAATGCACAGTTGTTTTTGGAAAGCAAGGCATGCAGATGCATGTGTGAGGAGCTAAGAACCACTGAAAAAGCTTATAGAAGGCGTCATTTGGTATCGTATTCCCCTCTGGGCTTGGTTGGGTCTCAGCAAAGCAGATACCTGGGACTGTATAGGGGTTAAATGTAAAAACGGCTCCGGTTCCGTTATTTTAAGGGTTAAACCTTTCAAATTTGGTGTGCAATACTTTTAAGGCTTTAAGACACTGTGGTGAAATTTTGGTGAATTTTGAACAATTGCTTCATGCTTTTTCGCATATTCAGTAATAAAGTGTGTTCTGTTTAAAATTTAAAGTGACAGTAACGGTTTTATTTTAAAACGTTTTTTGTGCTTTGTTGACAAGTTTAAGCCTGTTTAACATGTCTGAACCATCAGATAAGCGATGTTCTATATGTATGAAAGCCAATGTGTCTCCCCATTTAAATATATGTGATAATTGTGACATAGTGTCCAAACAAAGTAGGGACAATGATGCCACAGATAATAATATTGCCCAAGATGATTCTTCAGATGAGGGGAGTAAGCATGGTACTGCATCATCCCCTTCTGTGTCTACACCAGTTTTGCCCACACAAGAGGCCCCTAGTACATCTAGTGCGCCAATACTTATTACCATGCAACAATTAACGGCTGTTATGGATAATTCTATTGCAAATATTTTATCTAAAATGCCTACTTATCAGAGAAAGCGCGATTGCTCTGTTTTAAACACTGAAGAGCAAGAGGACGCTGATGATAACGTTTCTGACATACCCTCACACCAATCTGAAGGGGCCAGGAGGGAGGTTTTGTCTGAGGGAGAAATTTCAGATTCAGGAAAAATTTCTCAACAAGCTGAACCTGATGTTGTAACATTTAAATTTAAATTAGAACATCTCCGCGCACTGCTTAAGGAGGTATTATCTACTCTGGATGATTGTGACAATTTGGTCATTCCAGAGAAATTATGTAAGATGGACAAGTTCCTAGAGGTTCCGGTGCCCCCCGATGCTTTTCCTATACCCAAGCGGGTGGCGGACATAGTAAATAAGGAATGGGAAAGGCCCGGCATACCTTTTGTTCCTCCCCCTATATTTAAGAAATTATTTCCTATAGTCGACCCCAGAAAGGACTTATGGCAGACAGTCCCTAAGGTCGAGGGGGCGGTCTCTACTCTAAACAAACGCACTACTATTCCCATAGAAGATAGTTGTGCTTTCAAAGATCCTATGGATAAAAAATTAGAGGGTTTGCTTAAAAAGATGTTTGTTCAGCAAGGTTACCTTCTACAACCAATTTCATGCATTGTTCCTGTCACTACGGCAGCGTGTTTCTGGTTCGAAGAACTAGAAAAGTCGCTCAATAAAGAATCTTCGTATGAGGAGGTTATGGACAGAATTCAAGCACTTAAATTGGCTAACTCTTTTATTCTAGATGCCGCTTTGCAATTAGCTAGATTAGCGGCGAAAAATTCAGGGTTTGCTATCGTGGCGCGCAGAGCGCTTTGGCTAAAGTCTTGGTCAGCGGATGTGTCTTCCAAGACAAAATTGCTTAACATCCCTTTCAAGGGTAAAGCACTGTTTGGTCCTGATTTGAAAGAGATTATTTCAGACATCACCGGGGGAAAGGGCCACTCCCTTCCTCAGGATAGGTCTTTTAAGGCTAGAAATAAGCCTAATTTTCGTCCCTTTCGCAGAAACGGACCAGCCTCTACTTCTACATCCTCTAAGCAAGAGGGTAATACTTCTCAACCCAAACCAGCCTGGAGACCGATGCAAGGCTGGAACAAGGGTAAGCAGGCCAAGAAGCCTGCCACTGCTACCAAAACAGCATGAAAGGATGGCCCCCGATCCGGGACCGGATCTGGTGGGGGGCAGACTTTCTCTCTTTGCTCAGGCCTGGGCAAGAGATGTTCAGGATCCTTGGGCACTAGAAATAGTTTCTCAAGGTTATCTCCTGGAATTCAAGGAACTACCCCCAAGGGGAAGGTTCCACAGGTCTCAATTATCTTCAAACCAAATAAAAAGACAGGCATTCTTACATTGTGTAGAAGACCTGTTAAAGATGGGAGTAATTCATCCAGTTCCAATAGGAGAACAAGGAATGGGGTTTTACTCCAACCTGTTCATAGTTCCCAAAAAAGAGGGAACATTCAGACCAATTTTAGATCTCAAGATCCTAAACAAATTTCTCAGGGTTCCATCGTTCAAAATGGAAACCATTCGAACGATCCTTCCTACCATCCAGGAAGGTCAATTTATGACCACGGTGGATTTAAAGGATGCGTACCTACATATTCCTATCCACAAGGAACATCATCAGTTCCTAAGGTTCGCTTTTCTGGACAAGCATTACCAGTTTGTGGCACTTCCATTCGGATTAGCCACTGCTCCGAGAATTTTCACAAAGGTACTAGGGTCCCTTCTAGCGGTTCTAAGACCAAGGGGCATTGCAGTAGTACCGTACTTGGACGACATCCTAATTCAAGCGTCGTCTCTGTCAAAAGCAAAGGCTCATACGGACATCGTCCTAGCCTTTCTCAGATCTCACGGATGGAAAGTGAACATAGAAAAAAGTTCTCTTTCCCCGTCAACAAGAGTTCCCTTCTTGGGAACAATAATAGACTCCTTAGAAATGAGGATTTTTCTGACAGAGGTCAGAAAATCAAAACTTCTAAGCTCTTGTCAAGTACTTCATTCTGTTCTTCGTCCTTCCATAGCGCAGTGCATGGAAGTAATAGGATTGATGGTTGCAGCAATGGACATAGTTCCTTTTGCACGAATTCATCTAAGACCATTACAACTGTGCATGCTCAGACAGTGGAATGGGGATTATACAGACTTGTCTCCGACGATTCAAGTAGATCAAAGGACCAGAGATTCACTCCGTTGGTGGCTGATCCTGGACAACCTGTCACAGGGAATGAGCTTCCGCAGACCAGAGTGGGTCATTGTCACGACCGACGCCAGTCTGGTGGGCTGGGGCGCGGTCTGGGAACCCCTGAAAGCTCAGGCTCTATGGTCTCGGGAAGAATCTCTTCTCCCGATAAACATTCTGGAACTGAGAGCGATATTCAATGCTCTCAAAGCTTGGCCTCATCTAGCAAAGGCCAAATTCATAAGGTTTCAATCAGACAACATGACGACAGTTGCGTATATCAACCATCAGGGGGGAACAAGGAGTTCCCTGGCGATGGAGGAAGTGACCAAGATAATTCAATGGGCGGAGGATCACTCCTGCCACTTGTCTCTAATCCACATCCCAGGAGTGGAAAATTGGGAAGCGGATTTTCTGAGTCGTCAGACATTCCATCCGGGGGAGTGGGAACTCCATCCGGAAATCTTTGCCCAAATAACTCGATTATGGGGCATTCCAGACATGGATCTGATGGCCTCTCGTCAGAACTTCAAGGTTCCTTGTTACGGGTCCAGATCCAGGGATCCCAAGGCGACTCTAGTAGATGCACTAGTAGCACCTTGGACCTTCAACCTAGCTTATGTATTCCCACCGTTTCCTCTCATTCCCAGGCTGGTAGCCAGGATCAATCAGGAGAGGGCTTCGGTGATCTTGATAGCTCCTGCGTGGCCATGCAGGACTTGGTATGCAGACCTGGTGAATATGTCATCGGCTCCACCATGGAAGCTACCTTTGAGACAGGACCTTCTTGTTCAAGGTCCATTCGAACATCCGAATCTGGTTTCCCTCCAACTGACTGCTTGGAGATTGAACGCTTGATTTTATCAAAGCGTGGGTTTTCAGATTCTGTAATAGATACTCTGATTCAGGCTAGAAAGCCTGTAACTAGAAAAATTTACCATAAGATATGGAAAAAATATATCTGTTGGTGTGAATCTAAAGGATTCCCATGGAACAAGATAAAAATTCCTAAGATTCTATCCTTTCTACAAGAAGGTTTGGAGAAAGGATTATCTGCAAGTTCTCTGAGGGACAGATCTCTGCGTTATCTGTTTTACTTCACAAAAGGCTGGCAGCTGTGCCAGACGTTCAAGCGTTTGTTCAGGCTCTGGTTAGAATCAAGCCTGTTTACAGACCTTTGACTCCTCCCTGGAGTCTTAATCTAGTTCTTTCAGTTCTTCAAGGGGTTCCGTTTGAACCCTTACATTCCGTAGATATTAAGTTATTATCTTGGAAAGTTTTGTTTTTGGTTGCAATTTCTTCTGCTAGAAGAGTTTCTGAGTTATCTGCTCTGCAGTGTTCTCCGCCCTATCTGGTGTTCCATGCAGATAAGGTGGTTTTGCGTACTAAGCCTGGTTTTCTTCCGAAAGTTGTTTCCAACAAGAATATTAACCAGGAGATAGTTGTACCTTCTTTGTGTCCGAATCCAGTTTCAAAGAAGGAACGTTTGTTACACAATTTGGACGTAGTCCATGCTCTAAAATTCTATTTAGAGGCCACTAAAGATTTCAGACAAACATCTTCTTTGTTTGTTGTTTATTCTGGTAATAGGAGAGGTCAAAAGGCAACTTCTACCTCTCTTTCTTTTTGGCTTAAAAGCATTATCCGATTGGCTTATAAGACTGCCGGACGGCAGCCTCCTGAAAGAATCACAGCTCATTCCACTAGGGCTGTGGCTTCCACATGGGCCTTCAAGAACGAGGCTTCTGTTGACCAGATATGTAAGGCAGCGACTTGGTCTTCACTGCACACTTTTGCCAAATTTTACAAATTTGATACTTTTGCTTCTTCAGAGGCTATTTTTGGGAGAAAGGTTTTGCAAGCCGTGGTGCCTTCCATTTAGGTGACCTGATTTGCTCCCTCCCTTCATCCGTGTCCTAAAGCTTTGGTATTGGTTCCCACAAGTAAGGATGACGCCGTGGACCGGACACACCTATGTTGGAGAAAACAGAATTTATGCTTACCTGATAAATTACTTTCTCAAACGGTGTGTCCGGTCCACGGCCCGCCCTGGTTTTTTTTTTAATCAGGTCTGATGAATTATTTTCTCTAACTACAGTCACCACGGTATCATATGGTTTCTCCTATGCATATTTCCTCCTGTACGTCGGTCAAATGACTGGGGTAGGCGGAGCCTAGGAGGGATCATGTGACCAGCTTTGCTGGGCTCTTTGCCATTTCCTGTTGGGGAGGAGAATATCCCACAAGTAAGGATGACGCCGTGGACCGGACACACCGTTGGAGAAAGTAATTTATCAGGTAAGCATAAATTCTGTTTTTTGAGTTTACAGCAGAGGATTCGGGATCCAGTTGCACCTTCTTGTGCTGGTTGCCCTCTTCCTTTACCTGTTAAGGTTGCTCCTTGGCCTCTTTGGTCTGTATCTCTTTCAAGAGTCCAATGTCCAGGGACATTAGGATATGGGAGAGCACTGCAGGGTGCCTTCCTCCATATGTGATCACTGGATGGTCCTTAAGGGGTTAGAACATTGACCGATCTCGGGTTCTGGGGGTCTGGCTTATGGCCATGTCTCTTGTCTAGATTCGAAGTCCGGATCTGGATCGGTCCTAAGTGAAACCAACTGCAGCTAATTGCACCTTGAAGGTGTGCTCACGAGCTGTTTTAAAATTGGTTTCAATCCTTTGGGTTCTACATCTGCCTGAGGGCTAGCTTTTCTGTCTTTCAGGCAAGATCTTACGGTTGTTGTCAGGAGCAGCTATTTCACCTTGATGTGAGCTCGTGGGTTGGTTTTAACTGAGCTGTCGGTATCTTATTAATGGTTTTTACCATTTCTTTCTCTCTCCGCCAAGCCTCTGGCTGGGGAAGCGGTTCCTTTACGTTTACCCTCCTTCGGGGGGTCTTGCAGTGTTCCAGTGTCCATGAGGCCTCATAGCTTTTTATCTTCTAGTTTTCCGAGGGGTGCTGCCCTCCTTTGCATGCAAGAGGTCATAGGGCTGAGTTCTGGTACTGGGACGCTGTAGTTCAGTGTCCTTTCTCACTTGGTTGGGAGTGGTCCTTTTTAGGAAGGGAGCTGTGTAGGGGTTCTGGACCCCGAGCACGCAGTCTTCTGTCCTGCCAATCTTATTTAATAAGGGTAAGAGTTGTTTTTCCTTGGGGTCCCCCTTTTTTTCTTCGGAGGTCTGGTCCTGAGATTTTTTTATTCGTACGTTACCAATTTTTTGGACTGGGGGATCTGGCTGCTCTGTTGAGTCTTGACCATGTGCTTCCAGTCGCCGCAGGTCTAAGTGGCCCGAGGGTTATCTCCCTGTCTAGTGGCTGAGGGTTGAAGTTGATCCTGCTGTGGTAGCTCTTTAACCTCATTCCTTGCTTGGTGGGGTGGGGGGTCACTGTGTTCATTCCTCCACTGGTTGCTCATGCTGCTGGTGTTGGAGATTTTTCTAAGGTCCTAGACGAGAGTGTTGTCTAGATTTTTTCGGCATTCTCTGTGGGATGGTCTCCCATATTGGCTTAGGGTCACCTTTGCTGTCTTGAGGCTGGAGTTTGAGAGTTCTTGTTTAGAGGTGGCTATGTGTCACGAGGTAGCTTTTTCTCTAATGGGATAATCATCCTTGTCTGCAGGTTCCAAAATTTTTTTCGGTTTATGTGGGTTTCCTACCTATGTTTGACTAGTTTAGCTACTGTGTCTGCTAGGGTACAGTGGGGAGCTTGTCGCTTCCTTGTGGCACCATAAGTCGTATGGTGTTGTTGTGTCAGGGATCTGAGGTTAAACCTTGTTTTTTTTTCGCGATCTCACTTTTTTAGGTGTAGTGTTGATCTCTGGTCCTTTCCCTTCTAGGGATTTCTTCCCTGGGCTGTTGTCTTTAGCAACCTTGGGTTTGCCTTAGTTGTTTTGAGGTTTCTTTCCTTCGTTGGTGGTCCTTTAGACATCCTAAGGGTCCTCCATTTTCCCCTTTGGGGGTAGGTGAAAGTTCCTACTTCGGGGCGAGGGTTAGTACTGTGTGATCAGAAAGCCTGCGGAACTTGGCTTCTTGGGGGCTTTTTGTGCTCGATGGATCTAGGGATTTGAGTGGTCTTGGCTTTGTAGGTTATTTAACTCGTGGGAAGTTACTGGGTCCTTTCAGGTTTTTAACCGCTTGCCCTAAGTGTTACAGTTTGTTGTAGGGTGTTGTTTTTTTTTTTGGACTGTAGTGCCCTTCGAAGTGGCCGCCTTCTGTAACCACCCTTTTGTTTGCATTCAGTCTCCTCTATAGCTTGGGTATTGTTTTCCCAAAAGTAATTAATGCAGCTGTGGACTCTTCCCATTTAAGAAGAAAAATGTATGCTTACCTGATAATTTTCTTTTCTTCTGACGGGAAGAGTCCACAGATCCCCATCCGTGCTTTATATGAGGCGGCAGTATTTGGTTTTTGTTCTTCTGGCACCTTTTTCAGCCTGATATTTCTCCTACTGTTCCTTGTTCCCTTGGCAGAATGACAGGGGGATGAGGGAAATGGGGGAGGTATTTAAGTCTTTGGCTGGGGTGTCTTTGCCTCCTCCTGGTGGCCAGGTTCTGAATTCCCAAAAGTAATGAATGCAGCTGTGGACTCTTCACGTCAGAAGAAAAGAAAATTATCAGGTAAGCTTGGTGTATATTGAATGATGTGCATATTTTCCATCAAAACAAATTCAGGTTAATATAGAAATGCTTTAATGTTGCCACCTACCTACTTAAATGGACACTCAAGAAATTAAACTTTTATGATTCAGATAGAGCAGCAGTTTTAAGACACTTTCCAATTTACTTCATTATCAAAATTTGCACAATATTTTTATATTTACACTTTCTGGGTAACAAGATCCTACTGAACATGTGCACAAGCTCACAGGGTATACATATACTAGTCTGTGATTGGCTGATATCTGTCACATGATACATAAAAAAAAATCTCATTAGTAGTGGTGCACTTTGAGAACTAAAGTGATTTATTAGTCAGAATTGATTGGCTAAAATGCAAGCCTGTCAAAACAACTGAAATAAGGGGCAGTCTGCAGAGTGTTGGATACAAGTAAATCACATAGGTAAAAGTATATTAATATAACCTTGTTGCTTATGCAAAACTGGGGAATGGGTAACAAAAGGATTATCTATATTTTTGAACAATAAAAATTCTGGAATAGACTGTCCCTGTAATGTACACAAAAGGAAACATTTTAAACATAACACCCATAGATTCTAAGCCACAACTTGACAATAGCCACAAATTAGTGTGCTATTTCTCTTTAGAGATAACTGCTTCGATTTAAACATTTCTATACCCTGATAATATTTAAATACATTGTTGCATTAAATTGAGATAGAAAGGTGCAGGGCTTTTGATCTCATCAGATAAATAATGTTATCGTGCTGAATGATCATTTTATATATACTGTGTATATATATATATATATATATATATATATATATATATATATATATATATATATATATATATATATATATATATATATTTATATATATATATTATTTATAATGTTATGTTTCTTTAAAATACTAACTGAGAGGGAAATGGAGAATCACACAACACTCTTGTGATAAGCTGATCAGAATAAGTCATTGTGTGTGAGTTGCACTATTCTAAAGGTTAATGCTATAATAAACAGGTATTGTAATGCTTTTGTAATCTATTTCAGACGGCGATGAGAGAGAACGAAAGGGACAGATATTAACTCTGTTAACTGAACAAGCTCTTCAATTCCAAGACTACAGAGTTGCCAATGGCCACTGTCAGGAGCTGATTACAACAGGTGAGCTGAAAATGAAACAGGTGACTATTGTTAACTTAAAATGCCACATTCCTCCTCCTATCTAACAGATACAAAACAACTATGGGCTGCCAAGTGTGAGCAAAGAACACATTGCAAGAACTTTTGTTTACCTGCATCCTGTTGCTCTCAATAATTAAGCGACATGAAACCCAAAATTTATCTTCTGTAGTTGTTAAATTGTATTCATTCTTATAGTATTCTTTGTTGAAGAGATATCTAGATAGGAAGTGTCTGGAGCACTACATAGCAGGAAAAATGCTGCCACCTAGTGGTCTTCTAAATGTGTAACATTCTTGCAAAACTGCCATATATTACTGCAGACCTATGCACGCTCCTCAGTTTAAATCCTTGCTTTTCAACATATGATACAAAGAGAACAAATAATGAAAGAAACATTTTGGGTGTTATGTCACTTTTAAGGTAACCGGGAGAGTCGTTAGTCCATGTGCCTTATTATTAGTCACTGCCATGGAGGACAACCTTATTATTGATCATGTTTGCCTGTGCTATGCTAACACCTACTATGTAAAGAATATGCACAATTATTTATTATAAAACAATTGTACATGAAAGTAACATACAGAATTGCTTTACTTTGTTTTGCATATTTTTTAATTTAATTTGTTTAAAAGTGCCTGGGTACAGGCCTTGTAAACGTGTGTATTTGTGCTGCCCTTCCATTTACCATTTAGATTGAAAGCTCAACTGATGTACAATTTCAGTTGACATAATAAATTGTTAAAAGGATAAAAAACCCACATATTTTTCCTAAGATACGGTGAGTCCACGGGATCATCAATTACTGTTGGGAATATCACTTGTGGCCAGTCGGAGAAGGCAAAGAGCACCTCAGCAAAGCTGTTAAAGGGACATAATACTCATATGCTAAATCACTTGAAACTGATGCAGTATAACTGTAAAAAGCTGACAGCAAAATATCACCTGAGCATCTCTATGTAAAAAAGGAAGATATTTTACCTCACCATTTCCTCAGCTCACCAGAGTAAGTTCTGTGTAAAAAGTTATACTCAGCTGCTCCCAGCTGCAGGTAAAAACAATTAAAAAATGAAGAAATGAACAGCAGCCAATCAGCATCAGCAGTGCTGAGGTCATGAACTCTTACTGTGATCTCATGAGATTTGACTTAACTCTCATGAGATTTCATAGTAAGCTTCCTTTACCTGATTGGTGAAATAATATGAGAGTGCACAAAGCTCATCCTTTCAGTTGTCCCGGGACAGACATACTGATTTGCTGCTTAGAAATCCTTTACAATGGGAGGTGGCTACTGAGAAACTTTTGAGGTAAAATATCTTTCTTTTTTACATAGAGATGTTCAGGTGATATTTTCTAGTCAGCTTTTTACAGCTATGCTGCATCACTTTCAAGTATTTAAACATTTGAGTATTATGGCCCTTTAAGTATCACTTCCCTTCTCACAATCCCCAGTCATTCTCTTTGCCTTCTGTGCAAGTAGGGTCAGTATCCCACAAATTATGAATTTTCTCCAGGAAGGCCTGGAGAAGGGTTTGTCTGTCAGTACCCTGCCGAGTCAGATATCTGTACTATCTATTTTGTTGCACAAGCGTCTGGCGGACGTGCCATATGTGCAATCCTTTTGTCAGGCCTTGGTCAGAATCAGACCTGTGTTTAAATCTGTTGCTCCACCTTGGAGCCTTAACCTTGTTCTTAAAGTTTTGCAACAGGATCCGTTTGAGCCAATGCATTCTTGGAAGGTTTTGTTTCTTTCTGCTATCAATTCTGCTCTGAGAATTTCGGAACTCTCAGCTTTGCAGTGCGATTCGCCTTATCTCATATTTCATGCAGATAAGGCAGTTCTTCATACCAAGTTTGGATTTCTTCCTAAGGTTGTTTCAGATAGAAATATTAATCAGGAAATTGATATTCCTTCTTTCTGTCCTTATCCTTCTTCTCATAAGGAACGTTTGTGGCACAACTTAGATGTTGTGCATGTTCTTAAATTCTATTTGAAGGCGACTAAGGATTTTCGCCAGTCTTCTGCATTGTTTGTTTGCTTTTCTGGGAAGAAGGCTACTGCCACTTCTCTTTCTCTCTGGTTAAGAAGTATTATTCATTTGGCATATGAGACTGCTGGACATCAGCCCCCTGAGAGAATCACAGCTCATTCCACAAGGGCTGTTTCTTCTTCTTGGGCCTTCAAGAATGAGTCCCCTGTAGAACAGATTTGCAAGGCTGTGACTTTGTCTTCTTTGCACAATTTTTCTAAATTTGATACTTTTGCCTCGGCTGAGTCTTCTTTTGGGAGAAAGGTGTTTCAAGCGGTGGTGCCTTCTGTTTAGGTTACTTGTCTTGTCCCTCCCTAATCATGTGTCCTCTGACTTGGGTATTGATTTCCAACAGTAATTGGACTTGCCCTATCTTAGGAAAGATAACAAAATTAATGCTTACCTGATAAATTTATTTCCGGATACGGGGAGTCCACGGCCCGCCCTTTATTTTAAGACCATTTTTTTTTTTTTTCACTAAACCTCAGGCACCTCTACACGTTATTTCCTTTCTCTCCTTTTTCCTTTGGTCGAATGACTGGGGATTGTGGGAAGGGAAGTGATACTTAACAGTTTAACCGTGGTGCTCTTTGCCTTCTCCTGCTGGCCAGGAGTTATATATCCAAAAGTAATTGATGATCCTGTGGACTCACTGTACCCAGATTTTTTTTTTTTTATCAGGTAAGCATACATTTTGTATTTTCTTTCATGACTCATATAGAGCATGCAATTTTAATGAACTTTCCAATTTAACTTCTATTTAATTTGCTTTATTCTCTAGGTATCCTTTGTTAAAAAAAAACATACATTTGTAGGCCCAGGAGCTGCAATGTATTACTATTAGCTAGCTGCTGATTAGTGGCTGCACATATATGCCACTTTTCATTGGCTTATCCCAATCTGTTCAGCTAGCTCCCAGTCGTTCATTGCTGATACGTCAACAAAGGATTCCAAGAGAACAAAGCACACTTGATAATGTAATTTAATTTGAAAGTTGTTTAAAATTGTATGTTCTATCTGTATCATGTATGCAACATTTTGTTTTTCATGTGTCATTACAGCTGGTATTTGTACCAGATGTTCTGCTAAGTCTCTTTTCTTTTAGTGAGCTGCCAACACATGATCATTAAATGTTAGTGCACAAGGATTCTTTACATCCTAATAGAGTTTATCTATGTAGATTCTCTATTTAGTGTGCCTATTTTATTAAAGGATCGTTGCAATGAAAAATATATCATGTATGTGAACGAGTAGCGTCTTTGCAAGTTTAAAAAGTGCATGAAATTACTGTGAAGTCTGAAGCTGTAACTAATACAATAATATTATTGGCAGATAGATACTACCTATTAATGCTCATTAGCAGGAAGTATATTTTTGATAGGGAGGCATTAGTTGAGCTTTACATTTAAACTACTTTTACTTCATTTTTAAGGGGAGTGATGGATTATAGAGTGTTGTGTAAGTACCAAAGCCTTTAGTTTTATTATTTTTTTCATATACCTTAATACACAGTCCATCCAACAACAATGCATTATTTTCAAATCTCACTCAATTTATGTCATCATGTTTACTAATCATACAGTGTCAAACTTCCTTTCAGGCTACTGTAAGGGTTGGGAAGTATGTAGCCAGTTGGGACAGTCAGAAGGTTACGATGATCTCGCCACTCGTCATGAGCTCATGGCGTTTGCATTAACCCATTGTCCTCCCTCTGCTATACAGAATCTCTTGGCTGCCAGTAGCTCTTTGCAAACACAGGTAAACGTTTCTTCTTCTTTTTTTTTAACTTGTCTTTATATTGTTAAAAAAAAACAAAGCAATACATTATTTATTTTATTTTAATTTCAGCCATTAGGCAATACAATGGAGAATTTCCTATTTACACATAGGATATGGATAATAAAGGGATATTTTTGTTTTATATTTTATCATTATACATAAACCTAATTGATTTAAAATAGTGTTATATACAAAATAAGGGGCTAAGAGGGCAAAGACTGGAAATGATGCACAGATCTACATCTACAGCGTACTATTGTTGTCACATGTTAGAAGAGGAGTTGGAAGCCACTTCTCATATATTTTAGGAATATAATGACAGGAGTGTTGTAGTATTTCTCTTGTTAAGTGTATCCAGTCCACAGATCATCCATTACTTGTGGGATATTCTCCTTCCCAACAGGACGTTGCAAGAGGATCACCCACAGCAGAGCTGCTATATAGCTCCTCCCCTCACTGCCAGATCCAGTCATTCTCTTGCAACTCTCAACTAAGATGGAGGTCGTAAGAGGACTGTGGTGTTTTATACTTAGTTTATTTCTTCAATCAAAAGTTTGTTATTTTTAAATGGTACCGGAGTGTACTGTTTATCTCAGGCAGTATTTAGAAGAAGAATCTGCCTGCGTTTTCTATGATCTTAGCAGAAGTAACTAAGATCCTTTGCTGTTCTCACATATTCTGAGGAGTGAGGTAACTTCAGAGGGGGAATAGCGTGCAGGTTTTCCTGTAATAAGGTATGTGCAGTTAAAATATTTTTCTAGGGATGGAATTTGCTAGAAAATGCTGCTGATACCTAAGTAATGTAAGTAAAACCTTAAATGCAGTGATCGCGACTGGTATCAGGCTTATTAATAGAGATACCTACTCTTATAAAAGTGTATTTTAAAACGTTTGCTGGCATGTTTAATCGTTTTTTACATATGTTTGGTGATAAAACTTATTGGGGCCTAGTTTTTTCCACATGGCTGGCTTGAATTTTGCCTAGAAACAGTTCCCTGAGGCTTCCCACTGTTGTAATATGAGTGGGAGGGGCCTATTTTGGCGTTTTTTTGCACAGCAAAAATTACAGACACAGACATCCAGCTTCTTCCTGCATGATCCAGGACTTCTCTGAAGGGCTCAAAAGGCTTCAAAAGTCGTATTGAGGGAGGTAAAAAGCCACAGTAGAGCTGTGGCAGTTGTTGTGACTGTTTAAAAAACATTTTTGTCATTTGTTTCTGATGCCATTGTTCATTTGACTAAACTAATGGCTAAGAATTCCGGATTCGCCACTCAACATTCCTTTCAAGGGGCAGACCTTATTCGGGCCTGGCTTGAAGAAAATTATTGCTGACATTACTGGAGGCAAGGGTCATACCCTTCCTCAGGACAGGGCCAAATCAAAGGCCAAACAGTCTAATTTTCGTGCCTTTCGAAATTACAAGGCAGGAGCAGCATCAACTTCCTCCGCTTCAAAACAAGAGGGAACTGTTGCTCATTCCAGACAGGCCTGGAAACCTAACCAGTCCTGGAACAAGGGCAAGCAGGCCAGAAAGCCTGCTGCTGCTTCTAAGACAGCATGAAGGAACGCCCCCCTATCCGGAAACGGATCTAGTGGGGGGCAGACTTTCTCTCTTCGCCCAGGCGTGGGCAAGAGATGATCAGGATCCCTGGGCGTTGGAGATCATATCTCAGGGATATCTTCTGGACTTCAAAGCTTCTCCTCCACAAGGGAGATTTCATCTTTCAAGGTTATCAGCAAACCAGATAAAGAAAGAGGCATTCCTAAGCTGTGTGCAAGACCTCCTAGTAATGGGAGTGATCCATCCAGTTCCGCGGACGGAACAAGGACAGGGATTTTATTCAAATCTGTTTGTGGTTCCCAAGAAAGAGGGAACCTTCAGACCAATCTTGGATCTAAAGATCTTAAACAAATTCCTCAGAGCTCCATCATTCAAAATGGAAACTATTCGGACCATCCTACCCATGATCCAAGAGGGTCAGTACATGACCACAGTGGACTTAAATGATGCCTACCTTCACATACCGATTCACAACGATCATCATCGGTTCCTAAGGTTTGCCTTTCTAGACAGGCATTACCAATTTGTAGCTCTTCCCTTCGGGTTGGCCACTGCCCCGAGAATTTTTACAAAGGTTCTGGGCTCACTTCTGGCGGTTCTAAGACCGCGAGGCATAGCGGTGGCTCCGTATCTAGACGACATCCTGATACAGGCGTCAAGCTTTCAAATTGCCAAATCTCATACAGAGATAGTTCTGGAATTTCTGAGGTCGCATGGGTGGAAAGTGAACGTGGAAAAGAGTTATCTATCACCACTCACAAGAGTCTCCTTCCTAGGGACTCTTATAGATTCTGTAGAGATGAAAATTTACCTGACGGAGTCCAGGTTATCAAAACTTCTAAATGCTTGCCGTGTCCTTCATTCCATTCCACGCCCATCAGTGGCTCAGTGCATGGAAGTAATCGGCTTAATGGTAGCGGCAATGGACATAGTGCCATTTGCGCGCCTGCATCTCAGACCGCTGCAATTATGCATGCTAAGTCAGTGGAATGGGGATTACTCAGATTTGTCCCCTCTACTAAATCTGGATCAAGAGACCAGAGATTCTCTTCTCTGGTGGCTTTCTAGGGTCCATCTGTCCAAGGGTATGACCTTTCGCAGGCCAGATTGGACGATTGTAACAACAGATGCCAGCCTTCTAGGTTGGGGCGCAGTCTGGAACTCCCTGAAGGCTCAGGGATCGTGAACTCAGGAGGAGAAACTCCTCCCAATAAATATTCTGGAGTTAAGAGCAATATTCAAGGCTCTTCTAGCTTGGCCTCAGTTAGCAACACTGAGGTTCATCAGATTTCAGTCGGACAACATCACGACTGTGGCTTACATCAACCATCAAGGGGGAACCAGGAGTTCCCTAGCGATGTTAGAAGTCTCAAAGATAATTCGCTGGGCAGAGTCTCACTCTTGCCACCTGTCAGCGATCCACATCCCAGGCGTAGAGAACTGGGAGGCGGATTTTCTAAGTCGTCAGACTTTTCGTCCGGGGGAGTGGGAACTCCATCCGGAGGTGTTTGCTCAACTGGTCCATCGTTGGGGCAAACCAGAACTGGATCTCATGGTGTCTCACCAGAACGCCAAGCTTCCTTGTTACGGATCCAGGTCCAGGGACCCGGGAGCAATGCTGTTAGATGCTCTAGCAGCTCCTTGGTTCTTCAACCTGGCCTATGTGTTTCCACCGTTTTCTCTGCTCCCTCGACTGATTGCCAAAATCAAACAGGGGAGAGCATCAGTGATTCTGAAAGCGCCTGCGTGGCCACGCAGGACCTGGTATGCAGACCTAGTGGACATGTCATCTCTTCCACCATGGACTCTGCCTCTGAGGCAGGACCTTCTAATACAAGGTCCTTTCAATCATCCAAATCTAATTTCTCTGAGACTGACTGCATGGAGATTGAACGCTTGATTCTATCAAGGCGTGGCTTCTCCGAGTCAGTCATTGATACCTTAATACAGGCTCGGAAGCCTGTCACCAGGAAAATCTACCATAAGATATGGCGTAAATATCTTTATTGGTGTGAATCCAAGAGTTACTCATGGAGTAAGGTTAGGATTCCTAGGATATTGTCCTTTCTCCAAGAGGGTTTGGACAAAGGCTTATCAGCTAGTTCTTTAAAAGGACAGATCTCTGCTCTGTCTATTCTTTTGCACAAGCGTCTGGCAGAAGTTCCAGACGTCCAGGCATTTTGTCAGGCTTTGGTTAGGATTGAGCCTGTGTTTAAAACTGTTGCTCCCCCGTGGAGCTTAAACTTGGTTCTTAAAGTTCTTCAGGGAGTTCCGTTTGAACCCCTTCATTCCATTGATAATAAACTTTTATCTTGGAAAGTTCTGTTTTTGATGGCTATTTCCTCGGCTCGAAGAGTCTCGGAGTTATCTGCCTTACATTGTGATTCTCCTTATCTGATTTTTCATTCAGACAAGGTAGTTCTGCGTACCAAACCTGGGTTTTTACCTAAGGTGGTTTCTAACAGGAATATCAATCAAGAGATTGTTGTTCCATCATTGTGTCCTAATCATTCTTCAAAGAAGGAACGTCTTTTTCATAATCTGGATGTAGTCCGTGCCTTGAAGTTTTACTTACAGGCTACTAAAGATTTTCGTCAAACATCTGCCCTGTTTGTCGTTTACTCTGGACAGAGGAGAGGTCAAAAAGCTTCGGCAACCTCTCTCTCCTTTTGGCTTCGGAGCATAATACGCTTAGCCTATGAGACTGCTGGACAGCAGCCCCCTGAAAGGATTACAGCTCATTCTACTAGAGCTGTGGCTTCCACCTGGGCCTTTAAAAATGAGGCCTCTGTTGAACAGATTTGCAAGGCTGCGACTTGGTCTTCGCTTCACACCTTTTCAAAATTTTACAAATTTGAGACACTTTTGCTTCTTCGGAGGCTGTTTTTGGGAGAAAGGTTCTACAGGCAGTGGTTCCTTCCGTTTAAGTTCCTGCCTTGTCCCTCCCATCATCCGTGTAGCTTTGGTATTGGTATCCCACAAGTAATGGATGATCCGTGGACTGGATACACTTAACAAGAGAAAACATAATTTATGCTTACCTGATAAATGTATTTCTCTTGTAGTGTATCCAGTCCACGGCCCGTCCTGTCCTTTTAAGGCAGGTCTAAATTTTAATTAAACTACAGTCACCACTGCACCCTATGGTTTCACCTTTCTCGTCTTGTTTCGGTCGAATGACTGGATATGGCAGTGAGGGGAGGAGCTATATAGCAGCTCTGCTGTGGGTGATCCTCTTGCAACTTCCTGTTGGGAAGGAGAATATCCCACAAGTAATGGATGATCCGTGGACTGGATACACTACAAGAGAAATAAATTTATCAGGTAAGCATAAATTATGTTTTCCCCTATTTTATTTGAAAATGAAACAATATATAAATATTTATTGACATTTAACAATTAGTGAGTACATTTTGGGAAAGTGATCATGAAAGTGCTTTCAATCAATAATTTATGTTTATAGTTAAATAAAAATAGTAGACCAACCCTTCTTAATGAGACAAGAAACAACTAATTTTTATTTCACGATTCAGATAAAGCGTATAATTTTAACAGCTTTCCAATTTACTTCTATTATAAATTTTGCTTCACCCTTTTGTTATCTTTTGTTAAAGGAGCAGCAATGCACTAATGGGAGCTAGCTGGACATATCTATAAGCCAGTGATAAGAGGTTTATATTCCCACCCACCAATCAGCAGCTAGCTCCCAGCTCCTGAGCCTACTTAGGCATGCTCTTAGCAAAGGGTACCAAGACAACAAAACAAATTAGATAATAGATGTAAACTAGAAAAAAATCATATGCTCTATATGAATCCTGAAGGAATCTTTTTTGTGTTTCAAGTCCCTTTATTAATGCAACTAGCTATCCTGCTCTTTGTTTGATCTTCCTTATCTATGTTATAGTGAAACACGGCATGCTACACATTTTTTTTTCTCTCACAAGTTCAGATATGGACAACTTTTCTTTCAAATTACTTGAACCATACCTATTATTGTACTTTTCTGTTTGTCAGCTACAAGCATTAGTTTTCTTTTTTCACATGTGTATAATTTTTATTTATTTTTTATTTCTAATTTAGAAAATGCTACATGTGTTCAGTACTGCCAAAACGACATGTTGTCTCTCCGGTTTGACTTTTGATCTTTTTTTTTATTTTATTTTTTAGTTTAGGTAGTGAACTAAAAAGTGCAGCAATATGATGGATTTGTGTCATTCCTTCGTGGGTGGTTTATGTTATCATTTATATACCCTGCTATTTTTTAGATTCTGTATCAAGCAGTAAATTACCAGATACAACCAAATGAAGGAGAAGGAGAAGAGAATTCACATCTCTCCGGACCACCTGGGATGACCAGCAAAGAATCCTGTCAGGTGAAAAACTGTTTATTTTCCCTTTCTCTGTGTTTGTGTTCAGTTGTCTTTTTCATACAGTTGACTGAATGTCAGAAGAAATATTTAAGCACTGCATGATCCTGCTAAATAAAAATAAATGCAGAGAGATGACTAGAAAGCAATTATCTGACTATCCATCTGCTATGAATATCTACACTCAGTAGTTTACCTAAGGTCAGCATGGGTTAGTAAATATCAGATTGTCTGCATTACAGATCCTTTGTCTGTTCGTATTTTGCAAAAATGTTCTTATTCTCTCAGTAAGTTTTTATGATATTTATTTCTTGTTTTTGCTGGTAATTGCAATAGTCCATGAAACATAATTGTATGTGGGCTACAGATAGATAAATTGATAAAAACATGTATATATATATATATATATATATATATATATATATATATATATACATACATATGCAAGCAAACCTAAAGGGGCACTTATGTGAAATAAGTGAACAAATTAAAAATGTATTTTATCAACATAAACAATTGATACTTAATTAGCAGTCCCAATAGTTGTATAATACACTCTTCGAAAGGAAAAAAAAACGGTTTCTTCCCAAGCTAGGTAGTCGAATAATGGCTGCCTCCTCCTCACAGGATGATCCAGATAGACTGTAGATAGAAAAAGAGAACAGAGGGGTGCCTAATGTGTAGAACCACCAAACAAGTATATAGGCACAGTGGTCTAGAGACAAGCCAAATGGATACTCATGTATCGTAGGAGCACCCTAATGTTCTAGTAGACACAGGCTGATGTACTTATGGGCACATCAGCTCACCCACTCCAGAAGATTCCTGCACACTGGACATGGGAAGTAAAACAAAAAGACACCACATGTGCAGATCAACTATAAAAATGGCAAGTGTAAAAAAAAAAGCCAAATGGATACTCACATTTATACCAAGCACACCTATGTGCTGATAGGTGCAGACTGATAGAATTCAGGAGGCATTTGAGCTTACCCATTCCAGGTTCTTTGTGGTTCCAATAAAAATGCAGGACAATGTGAGAGTCTATGATCCAGTTAGTGTCAGGTAGACTCAAGGTAATTCCACTGAGCTTGTGCTTGTTAAAAAACATGTATTTATTTAAAAAGCTAATATTAAAACAACAAGCAGTGGGTAAGAAGGTATCCAGGTATCCCCCTTATCATGCAACACGTTTCTCGGCACTAGAAGGGCCGTTTCATCAGGCATCCACATTAGGGTGCTCCTACGTATATGTGAGTATCCATTTGGCTTGTCTAGACCACTGTGCCTATATACTTGTTTGGTGGTTCTACACATGAGACGCGCCTTTGTTCTCTTTTTCTTTCTTTCATCTATCTATCTATCTATATATATATATATATATATATATATATATATATATATATATACACACACACACACACAAACAATACTGTGCAAAAGTCTTAGGCCACCATTAGATTTGTTGTTTTAGCAATGCTATAATGACCATATATAATTCTTTTTCAATCTCTTTATTAGAATACAACCAGAAAATACAGGATATGTGTATGCAGTATTAAAAAAACAGGACTCCCCCCCCCCCCCCCCCCCCCCCCCGCCGAAATAGGCTAAAGTGGCAAATATTTAGTGTAACACTTGAGCAATAGCAGGAACCTGGCTCTCATAAACCTAAATGGAATGGACCCTAATTAATGTTATTGCTAACACCTGTATTTGTCCTACTATTTCATGCCAAAATAACTGCTATGATAAAAGGTCTATTACACCAGGTATGTGCAAGACATGCTTGAGCATAACATACACATGTGGTATGAGCTTAATTAATCTGAAGCTTGCTAATAAGATCAACTTTCAATCACATCATTTCATTCAAAATGCCAAAGATCACAGAATTTTACATTAAAAAAAATCATGCATTTACATCAGCAATTACATCCTCAAAAGGGAAATCAGCAAACAAACTGGATACTCAAGATGTAGTATTCAAGCTGTTATAAAGAAATTTGAATAGTCAAATTAGGATACTAAAGGAATTGAAGGCCAAGAAAACTTTCAACATCTGATGAGAAGTTTATCAGAGTTTCTTTTTTTAGAGACCGGAAGAAGTCCAGCAAGGACCTGGCTCAGCTTCTGGCAGCTTCATCAAAATTGACCATTCTACAATCCAAAGAAGATT
This sequence comes from Bombina bombina, assembly GCF_027579735.1. NCBI lineage: Eukaryota > Metazoa > Chordata > Amphibia > Anura > Bombinatoridae > Bombina > Bombina bombina. The sequence goes on from NC_069502.1 coordinate 155,758,957, forward strand.
GATCAGAAATGATCTTTGTAGAAGGGTAGCATCCAAGAAACTACTTTTTCTGAAGGGGAAAAGTGTGAAAAGGGTAAGATATGATTGGAATAAAGATCAGTGGAAAATAGTATTTTGGAGTGACAAATCCAATTTTGAAGTTGTTGGGTCCAATCGTCGACAATACTGTATGTGAGAAGATTTGAAGAGAGATGGAAGAGTGCTTGCGGCCTTCAGTTAAACATTGTGAGGGTCCGTCCGGGTTTGGGGCTGTATTTTTGACAGTTGTGTTGGCGATATTGTCCGAATTAATGGCATCATGAATGCTGAAAAGTACAGACAGGTTTTGATTCATCATGCCATTCCTTCTTGAATGTGCCTGATTGGGAATGGTTTTATTTATCAGCATGATAATGATCCCAAGCAAATTGCTAATTTGGTAAAATCATATCTGGAGAGAATAACAGCTGATAAAACACTGACAGTCGCTAACTGGCCTCCACAGAGCCCAGATCTGAATATTATAGAGGCAGTATGGGATCACCTGGACAGAGAAAGAAATAAGACAACCTAAATCTAAAGAAGAACTCTGAGAAGTGCTGAAAGAAGCCTGGTATAATATACCAGAAGATTACTTCAGAAAACTTCAGGCAGTCTCCCCAAAAGAGTACAAGATGTGCTTAGTGCCAAGGGAGGTCACACTAAATACTGACTTTTGCCTGAAGAAGCCATTTTGTTCTGAAAATTGTGTTTTTATCTTTGGTGTACATATTTCTTGTTTGCATCTTAATAAAGAGACCAGGAAATACATATGGATGGTCATTAAAACTTTGCTAAAACAACAAATCTAATGATGGCCTAAGACTTTTGCACATGTATAAATACATATCTAGATAAAGAAAGTGTGTGTGTGATGTTTTTCTCAACGGAATAAGCATATTGTTAATAATTTATTAGCTTTTACCAGAGATATTTACTATAAGTTTGCATTAAAATGTATATAGCTTTTCTTCTTAAATGGGAAGAGTCCACAGCTTCATTCATTACTTTTGGGAAATACAGAACCTGGTCACCAGATGGAGTAAGACACCCCAGCCAAAGGCTTAAATACCTCCCCACTTCCCTCATCCCCAAGTCATGTTTTGCCTTTTGTCACAGGCGGTTGGCAGAGAAGTGTCAGAAGTTTGAGATAGTCTCTTATGGAGGGTAAGTACGTTCAAGATAGTCTCTTATGGAGGGTAAGTACTCATCGCTATGGGACTGGAGTTTAAAGTAATCCTGTCAGCCTCTCAGTGAGAGCCTGGAGGAAAGTTAGAGTCCGGAGATGCAGGGAGAGTTTTCTTGTGAAACCATCCTAACTCATATTAACATCTCCTTGGTAATCAGCGACGAAGAGTTTTGCTGCCTACCTTTATTCACTCAAGTCTATGTCAGAAGCGAGGCTACTATATGTCACACTTGAAGGGCCGTGACTCTGTTCCACAGCGTTGATTCCGGTAAGATCATTTCATTTTATTTCGATATGTGAATGTAATGTTAACGAAATAAGGTAGAGACCCAGTGGGGGACTCCTTTTATCTAAACAAGGAATCATGGGTTAAAATGTCCTAAGGGGGGTTATTGAACAGGGGGGACCTTAATCATGTTTGTTATATGGTTCTATCTGCTAATGTGTAGCAATAACTAGGCTCACAGTTTTTATGGAACATAACGGCCTTATTTTAATGACGCAATCCTTTTTGTGTCTGGCATGGTGCACCTCGTGACAGGTGTGGTTACGTTTGTTTCTCACTTCTGTATGCTGACTGTGTGTGACAGAGAGAGTCTAGCTCGTGGGTTGTCTGGTTCACAGGAGTTGGTAAGTGCCCCAGCCATTGGGGGTGTAAAAAGGATGCCAGTTTTTTTGTTGTCATTTTTGTAATCCCAAGATTATGGAGGATTCCGATATTTTAGACACGGATGTCTCCGATATGGAGAATGCGTCTTGTGATGAATATGAAATGGCCCGTTTAATCAATGCCAATCAGTTATGTTCCGATTGCCGTTCTAGAGTACTCTCTTCTCCCGAATCAGGGAGCTTAGAGTGCGTTGAGCCATCCGCCTCCGAGGTTTCCATTACCCGTGAGGCGCGTGCCCCAGACCCTTTTCTCCAACATAGGTGTGTCCGGTCCACGGCGTCATCCTTACTTGTGGGATATTCTCTTCCCCAACAGGAAATGGCAAAGAGCCCAGCAAAGCTGGTCACATGATCCCTCCTAGGCTCCGCCTACCCCAGTCATTCTCTTTGCCGTTGTACAGGCAACATCTCCACGGAGATGGCTTAGAGTTTTTTAGTGTTTAACTGTAGTTTTTATTATTCAATCAAGAGTTTGTTATTTTAAAATAGTGCTGGTATGTACTATTTACTCAGAAACAGAAAAGAGATGAAGATTTCTGTTTGTATGAGGAAAATGATTTTAGCACCGTAACTAAAATCCATGGCTGTTCCACACAGGACTGTTGAGAGCAATTAACTTCAGTTGGGGGAACAGTGTGCAGTCTCTTACTGCTTGAGGTATGACACATTCTAACAAGACGATGTAATGCTGGAAGCTGTCATTTTCCCTATGGGATCCGGTAAGCCATGTTTATTAAGATAGTAAATAAGGGCTTCACAAGGGCTTATTAAGACTGTAGACTTTTTCTGGGCTAAATCGATTCATTATTAACACATATTTAGCCTTGAGGAATCATTTATTTTGATATGATTATATCGGCAGGCACTGTTTTAGACACCTTATTCTTTAGGGGCTTTCCCTAATCATAGTCAGAGCCTCATTTTCGCGCCGGTATGGCGCACTTGTTTTTGAGGACAGCATGGCATGCAGCTGCATGTGTGTGGAGCTCTGATACATAGAAGAGTCTTTCTGAAGGCATCATTTGGTATCGTATTCCCCTTTGGGCTTGGTTGGGTCTCAGCAAAGCAGATTCCAGGGACTGTAAAGGGGTTAAATATAAAAACGGCTCCGGTTCCGTTATTTTAAGGGTTAAAGCTTCCAAATTTGGTGTGCAATACTTTTAAGGCTTTAAGACACTGTGGTGAAATTTTGGTGAATTTTGAACAATTCCTTCATACTTTTTCGCAATTGCAATAATAAAGTGTGTTTAGTTTAAAATTTAAAGTGACAGTAACGGTTTTATTTTAAAACGTTTTTTGTGCTTTGTTATCAAGTTTATGCCTGTTTAACATGTCTGAACTACCAGATAGATTGTGTTCTGACTGTGGGGAAACCAAGGTTCCTTCTCATTTAACTATATGTATTTTATGTCATAAAAAATTTTAGTAAAAATGATGCCCAAGATGATTCCTCAAGTGAGGGGAGTAAGCATGGTACTGCATCATCCCCTCCTTCGTCTACACCAGTCTTGCCCATACAGGAGGCCCCTAGTACATCTAGTGCGCCAATACTCCTTACTATGCAACATTTAACGGCTGTAATGGATAATTCTATCAAAAACATTTTAGCCAATATGCCCACTTATCAGCGAAAGCGCGAATGCTCTGTTTTAGAAAATTCTGTAGAGCATGAGAACGCTGATGATATGGTTTCTGAAGGGCCCCTACACCAGTCTGAGGGGGCCAGGGAGGTTTTGTCTGAGGGAGAAATTTCAGATTCAGGAAACATTTCTCAACAAGCTGAACCTGATGTGATTACTTTTAAATTTAAGTTGGAACATCTCCGCGCTCTGCTTAAGGAGGTGTTATCCAATTTGGATGATTGTGATTATCTGGTCATTCAGAACCACTATGTAAAATGGAAAAGTTCTTAGAGGCCCCGGGGCCCCCCGAAGCTTTTCCTATATCCAAGCGGGTGGCGTACATTGTTAGTAAAGAATGGGACAGGCCCGGTATACCTTTAGTACCTCCCCCCATATTTATAAAATTGTTTTCCTATAGTCGACCCCAGAAAGGACTGATGGCAGACAGTCCCCAAGGTCGAGGGGGCGGTTTCTACTCTACACAAGCGCGCCACTATACCCATAGAAGATAGTTGTGCTTTCCAAGATCCTATGGATAAAAAATTAGAAGGTCTGCTAAAGATGTTTGTTCAGCAAGGTTCCCTTCTACAACCAATTGCATGCATTGTCCCTGTCACTGCAGCCGCGTGTTTCTAGTTTGATGAGCTAGGAAAGGCGATTATTAGTAATTCTTCTTCTTATGAGGAGATTATGGACAGAATTCGTGCTCTTAAATTGGCTAATTCTTTCACCCTAGACGCCACCTTGCAATTGGCTAGGTTAGCGGCGAAAAAATTCTGGGTTTGCTATTGTGGCGCAGAGCGCTTTGGTTAAAATCTTGGGCAGCGGATGCGTCTTCCAAGAACAAATTGCTTGACATTCCTTTCAAGGGGAAAACACTTTGGCCCTGACTTGAAAGAGATTATCTCTGATATCACTGGGGGCAAGGGCCACGCCCTTCCTCAGGATAGGTCTTTTCAAGACCAAAAATAAACCTAAGTTTCGGCCCCAAGGGCTACGTCCTCTAAGCAGGAAGGTAATACTTCTCAAGCCAATCCAGCCTGGAGACCTATGCAAGGCTGGAGCAAAGGAAAGCAGGCCAGGAAACCTGCCACTGCTACCAAGACAGCATGAAATGCGGGCCCCCGATCCGGGACCGGATCTGGTGGGGGGCAGACTCTCTCTCTTCGCTCAGGCTTGGGAAAGAGATGTTCTGGATCCTTGGGCGCTAGAAATAGTCTCCCAAGGTTATTCTCTGGAGTTCAAGGGGCTTCCTCCAAGGGGGAGGTTCCACAGGTCTCAGTTGTCTTCAGACCACATAAGAAGACAGGCATTCTTACATTGGGTAGAAGACCTGCTAAAAATGGGAGTGATTCATCCTGTTCCATTAGGAGAACAAGGGATGGGGTTCTACTCCAATCTGTTCATAGTTCCCAAAAAAGAGGGAACGTTCAGACCAATCTTAGATCTCAAGATCTTGAACAAGTTTCTCAAGGTTCCATCGTTCAAGATGGAACCCATTCGAACACTTCTTCCTTCCATCCAGGAAGGTCAATTCATGACCAAGGTGGATTTCAAGGATGCGTATCTACATATTCCTATCCACAAGGAACATCTTCGGTTCCTAAGGTTTGCATTCCTGGACAAGCATTTCCAGTTCGTGGCATTTTCTTTCGGATTAGCCACTGCTCCTAGGATTTTCTCATAGGTACTAGGGTCCCTTCTGGCGGTGCTAAGACCAAGGGGCATTGCTGTAGTACCTTACTTGGACGACATTCTGATTCGAGCGTCGTCCCTTCCTCAAGTAAAGGCTCACACGGACATTGTCCTGGCCTTTCTCAGATCTCACGGATGGAAAGTGAACGTGGAAAAGAGTTCTCTATCTCCGTCAACGAGGGTTCCCTTCTTGGGAACTATAATAGACTCCTTAGAAATGAGGATTTTTCTGACAGAAGCCAGAAAAACAAAACTTCTAGACTCTTGTCGGATACTTCATTCCGTTCCTCTTCCTTCCATAGCGCAGTGCATGGAAGTGATAGGTTTGATGGTAGCGGCAATGGACATAGTTCCTTTTGTGCGCATTCATCTAAGACCATTACAACTGTTCATGCTCAGTCAGTGGAATGGGGACTATTCAGACTTGTCTCCGAAGATACAAGTAAATCAGAGGACCAGAGACTCATTCCGTTGGTGGCTGTCCCTGGACAACCTGTCACAAGGGATGACCTTCCGCAGACCAGAGTGGGTCATTGTCACGACCGACGCCAGTCTGATGGGCTGGGGCGCGGTCTGGGGATCCCTGAAAGCTCAGGGTCTTTGGTCTCGGGTAGAATCTCTTCTACCGATAAATATTCTGGAACTGAGAGCGATATTCAATGCTCTCAAAGCTTGGCCTCAGCTAGCGAGGGCCAAGTTCATACATCAACCATCAGGGGGGAACAAGGAGTTCCCTAGCGATGGAAGAAGTGACCAAAATCATTCTATGGGCGGAGTCTCACTCCTGCCACCTTTCTGCTATCCACATCCCAGGAGTGGAAAATTGGGAAGCGGATTTTCTGAGTCGTCAGACATTGCATCCGGGGGAGTGGGAACTCCATCCGGAAATCTTTGCCCAAGTCACTCAACCGTGGGGCATTCCAGACATGGATCTGATGGCCTCTCGTCAGAACTTCAGAGTTCCTTACTACGGGTACAGATCCAGGGATCCCAAGGCGGCTCTAGTGGATGCACTAGTAGCACCTTGGACCTTCAAACTAGCTTATGTGTTCCCGCCGTTTCCTATCATCCCCAGGCTGGTAGCCAGGATCAATCAGGAGAGGGCGTCGGTGATTTTGATAGCTCCTGCGTGGCCACGCAGGACTTGGTATGCAGATCTGGTGAATATGTCATCGGCTCCACCATGGAAGCTACCTTTGAGACGAGACCTTCTTGTTCTAGGTCCGTTCGACCCACTCCAGCTGACTGCTTGGAGATTGAACGCTTGATCTTATCAAAGCGAGGGTTCTCAGATTCTGTTATTAATACTCTTGTTCAGGCCTGAAAGCCTGTAACCAGAAAAATTACCACATAATTTGGTATATCTGTTGGTGTGAATCTGCAGGATTCCCTTGGGACAAGGTTAAGATTCCTAAGAGTCTATCCTTCCTTCGAGAAGGATTGGAAAAAGGATTATCTGCAAGTTCCTTGATGGGACAGATTTCTGCCTTGTCTGTGTTACTTCACAAAAAGCTGGCAGCTGTGCCAGATGTTCTAGCCTTTGTTCAGGCTCTGGTTAGAATCAAGCCTGTTTACAAAATTTTGACTCCTCCTTGGAGTCTCAACCTAGTTCTTTCAGTTCTTCAGGGGGTTCCGTTTGAACCCTTACATTCCGTTGATATTAAGTTATTATCTTGGAAAGTTTTGTTTTTGGTTGCAATTTCTTCTGCTAGAAGAGTTTCAGAATTATCTGCTCTGCAGTGTTCTTCTCCTTATCTGGTGTTCCATGCAGATAAGGTGGTTTTGCGTACTAAACCTGGTTTTCTTCCAAAAGTTGTTTCTAACAAAAACATTAACCAGGAGATAGTTGTGCCTTCTTTGTGTCCTAATCCAGTTTCAAAGAAGGAACGTTTGTTGCACAACTTGGATGTAGTTCGTGCTCTCAAATTTTACTTAGCAGCTACTAAGGATTTCAGACAAACTTTGTCTTTGTTTGTTGTTTATTCTGGTAAACGGAGAGGTCAAAAAGCAACTTCTACCTCTCTCTCCTTCTGGATTAAAAGCATTATCCGATTGGCTTATGAGACTGCCGGACGGCAGCCTCCTGAAAGAATCACAGCTCACTCCACTAGGGCTGTGGCTTCCACATAGGCCTTCAAGAACGAGGCTTCTGTTGATCAGATATGTAAGGCAGCGACTTGGTCTTCACTGCACACTTTTTCTAAATTTTACAAATTTGATACTTTTGCTTCTTCTGAGGCTATTTTTGGGAGAAAGGTTTTGCAAGCCGTGGTGCCTTCCATTTAGGTGACCTGATTTGCTCCCTCCCTTCATCCGTGTCCTAAAGCTTTGGTATTGGTTCCCACAAGTAAGGATGACGCCGTGGACCGGACACACCTATGTTGGAGAAAACAGAATTTATGTTTACCTGATAAATTACTTTCTCCAACGGTGTGTCCGGTCCACGGCCCGCCCTGGTTTTTTTAATCAGGTCTGATAATTTATTTTCTTTAACTACAGTCACCACGGTAACATATGGTTTCTCCTATGCAAATATTCCTCCTTAACGTCGGTCGAATGACTGGGGTAGGCGGAGCCTAGGAGGGATCATGTGACCAGCTTTGCTGGGCTCTTTGCCATTTCCTGTTGGGGAAGAGAATATCCCACAAGTAAGGATGACGCCGTGGACCGGACACACCGTTGGAGAAAGTAATTTATCAGGTAAACATAAATTCTGTTTTTCGGCTACACAAGCAGGTGACCCTATGGCCTTTATTCCCTCTCCGGAGGGTGGCTTTTTTCCTCCAGAGGTTACGGCACGGTTCTGCATGGCCATTTCTATGGCGCAGTCCCATTTATATCTCCCAAGTGAAATATTTGTAAGATACTGTCCGTGTTCTGTTAACCAGGGCCCGTCGGGCGTGGGATCGCCTGATTCAGTTCAGCCTCCTGGGGAAGTGTTGGCCTCTGAGGCTTCAGGGGCCCCAGGCTCAGGGTGTTTTGTTGATCCGAAGAAAGATGATTTTGCCTTCCGTTATAGACTGGCACGTCTCTGTGTTCTTTCAAGGCACGTTTTAGCGAGGACCCCAGTCCTAGTGGGCCGAGGGATCAGAGGCCTTAGATGCTGGATGGCAAATTTGATGCAACGTTTGGGGATGAAGCCAATCTCCTTAACGTCTCCATTTAATTTTTTCTTTATGTTTCGGTTCCAGTTCTGAGCTTGGGTGAATAAGGCCTCTGACTGGCTGGGTCCGTTGGCGTTCTCATTCACCTTGGGCGTTCACCCGATGGGTGCTGCCTTCCTTTTATTTTGTTTTTCTTAAGCTCATGTCTGTTAGATTTCCGTTTTTGAAAACGTTCTTCTCTGGAACCGCACTTCCACGGAAGTTGCACACTTTTTTGAATAACAGAAATATGTTTTCTTGTTCATTTATCGATCCTTCGGGTCAAATTTTCTTGGACCTTGGACAGTTCTAGAGTGTCCTTATACCAGGCAGGTACTGGTCATACCCTTTTCTCCAACATAGGTGTGTCCGGTCCACGGCATCATCCTTACTTGTGGGATATTCTCTTCCCCAACAGGAAATGGCAAAGAGCCCAGCAAAGCTGGTCACATGATCCCTCCTAGGCTCCGCCTTCCCCAGTCATTCTCTTTGCCGTTGCACAGGCAACATCTCCACGGAGATGGCTCAGAGTTTTTTGGTGTTTTTTTTTAAACCATTCGGACAATTCTTCCTACCATACAGGAAGGTCAATTCATGACCACGGTGGATTTAAAGGATGCGTATCTACATATTCCTATCCACAAGGAACATCATCGGTTCCTAAGATTCGCCTTTCTGGACAAGCATTACCAGTTTGTGGCACTTCCATTCGGACTAGCCACTGCTCCAAGAATTTTCACAAAGGTACTAGGGTCCCTTCTAGCGGTGCTAAGGCCAAGGGGCATTGCAGTAGTACCCTACTTGGACGACATACTGATTCAAGCGTCGTCTCTGCCACAAGCAAAGGCTCATACGGACATTGTCCTAGCCTTTCTCAGATCTCACGGGTGGAAAGTGAACGTAGAAAAAAGTTCTCTATTTCCGTCAACAAGAGTTCCCTTCCTGGGAACAATAATAGACTCCTTGGAAATGAAGATTTTTCTGACAGAAGCCAGAAAATCAAAACTTCTAAGCTCTTGTCAAGTACTTCATTCTGTTCTTCTTCCTTCCATAGCGCAGTGCATGGAAGTAATAGGTTTGATGGTTGCGGCAATGGACATAGTTCCTTTTGCGCGAATTCATCTAAGACCATTACAACTGTGCATGCTCAGACAGTGGAATGGGGATTATACAGATTTGTCCCCGACGATCCAAGTAGATCAGAGGACCAGAGATTCACTCCGTTGGTGGCTGACCCTGGACAACCTGTCCCAAGGGATGAGCTTCAGAAGGCCAGAGTGGGTCATTGTAACGACCGACGCCAGCCTGGTGGGCTGGGGCGCGGTCTGGAAACACCTGAAAGCTCAGGGTCTATGGTCTCGGGAAGAATCTCTTCTCCCGATAAACATTCTGGAACTGAGAGCGATATTCAATGCTCTCAAGGCTTGGCCTCAACTAGCAAAGGCCAAATTCATAAGGTTTCAATCAGACAACATGACGACTGTTGCATATATCAACCATCAGGGGGGAACAAGGAGTTCCCTGGCGATGGAAGAAGTGACCAAAGTAATTCAATGGGCGGAGCTTCACTCCTGCCACTTGTCTGCAATCCACATCCCAGGAGTGGAAAATTGGGAAGCGGATTTTCTGAGTCGTCAGACATTTCATCCGGGGGAGTGGGAACTCCATCCGGAAATCTTTGCCCAAATAACTCAATTATGGGGCATTCCAGACATGGATCTGATGGCGTCTCGTCAGAACTTCAAGGTTCCTTGCTACGGGTCCAGATCCAGGGATCCCAAGGCAACTCTAGTAGATGCACTAGTAGCGCCCTGGACCTTCAACCTAGCTTATGTGTTCCCACCGTTTCCTCTCATTCCCAGGCTGGTAGCCAGGATCAATCAGGAGAGGGCTTCGGTGATCTTGATAGCTCCTGCGTGGCCACGCAGAACTTGGTATGCAGACCTGGTGAATATGTCATCGGCTCCACCATGGAAGCTACCTTTGAGACGGGACCTTCTTGTTCAAGGTCCGTTCGAACATCCGAATCTGGCATCACTCCAACTGACTGCTTGGAGATTGAACGCTTGATTTTATCAAAGCGTGGGTTCTCAGATTCTGTCATTGATACTCTTATTCAGGCTAGAAAGCCTGTAACTAGAAAAATTTACCATAAAGTATGGAAAAAATATATCTGTTGGTGCGAATCGAAAGGATTCCCATGGAACAGGGTAAAAATTCCTAAGATTCTATCCTTTCTACAAGAGGGTTTGGAGAAAGGATTATCTGCAAGTTCTTTGAAGGGACAGATTTCTGCTTTATCTGTTTTGCTTCACAAGAAGCTGGCGGCTGTGCCAGATGTTCAGGATTTTGTTCAGGCTCTGGTTAGAATCAAGCCTGTTTACAAACCTTTGACTCCCCCTTGGAGTCTCAATTTAGTTCTTTCAGTTCTTCAAGGGGTTCCGTTTGAACCCTTACATTCCGTAGATATTAAGTTATTAAGTTAAGTTATTATCTTGGAAAGTTTTGTTTTTGGTTGCAATTTCTTCTGCTAGAAGAGTTTCAGAGTTATCTGCTCTGCAGTGTTCTCCTCCTTATCTGGTGTTCCATGCAGATAAGGTGGTTTTACGTACTAAACCTGGTTTTCTTCCGAAAGTTGTTTCTAACAAAAATATTAACCAGGAGATAGTTGTGCCTTCTTTGTGTCCGAATCCAGTTTCAAAGAAGGAACGTTTGTTGCACAATTTGGATGTAGTTCGTGCTCTAAAGTTCTATTTAGAGGCTACAAAGGATTTCAGACAAACATCTTCCTTGTTTGTTGTTTATTCTGGTAATAGGAGAGGTCAAAAAGCAACTTCTACCTCTCTCTCTTTTTGGCTTAAAAGCATCATCAGATTGGCTTATGAGACTGCCGGACGGCAGCCTCCTGAAAGAATCACAGCTCATTCCACTAGGGCTGTGGCTTCCACATGGGCCTTCAAGAACGAGGCTTCTGTTTATCAGATATGTAAGGCAGCGACTTGGTCTTCACTGCACACTTTTACCAAATTTTACAAATTTGATACTTTTGCTTCTTCTGAGGCTATTTTTGGGAGAAAGGTTTTGCAAACCGTGGTGCCTTCCATCTAGGTGACCTGATTTGCTCCCTCCCATCATCCGTGTCCTAAAGCTTTGGTATTGGTTCCCACAAGTAAGGATGACGCCGTGGACCGGACACACCTATGTTGGAGAAAACAGAATTTATGTTTACCTGATAAATTACTTTCTCCAACGGTGTGTCCGGGCCACGGCCCGCCCTGGTTTTTTAATCAGGTCTGATGATTTATTTTCTCTAACTACAGTCACCACGGTATCATATGATTTCTCCTATGCAAATATTCCTCCTTTACGTCGGTCGAATGACTGGGGAAGGCGGAGCCTAGGAGGGATCATGTGACCAGCTTTGCTGGGCTCTTTGCCATTTCCTGTTGGGGAAGAGAATATCCCACAAGTAAGGATGACGCCGTGGACCGGACACACCGTTGGAGAAAGTAATTTATCAGGTAAACATAAATTCTGTTTTCTGCTGTTACCTGGGTTCATATCACCCTTGTGGTGCTCCTGATTTAATCCTGTCAGATTCTGAATGTCACTTGGCCTATGGATATGGACTCCGGGTTTGGATCCTATTTCGAAGAGGCCTAGTGTGTAGATACAACGCCTCTGAAGGGAGGGTTGTGTGTGCCGATCTAGGTTGGCTTTTTATGGCTACTCGCCTGGGATTCGGATCTGTCTTTTCAGGCGTCGTCATGGTTCTTTCAGATCCCTGGGACTCAGAACCGTAATTCCCATTCCTTTGGAGTTTGGAGATGTGGATGACCTATGTGGTCTGGTGTTCCGAGTGGCAAACTATTTGCGACTTCACTCGAAGTTCTTACGGATGCTGACTCTTTAGCCTATTAAACATTTTCTTACGGTGTCAGAGTCTCCTTCCTTACCACCTTAGACTAAGAGGTGGTGTGCAGGGGTTTCCTGCCTTCTGTGTAGAGCTGCAAGGTTCCAGCTTTTTCCCTGTTATAGAGGTTTCTTTTTGGAAGATCGATCTGATAAGGATCCCTGGCTGTTGTCTCTTCCATATTATACCCTTGGTCTGACTACAGTCTCGACGTTCGGTTGTTCTGTGTCCTCGTTGCAACTCTAGCCTTGGAGCTTAACAGTAAAGAGTCAAGGTCGTTTACAGACGGTCGCCCTTCTGGGGTCAGGTAGTTGACCATTTATCCTCGCTGTTCCATTAGGGCTTCCTGGAGGGCGCCTTTCGTCTGACTCTTTAGATGGCAAGCAAGGTCCAGGGTTCTCATTCAACTTTGGGTGTTGGGGCTACCTTACCAATGTGTGTCACACGTGTTCACGCTTGTCTACGAGTTTTCTTTGCGATCAAAGTGGCAAATTCTTAAACTGTTCAGGAGCTCTTTCAGACTCTTGGGTTTGAGGCTATTGCTAGATCGCCTAGTCTACGGTTTTTAGATGGTGCGCTCCTAATTGTAGGAGGTAGCTTAGGGTTCCTCTGGAAGTTAGATCTTTTGATTGATTCCATTTTTCGAGGACTTTGACCTAGGGCTATGTCTCTTCCTAGATGGGTGTGGACGGTTCAGTCTCACTTTAGGTGTTTGTGGTCCTTTGTGCCTCAGAGGAGGGTGGGGCTCTGCTTTTCGTGGGAGATGCCTATCTGCCTGTGGCTTAGGCTCTAGGTCTTTCTGACTGGTCCATAATGGTCTGCTGGCACATTTGATGTTCCTATAGACTCCAGGTGTCTTTCAACTGGGTTGGCGATATGGCCGAGGGGTCTCGCCTCTATGGTAGGATGGTTTTCCGTTGTCCTTGATCCCTTCTCTTCTAGAGCAGGGGTTGGGTTCTTCTGGTTGAGAGTTACCATAGTATCTGATTGTGTCCCACGATGGCTTAATGGTAAACTATGTTTCCTGAAAGCTGTAGATCAGGAGTTCAAATCCAGCTATGGCTATATACTCATTATAATGCAAGTCCTACAAATATTCTTGCCTAAAGCTGCCTTATATGGCAATCTATGGGTCCTTGTTTTTTCTGCCTTGTAAGGGTCTTTTCCCTTCTTGCATTTTCAGACTCCTGGAAAGGGAGATTCAATGTAGTGTCTGGTTCCTACGTTCCTGCAGCGGGAAGCTGAGGTTTTGAACCCTGTTGGGGCCTCTGCTAAAGACAGCAGTGTAGGGGTTTCGTACCCATGCGCAATGCCTATCCTGAATCACAATATCATGTAGTAACGGTCAGAGGTCTACCCGGGGGCTTTGTTCCTCGTTGACTCTTATTTTCTCTTCCAGAGGTCTGGGACTCTTGTTTTCGGTCTTTGAATAGCCTTTGGGCTTGGACCATTACCCTGGAGGGAAGCTCGGGGGTCGGTTATCTATGAAGTGTTGACCATTTTCTTCCAGAGTCGGTCCTCCCCTTTGGTGGGAGGACTTTTTATGTCCTCCATCTCTACTGGTGTCTGGTACTGGAAGGGGACGCTCATGGTGCCCGGTATTCAGAGGGCAGTGAGCATTTGGTAGTTTAGCAGTTTGAATCCAGCCACAGCTAATTGCACTTTAAATGTGTGCTAGCTGGCTTTATATTGCCTTTCGGTGGTTTGGGTTCCGTGATGGTTGAGTCAGCTTTCCTACCTGGAAGCTGGTCATTGAGAGTTCCTGTTCAGACAGTTTGGTGTTCTCTTGGAGAGCTCTTTCCTAACTGTTGGGATAGTTATCCTATTGCTGCGGTCTCTACTGGTCTAGCCTGCAGGTTTCAACCTGATACGAGGCAACAGGGAACTCTTGTTTTTCTGGAGTACCTTAGGGTATGTGTCTGGAACAGGGATAGGAGGGTGTCCCTCAAGTCCTTTTTGGGACGTGTTTCCCTGTGTATTGATCTCTTTTTTATTCGGTCCTTGTGTTCTAGGGAGTTCGTCTCCCTGGGTGCTACTATAGTAAGACAACCTTTGTTTGTTGAGCCGTGTGGAATGATCCTTTGGATTTTTCCCGGGAATCTGTTCTCCTTTTTGGGGGCAGATAGCGGTCCTTGTCTTATGGCCGGGTACCTTCATGGGAGTCGTGTCCCGCTGGGCTGACTCCTCTGAGGCTGTTTGGGCTCGAAGGTATCTGGGACTGAGTGGTCTCTAGTTCGACTTTGCCGGTGGTGTAACTACTGTGCAGTTACCTGGGCTTCGGGTTTTCACCCGTGTCATCTATATTTTTATAGGGTGTTGGGTAATTCAGGCTGTGGTGCCTTTCGAAGGGGCCGCATTTTTGTACCCACCCGTTGTTTGCATTAAGTGCCCTCTAGCTTGGGTATTGTTTTCCCAAAAGTAATGAATGCAGCTGTGGACTCTTCCCGTTTAAGCAGAAAAACATAAATTATGCTTACCTAATCATTTTCTTTTCTTCTGACGGGAAGAGTCCACAGCTCCCACCTGTGTTTTTATCTATTATTTTTTGTTCTTCTAGCACCTTTTTTCACCCTGATATTTCTCCTACTGTTCCTTGTTCCCTTGGCAGAATGACTGGGGGATGAGGGAAGTGGGGGAAGTATTTAAGCCTTTGGCTGGGGGTGTCTTTTCCTCCTCCTGGTGGCCAGGTTCTGTATTTCCCAAAAGTAATGCATGCAGCAGTGTACTTTTCCTGTCAGAAGAAAAGAAAATGACCAGGTAAGCAAAGTAGCAATATTTTACTGGCAAGACCAATACTTTTTGTTAGGACCATTGTGGGTGAAAAGTATTAAAAATATCTACAGACACACTCTCACACACACAACACTCTCACTTTAAAACTTCTTATACTTCAAACAATGGAGAGACCCCTCCAGAGAGATCTTATTAATACATAGTAACATAGTAACATAGTAACATAGTAGATAAGGTTGAAAAAAGACTGAAGTCCATCGAGTTCAACCTATACAAATCTAAAATACTTACAAAAAGCTCCAGTTAAGCTTAAATAACCCCATTAAAATGTGACCCATTTAATACTAGCAATCATATCCATGAATTTTGTTTATATACAGAAATTTATCCAGACTATTTTTAAATGTATCTATGGTATTGGCATTCACTACCTCCTTTGGTAATGAGTTCCACAATTTTATTGCTCTTACAGTGAAAAAACGTTTCCGTTGCAGGAGATTAAATCTCCTTTCCTCCAACCTTAAATTATGACCTCTTGTCAGAACCAATTTTCTTGGAATAAAAAGAGCTTCTGCCATCTCTGTATATGGGCCTTGAATATATTTATATAAAGTAATCATGTCACCTCTCAAGCGCCTTTTTTCTAAAGAGAACAGACCCAGTTTGGCTAGCCTCTCCTCATAGGTTAATTTCTCCAATCCCCTTATTAGCTTTGTGGCCCTTCTCTGAACTTTTTCTAGTTCTGCAATATCTTTTTTAGCAATCGGTCCCCAGAACTGCACTCCAAACTCAAGGTGAGGTCTTACCAGGGCTTTATATAATGACAGAATTATGCTTTCCTCCCTTGAATCAATGCCTCTTTTAATACATGCTAGTATCTTATTAGCCTTTGAAGCCGCTGCCCTGCATTGTGCACTCATCTTTAGCTTGTTATCTATTACTACTCCCAAATCCCTTTCCTCCTGTGTTTGGCTAAGTCTTGTCCCATTTAAAAAATACATAGCCTGCTTATTTTTACTTCCAAAATGTAGAACCTTACATTTTTCCGTATTAAATCTCATTTTCCATTCACTTGCCCATAGTTCTAATTTTAGCAAATCCCTTTGCAAAGAGAGTTCATCCTGCTCTGACCTAATGACCTTACTTAACTTAGTATCATCTGCAAAAATAGAGATGTCGCTATTTAATCCTTGCTCCAAGTCATTTATAAAAATATTAAAAAGAACAGGGCCCAGTACTGATCCCTGGGGGACGCCACTGATTACCTTTGTCCAATCTGAGTATGATCCATTTACTGCTACTCGTTGCTCCCTATCTTTTATCCAGTTATTTATCCATGAGCTAACATTTTCAGCTATTCCCAGTCCCTTAATTTTGTGCATTAATCTCTCATGTGGCACTGTATCAAATGCCTTTGCAAAATCTAAGTATATCACATCAACTGATTCCCCTTTATCTATATTTTTACTTACTTCCTCGTAGAATCTAATTAGATTAGTTTGACATGATCTATTTCTCCTAAAGCCATGCTGATTAGAACTCATAATCTTGTTTACACGAATATGCTCATCAATATAATCCCTTATAATCCCTTCAAATATCTTCCCCACTATTGATGTCAGACTAACTGGTCTATAGCTTCCTGGATCATCCCTGCTTCCCTTTTTGAAGAGTGGCACCACATCAGCTTTACGCCAATCCTGGGGTACCATGCCTGAGGATAATGAGTCTTGAAAAATTAAGAGTAAAGGTTTGTCTATAACAGTGCTAAGTTCCCTTAACACCCTTGGGTGTATTCCATCTGGGCCTGGAGTTTTATTTACCTTAATATTTTTTAGTTTTTTCCTGATATCCTCTAAACAAAACCCAGTTAGTGGTATGGACTGGCATGTTCTATTCTGTTCCAAAGTATCATTCAATGGTTCCTCTCTTGTGTATACTGAAGAAAAAAACTGGTTTAGTACCTCAGCCTTCTCCCTGTCATTATTTATCATGCTACCCTCCACACATTTTAATGTACCTATATTATCCTTCTTAGATTTTTTGCTATTTATGTACTTAAAGAACCTTTTAGGGTTAGACTTAGAATCCTTGGCAATTAATTTTTCATATTCAATTTTGGCTAATTTGATTGCTTTTTTGCATGCTTTGTTACATTCCTTATAAATATTGTATGCTGAGTCTGTACTATTTTCTTTTAATAATTTAAATGCCCTACGTTTTTTCCTAATTTCTTTTAACACATTTATATTTAGCCATAACGGCTTATTTTTTTTATTTTTATTTTTATAACCATATGGTATGTATTGATATGTATATTTATTTAACAAATTTTTAAATATTATCCATTTATCCTCTGTATTTTTATTAGAAAATACATTGTCCCAATTTATATTATTTAATGATTTCCTTAAATCGTTGAATTTTGCTTTCTTGAAATTAAAAGTCTTAGTTAAGCCTTTAAAACACTGCATATGAAAAGAGATTTCAAATGTGACCATGTTATGATCACTGTTACCCAAATGTTCTTTGATTTCTATGTTTGATATTATATCTGTATTGTTTGATAGCACTAAATCCAATATAGCTTTACTCCTAGTTGGCTCCTCTATTAATTGTGACAAGAAGTTATCCCTGAGAACATTTAAAAATCTATCCCCCTTAGCTGAATTACTAGTTTCATTGGCCCAGTTTATATCAGGGTAGTTAAAATCTCCCATAATTACAGCACTGTTATTAGCAGCCTTACCTATTTGCATTAGTAGTTGAGTTTCCTCTGGGTCACTAATGTTGGGAGGCTTGTAGCATGTTCCTAGTAATATTTTTTTAGGATTTTTCCCCCCACTCTTTATTTCAACCCACAGGGTCTCTACATTGTCACTTGCATCATAAATATCTTCCCTTATTGTAGGTTTAAGGTCAGGTTTAATATACATGCAGATTCCTCCACCCCTTTTATTATTCCTGTCCCTCCTAAATAATGTATACCCCTCTAAGTTAACTGCCCAGTCATGTGAATCATCCCACCAAGTTTCAGTTATACTGATAACATCATAGTCCTCTTCTGCAACTAAGAGCGTCAGCTCCCCCATTTTACCTGTCATGCTTCTTGCATTTGTTGTCATACATTTAATTTTCATGTGCTTTCTGCTGCTACTTGGTGTACTTTCCTCTATACTTTCTAATGTGACATTTCTTAAGTCATCCCTTCCTTGAGATATTAATGGAGAGACATATTCAGACACTGATCTCTCTGTTCTATTTTGTTCAAATTGACCCTCCCCCCCTTTGCCTAGTTTAAAAGGTTCTCTAAACGTGCTACCATCCTTTCCCCCAACACACCTGCACCCATGTCATTCAGGTGCAATCCATCCTTACTGTACAATTTGTACCCTAGTGAAAAATCAGCCCAGTGTTCTAAAAAGTCAAACCCCTCATTTTTACACCATGTTTTTAGCCATGAATTAACAGACCTTAGCTCCTTCTGCCTTACTGAGTTAACACACGGCACTGGTAATATCTCAGAAAATATTACTTTGGATGTCCTTGCTTTAAGCTTGCTACCTAACTCCCTGAAGTCATTTTTTAGGACTCTCCATCTCCCACTGATTTCTTCATTAGTACCAATATGCACCATGACTGCAGGATCAGACCCGCATCCTTCTAACAATCTATCAATACGCTCCACAATATGCCTAACACGAGCCCCTGGAAGACAGCAAACTGTTCTATGTAAAGGGTCTGGATGACAAATTACCCTATCAACCTTCCTTATAATAGAGTCTCCTACCACCAACATCTGCCTCTGGCCCTGACTTGTATGCCCCTCTTCCATGACTGAAGGACTGCCCACCATAGTATGCTCCTCTTCCACAGCTAAAGGACTGTTCACTATACTAGGCAACACGGCCCTCTCTGACACTGCCACCCCTGAACTGATATCCCCAACATCTTCACTTAATCTTGCAAATCTATTGGGGTGTACCAGCTCAGAACTGGCCTGTCTCTTCCGCTTACTTCGCCCTCTAACTGTGACCCAGCTACATCCTGGAGTCTCCTCATCTGAATCCTCCCCATTCCCACTGCTGGAACCATTAACAACCAGCTCAGTCCTATCCATTTCCCTTTCAAGTGTCTGAATTTCATGTAGTGTTGCAATTCGTTCCTCCAGATCCCCAATACGAGTTTCTAAAGAGACAATATGCTCGCACTTGCCACAAACATATAATCCCAGAAGCGGCTGCTCCAGTGATGCAAACATGTGGCAAACTGTACACTGAATGAGATTCTCACACATTCTTAATAAAAGGTTTAACTTAAAAGTATAAAATAAATATATTTCCCCTTGGTTACCCCAAAACCTTGTTTGCCTAACTACCTTGGTTAGCTAACTATTATACTTAAACAGACAATGTTACTTTAACAGAGAATCAATACAGCAAGCCTAAAAGAGCAAGCTCACAGAGTAAATGTGCTAAATTTATAGGCTTCCAAGGCCCAAACAGGTGAAAATAATCCCACCCCTAATTACCCACACAGACAGAAAAACAAAAAAAAAATGGAATGCTAGAAATAAAGTTATTTAGTTATTTCCTTTTTTTAAAATAAAAATGCAACCCTTGCAAAGCAAATAATTTAGAAAATAGCTTGGTTAGCTATTATACTTAAACAGACAATGTTACTTTAACAGAGAATCAATACAGCAAGCCTAAAAGAGCAAGCTCACAGAGTAAATGTGCTAAATTTATAGGCTTCCAAGGCCCAAACAGGTGAAAATAATCCCACCCCTAATTACCCACACAGACAGAAAAACAAAAAAAAAATGGAATGCTAGAAATAAAGTTATTTAGTTATTTCCTTTTTTTAAAATAAAAATGCAACCCTTGCAAAGCAAATAATTTAGAAAATAGCTTGGTTAGCTATTATACTTAAACAGACAATGTTACTTTAACAGAGAATCAATACAGCAAGCCTAAAAGAGCAAGCTCACAGAGTAAATGTGCTAAATTTATAGGCTTCCAAGGCCCAAACAGGTGAAAATAATCCCACCCCTAATTACCCACACAGACAGAAAAACAAAAAAAAAATGGAATGCTAGAAATAAAGTTATTTAGTTATTTCCTTTTTTTAAAATAAAAATGCAACCCTTGCAAAGCAAATAATTTAGAAAATAGCTTGGTTAGCTATTATACTTAAACAGACAATGTTACTTTAACAGAGAATCAATACAGCAAGCCTAAAAGAGCAAGCTCACAGAGTAAATGTGCTAAATTTATAGGCTTCCAAGGCCCAAACAGGTGAAAATAATCCCACCCCTAATTACCCACACAGACAGAAAAACAAAAAAAAAATGGAATGCTAGAAATAAAGTTATTTAGTTATTTCCTTTTTTTAAAATAAAAATGCAACCCTTGCAAAGCAAATAATTTAGAAAATAGCTTGGTTAGCTATTATACTTAAACAGACAATGTTACTTTAACAGAGAATCAATACAGCAAGCCTAAAAGAGCAAGCTCACAGAGTAAATGTGCTAAATTTATAGGCTTCCAAGGCCCAAACAGGTGAAAATAATCCCACCCCTAATTACCCACACAGACAGAAAAACAAAAAAAAAATGGAATGCTAGAAATAAAGTTATTTAGTTATTTCCTTTTTTTAAAATAAAAATGCAACCCTTGCAAAGCAAATAATTTAGAAAATAGCTTGGTTAGCTATTATACTTAAACAGACAATGTTACTTTAACAGAGAATCAATACAGCAAGCCTAAAAGAGCAAGCTCACAGAGTAAATGTGCTAAATTTATAGGCTTCCAAGGCCCAAACAGGTGAAAATAATCCCACCCCTAATTACCCACACAGACAGAAAAACAAAAAAAAAATGGAATGCTAGAAATAAAGTTATTTAGTTATTTCCTTTTTTTAAAATAAAAATGCAACCCTTGCAAAGCAAATAATTTAGAAAATAGCTTGGTTAGCTATTATACTTAAACAGACAATGTTACTTTAACAGATAATCAATACAGCAAGCCTAAAAGAGCATTTTCCCAGACCCCTTATTTTGGAATGCCGTGTGCATTGTGAATATAAGGCAACAGGCCTATTATATCTAATGCTCTGTAATAAAGCTTTTTTGTTGTCTTGTTGGTTGCTGGCATATTTATTTTACCAGTCATGATGAAAACAAAGATTTTTACATCTAGCTAGGTAATAGACCTGTGCAATCTGGCCACGGGTAGCACCGTTCGGTCTTTTCAGAGCCATATTTATTTGTTTAATTGTGCAACACACAATGTTCTGGAATTCTGGAGATTCTTGTGTTTTAAACTATTATACAAATAAATGGTGAATGTACAGGACTGCTAGCTAGGTATTATACCTTGGCAAACTCCGGCTTGTCTTCCTCTTTTTCAGATCATTATTACGTCAGTTTTTAGATATTAAATATTAATTAAATAATTAGGATTCATGTGGGTATATGAAGGGGGCATTCAGAATTGTTGGTACTGCTCATAGATACAAAATGATGTTGTGAAAATCTGCCTTTTTTACTATTTTGTCACAATAATGAGATATTTTAATTAAATGAAACTAATAGTGGTTATTTATCTGCTTGGTAGATATATACTGCACAGCTCTCATTGCAAGCTATGGAAGGCATATGCATTTTTTTCACTTTGAAGCACAAAAGCTAAGCTGTCAGTCACTTGTCTTTTGTGAGGTCTATAGAGACTTACTGAAGAATATACAAATGTATTAATTATATGGGCTCACACTACTAGTCTTTGACAAATTGCAATGCAGCTGTACAAGTATTCAGTTCCTTCAAGAAAAAATAATAGATCTAATTTGTCAGTCAAATATTGATTCTTTGTTTTATTATTATTATTATTATTATTGGTTATTTGTAGAGCCCCAACAGATTTATAATACAGTGTCCAGATCACTCAGTGTTAGCTGTGACATGAACTGGATTAACATTCTAATGCTTAAATCAGTGATATGATATATTTGAAAGATGTGTGTAAATGTTTATATGTAAGTGTAAAAGATATACAAGCAGTTTATCTTTTCGATATAATGCGTCTCTGATACTCAAATTCTTTTAAATTTCTTGTTTAACCTCTGTATGGTAAACCGGTGTAATAGTTTTACGATTAGCTCAAACACACACAAAACAGTAAGTAGTTTAAAAAAAAAAATCACATGGAACAAAAATCAGACAATTTGCTATTTTTTAACTCTTCATTTTTTTTTTTTTTAATATTTTAATGTTATTTACCTAGATTACGAGACATCATTTAACAAAATCCAAGCCCTCCTTGTTGTCTTGGCTCAGAAAATGGACAATAATTTTGCTCACCTTATAACTCTTACGAAAGCCCGCCCCCAAAAGCAACCGAACATTGAGCTGCAAATGGCGGCTGCAGTGGCGCCTGAGATACAGCACAGCCACTCGCAGCCCCTTTCCAGAGTGGCAGAGAATATTCAGTGTACTTCAGCTCCACGGGAGGAACTACACATGAAGCAGAAGGAAGTTACTTTACGCCACTAAGTTCTGGAGACTCGGTCATCACATCTGTTCTCATTACTCCCAGAATTTGGAGAACATCTGAGGGGAAGCAGATACTATACGGGTGGATGTGACCGGCCACCCGATGCATTATATGAAGATATCCTCTGTTCTGGTGACGACCGGTGACCTGAACTTCCCTGTGGGGCTCTTTTTCGCAGAGACAGATGTGACTCGGAACACTTCTGCTCACCTACACTCCTTGTTTCAGGTGGCTCAGACTCACTTATGGGGGTACTACCGACAACACCCTTTCACCCCTATAATCCAACCTGAGCCCTTACCATGCCAACAGAGAGACTAACAACACTCGTATAGGGATTGGGTAACTTCACTTTGGCATATATCTTCAAACCCAGACATACGGACTGTATCATTTATGATTCAGTTCTCCATATAATAATGATGACTTTCTAGTCTGATACCTCATTGTGGGACTTGGCTACCTGTTTTAAACACCTTGCTCAAATTGGGGTCTTATCACTCATGACTTTTCAAATGTAATCACGTTGTCTAGGATTGTGTATTACATTCAAATCTAGACATATGGACTGTCTCATTATACCATTTAGCTCTCCATTTATTAATGATGACTTTCTAGTTAGATGCTTCGTTATCGGTCTTAGCTGCTCGTTTCACACTCTCTGTTGATACTGGGGTTTTATTACTCGTGACGTATTAAATGGTGCATATCGATCTTGCATCAACAGTGGGTGTCCTTGGAGTTAACCAGGCACTTGGTCCCCCTACTTAGGAGTTTTACATAGGTGTTATAAATGCCCAAATAAATTGTGTAATTATTCCTTAGCCAAACATAAGAGTGTACCCCTTCTCTAAGTACATATAAACCCATTTTGGAACAAGCCATGCTTTAGCCATGGGGATGTTTATTGTATTCTATTTTATTTTACTTTAACTTAGTGAGCAAGGCTATAAAACTAAATTTGATAGAGCTATTAACTTCTAAAGAGTGAGTGCTACCGGGAGGGGCCACTTTACTCAATCAGCCAAAATATTTAAGTCTAGTCTTTACCTCCTAGATCAAATTCTCTACCTTGTCTACATATAGCAATGGTTGCCAAGCTATACTCAGTGTCATTGATATTTACTTTCTGTTTTCTTCACTTTAGGCAATCACAATATAAACAGTATCATATGCTTAATTTACAAATTATACCATGTGACCGAAGAGTGGTCCCTACGTAACTACCATCAGATATAATTTTAGTGATCCAGTTGGTCCAAAAGTGACCAGTTCTGTAGTTACCACATAATTATATTATTTAAAGAAAATAGATATTATAATATGTCCATATCTGCTGCTATATTTGTCAGTGAACTTGATCAGGATGTAATTGAGTTTGTTAGTATGAGCAACCTTTTAAGGTCATATTTACGCTTTAAACAATGTTTATTCTGTGATTAATTTAGCTATAGGATATTATAACTTTATGCTCACGTAGACTATTCCTGTGAATGTGTTCAGAAAGTTAGCTGCAAACAATGTATACATGTTCAGGATATACTGTATATAAGATCTTAACCTAGGCAGCCTTATTAATTCTTACTTATACTTGCAAGTTCACTGTTTGCAATATGTAATTTGTTTTTATTCTCTTTCCTGCCTGTAATTGAACATCTACTATTGTTTTTAACCGCCAAATATCTCAATAAAAAATGTATTTTTTTTTTTTATAAATTCTCAATTCCATCCTCCTCTCGTACAACGGCCACCATTGATTACGCCTGGTCACATTTTTTTTCTAACCAATGTCAGACCAGACCAGTCGGCGACACTCCTCCATACAAATATGACGCTCAATACATATGACAGATACGGATAGGGTATAGCGCTAGACCAAAAACCTACTTAGCCTCACTAAAGGTTATTGTCTCCTCCCTAGACAATAGAGAATTAAGAATGTAAAATCAGTGGATATAGGAGGCGCTATAGAGCCGTAGGATATATAGATATAAATAAATGTAAAATTCACTGTATCGTGACCAGTTAAAACATTCAAAAAATTAAAAATCCAAAATTCCAATGACCCTTAAGGGATACGTTAAAATACTATTTATGTGCAAAATCTGTGATAAAAAATCGGTGATAATTAAAAATAAAGGAAAATATCTACATATATATATATATATATATATAAAAACAATTTATCCAAGTGAAAAATCAAAGTGAAATAAATGCAGTATCAAAGTGCAATCAATGATCAAGTGACAATAATTAGTAAAACACAGATGTGATATTTAATAAGTCAATGCATAAAAGGTTGACACAAACCATCCATATAACAATCAATCATACATAAAATAAATAAAACCGGTTAAACATACACACTATACATAACCCCTCAGATTCCCCAAATCAAATGGGGCTGGCAGATAACACCTATAATGACTGTGTTCTAATCTTGGTGTTAGTAGTTCAAGGGGATCCCCCAAAGAAGATGGTCCGGAATGACAATGTGGGTTTAATTATTGTAAATCCAAAGATATAAATGTTAATGTTTCTGAATGGTGCCGTTATATCCCCAGTCTTATTTGGTCACAAATAAAAGCCCACAATGGTATAGAGCTCCTTCCTTAATGTTCTCTTAGTTAAAGGCAATCAAGTATTTATAACTTAGCCGGGAGGCTCTCCTACCTTCTTACAAGTGTCTGCCAGCGATCTCCTTACCTGGCCCGACACTCCGGCTGCTCCTTTAGATTTCTGCTCAGCGAAAATCCCGTGAGTGACGTCACCCGGTTCCGGATCCTAGGTGACCACTTGCGCAAGTGTTCGTTTCCACAGGATGTCCTCTGTACGCCAGGGTACAGAGCGTTCACTTCAGCTTCGGTCCTCCAAATAATCGCAAACAGTAGCAGGTAAGTCCTCTACGCGTTTCAACCCCTTCTGGGTCTTTTTAAAGATGCTACTTCCTGCAACCTTTGCCCTTAAATCCAATATCTGCATCAAGCCGAAGGAAACAGTTACCTGCGGAAAGGTGTTGTAGCAATAGCGAATCACCTGTGCAGAGAGTGGATTTAAGGGCAAAGGTTGCAGGAAGTAGCATCTTGAAAAAGACCCAGAAGGGGTTGAAACGCGTAGAGGACTTACCTGCTACTGTTTGCGATTATTTGGAGGACCGAAGCTGAAGTGAACTCTCTGTACCCTGGCGTACAGAGGACATCCTGTGGAAACGAACACTTGCGCAAGTGGTCACCTAGGATCCGGAACCGGGTGACGTCACTCACGGGATTTTCGCTGAGCAGACATCTAAAGGAGCAGCCGGAGTGTCGGGCCAGGTAAGGAGATCGCTGGCAGACACTTGTAAGAAGGTAGGAGAGCCTCCCGGCTAAGTTATAAATACTTGATTGCCTTTAACTAAGAGAACATTAAGGAAGGAGCCCTATACCATTGTGGGCTTTTATTTGTGACCAAATAAGACTGGGGATATAACGGCACCATTCAGAAACATTAACATTTATATCTTTGGATTTACAATAATTAAACCCACATTGTCATTCCGGACCATCTTCTTTGGGGATCCCCTTGAACTACTAACACCAAGATTAGAACACAGTCATTATAGGTGTTCTCTGCCAGCCCCATTTGATTTGGGGAATCTGAGGGGTTATGTATAGTGTGTATGTTTAACCGGTTTTACTTTATTTTATGTATGATTGATTGTTATATGGATTGTTTGTGTCAACCTTTTATGCATTGACTTCTTAAATATCACATCTGTGTTTTACTAATTATTGTCACTTGATCATTGATTGCACTTTGATACTGCATTTATTTCACTTTGATTTTTCACTTGGATAAATTGTTTTTATATATATATATATATATATATATATATACGTAGATATTTTCCTTTATTTTTATTATCACCAATTTTTTATCACAGATTTTGCACATAAATAGTATTTTAACGTATCCCTTAATGGTCATTGGAATTTTGGATTTTTAATTTTTTGAATGTTTTAACTGGTCACGATACAGTGAATTTTACATTTATTTATATCTATATATCCTACGGCTCTATAGCGCCTCCTATATCCACTGATTTTACATGCTCAATACATATGCACATGCCCTACATCTTCTATTGCTGGTTTAGATGGCTAAATCATCTATCTTCAATCTATCAGCTATGACATAGAGATGGGTGGTTCAGCTCGCTCACAGGGATGAATAAAATATACGGAAGTAATGCTGGGGGCAGAGCAAGGGGCGGTAACGCTCTGTAAGTAAAATACTATTTTATTATATATAGGAATAAGAGATTTAAAAAAAAAAAATGGCGATTTAGGTTAGATATTCTTGAAGATTAATACTTGATGAAATAATCTTTAAAAAATTACCATCACTTTAAGCTCCATACTGCACAAAAGCAAAGGGCTGAGTTTATGTGCTTGTGCATGCTTTCCTCCATAGACATCAATAGAGAGAAAGTGTTAGAAAAAAACACCTGACGTGCAGAATGGAGATCGCCGTAACGCAACCCTATTGATTTCTATGTAGAAAATAAAGTTACATTTAAACCTAACACCCTATCATAAACCCCTAATCTGCCGCCCCCAACATTGCCAACACTAATAAAAGTTATTAACCCCTAATCCGCCGCTCCCCGACATCGCCAACACTAGTAAAATATATCACCCCTATTCCGCCGCTCCCCGACATTGCCGACACTAATACAAGTTATTAACCCCTAATCTGCCATTCCCTGACATCGCCGACACTAATAAAAGTTATTAACCCCTAATCCGTCGCTCCCCGACATAGCCAACACTAAATATAATTATTAACCCCTATTCCGCTGCTCCCCATCAAATAAATAAACCTATTAACCCCTAAACCGCCGACCCCCACATCCAAAAAAACTAAATTTAACTATTAACCCCTAAACCTAACACCCCCTAACTTTAAATTAAAATTACAATATAACTATCTTAAAATAAATAAAAACTTACCTGTGAAATAAAAAAAAAAGTCCAGATCATCTGTCCCAAGGCACGTGCTTTTTGAGACCGTCCTGGGAGATTGTGACTACGGACGCAAGCCTTTCCGGCTTGGTAGCCATTTGGGGTACCAAGAAGCCACAAGGTCTGTGGACTCAGGAGGAGACCTCCCTTCCGATCAATATTTTGGAACCCCGGGCAATCCTCAATGCCTTGCAGGCTTGGCCCCTTTTGGGCTCGTCCCAGTTGATCAGATTCCAATCAGACAATATAACCTTGGTTGCCTATATCAACCATCAGGGGGGAACAAGAAGTTCCTTGGCGATGAGAGAAGTATATCAGATGCTATAGTGGGCGGAGACTCACAAATGTACGTGTTCAGTGATCCACATTCCGGTTGTGCACAACTGAGATGCGGCCTACTTCAGCAGGCAATCCTTTCACCCAGGGGAATGGTCTCTTCACCCCGAGGTGTTTGCAGAAATATGCAGCGAGTGGGGGACGCCGGAGATAGATCTCCTGGCATACCTCCTCAATACCAAGCTACCTAGATACGAGTCAAGGTCAAGGGATCTTCAGGCGGATCTGATAGATGCCCTATCAGTACCATGAAGGTCCAGTCTCTTATATATTTTTCCTCCATTACTCGTGTGGTGACTCACATCAAGCAGGAGCGAGCATTAGTGATTCCGATTGCTCCATTGTGGCCACAAAGGAAGTGGTTTGCGGATCTGTTGGGAATGTCCTCATCTCCTCAGTGTAGGTTACCATCAAACTCTATATTCTCTGAGGCTGATAGCGTGGATATTGAACGCTTAGTCTTAGCCAAAAGAGGGTTTTTTGAGAGTGTTATCGACACTCTGGTTCAAGCTCGTAAGCCAGTTACTCGTTGTATCTACCATAAAGCGTGGAGGACTTATTTGTTCTGGTGTGAAGAGCTTGGCTTTTCCTGGCATAAGGTTAAGGTTCGAAAAGAAAGATAATGGTACCACACTCCGTAAAAATATATTTGTATTGAAAATTTCTTTGAAATTTAAAAAGTGAAATATGTGACAGCCTTGCCACTTAGTTGGAGAGAGAGCGCAGCACACGGGCTTACGCGTTTCGGCAGGTTGCCGTAATCATAGCCTGTTGTGTGTCTGTACTCCTTGCCATTAAGAACCCTTTAGTCTAGTCTAATTGGTTAAAACATATGCACTGTCCCTCCTTCTAATGCTCAGTGAATGCTAAGCACCTACAGCTTAATATTTAACCCTATCACTCCTTACCCTCTTTTTATATGTATTTAAGTTTTTGGCACATGCCTCGCTGAAAGCATTTTAGTATTAAGTATTGAGTGAATATGGGTTATGCCAAAGGTTAAGGTTGCCAGAGTTTTAGCTTTCTTTCAGGATGGACTGGATAAGGGTTTATCTAATAGTTCCCTGAAGGGACAGATATCGGTCCTGTCTGTGTGTTACTGCACAAAAGATTGACTGAGCTTCCTGATGTGCAGTCCTTTGTTAAAGCTCTTGCTAGGATCAGACCCATGTTTAGATCTGGGGCTCTGCCTTGGAACCTCAATTTTGTTCTTAGTGTTTTGCAGCAGGCTCCATTTGAGCCTATGCATACTGTTGACATTAGATTGTTATCTTGGAAGGTTCTCTTTTTGTTGGCTATTGCCTCTGCACGCAGAGTTTTTGAGATTTCTGCTTTGCAATGTGATCCCCTTATCTGCTTTTTCATGCTGATAAGGTGGTTTTACACACTAAACTAGGGTTCCTCCCTAAGGGGGTGTCGATTTGTAAAATTAATCAAGAAATTGTTGCTTCTTCCTTGTGTTCTAATTTTTCTTCAGCGAAGGAACGTTTGCTTCATAATCTAGATGTGGTTCGTGCCTTGAAGTTTTATCTTCAGGCTACTAAGGAATTCAGACAATCTTCCTCTTTGTTTATCATCTATACGGGGAAGCGTAAGGGGCAGAAGGCTACTACGACTTCTCTGTCTTGCAGACTATGTTGCCCTCAGAATAGGGTCCCCCTCTTTTCTCTGTTCCCTCCCGTTATTCATTCAGTGTCCTCTGGAGCTTGGGTATAGTTTTCCCAACAGTAAGGAATGAAGTTGTGGACTATCCCTGCCTTATGGAAGGAAAACATTATTTATGCTTACCAGATAAATTTATTTTCTTCCTGGCAGGGAGAGTCCACGACCCCACCCGTAATTTTTTTTTCCGATGAGTTCCTCCCGTTTTTATATTATTTCTTCTGGCACCTTTTATACCCTGATGTTTCTCTTTTCCTTGTTCCCTCGGCAGAATGACTGGGGGATAGGGGAAAGGGGAGGGATATTTAAGCCTTTGGCTGTGGTGTCTGCCTCCTCCTAGTGGCTAGGTGTTGTATTTCCCAACAGTAAGGAATGTCATGGACTCTCCCTGCCAGGAAGGAAGGGAATTTATCTGGTAAACATAAATTATGTTTGTTTTTGGGGTTTTTTTTGTTTGTTTTTTATAAATTGGCTTTATTTGAAGTCATAGACGAAGATGGTTGTACATAATGTGGAGTCGCAGCTCCAGATTTGATGACAATATCTATTTGTAACACATGTGAAGCCAATACAATTTTTACTGCTTATTTAGCAAAGAACTTTAAAACACAGCTTATCATTATAATAATATTATGTTAGTGCAACCTTTGCAAGTTTCAGACTGTTTGCCTCCTCCCTCCATATTCTAGACAGCGGATGCCAATTTTCTCTGAGTGGTTTAGGGGATACAATGTCTCCTGGGTGTTTATCAAATAATGCTGTTAAATGTACCCCTACCCTTAAAAATGATATCTACTTTACTATCTTTCTTCAGGGTCTGTTTTAGTTAGTGACCTGTTTAGTTCCCTTATGAGATCTGAGGGACTTTCAGACTGTAACAGCTTCTCATAAGAGGGCTCACTGTTCAGTTCTCAATACCACCCACTGCATGCTGTAGAGAAAAATGTGTCCTATAAATACAAGCTAGAGTGTATCCATGCCTTGTTAAGGGAAGTACTGTGTAATTATGGGAGATTTTAACTACCCGGATATAAACTGGGCCAATGAAACTAGTAATTCAGCTAAGGGGGATAGATTTTTAAATGTTCTCAGGGATAACTTCTTGTCACAATTAATAGAGGAGCCAACTACAAGTAACACTATGATGGATTTAGTGCTATCAAATAATATAGATATAATATCAAACATAGAAGTCAAAGAACATTTGGGTAACAGTGATCATAACATTGTCACATGTGAAATCTCTTTTCATAAGCAGTGTCTTAAAGGTTTAACCAAGACTTTTAATTTTAAGAAAGCAAAATTTGATTTAAGGAAATAATTAAATAACATAAATTGGGACAAATTATTCTCTACTAAAAATACAGTGGATACATGGATAACATTTTAAACTTTGTTAAATAAATATACATATCAACAAATACCATATGGTTATAAAAATAAAAAATCCAAAGCAATGTAGCTGTATAAAAATGTGTTAAGAGAAATTAGGAAAAAATGTAGGGCATTTAAATTATTAAAAGAAAATAGTACAGACTCAACATTCCATATTTATAAGGAATGTAACAAAGCATGCAAAAAAGCAATCAAATTAAACAAAATTGAAAATGAAAAAATAATTGCAAAGGATTCTAAATCTAACCCTAAAAAAGTATTTAAGTACATAAATAGCAAACAATCTAAGAAAGACAATATAGATACATTAAAATGTGTGGAGAGTAGCTTGATTAACAGTGACAGGGAGAAGGCTGAGGTACTAAACCAGTTTTTTTTCTTCATTATACACAAGAGAGGAAACATTGGATGATAGAACATGCCAGCCCTTACCATTAACTGGGTTTGTATAGAGGATATCAGGAACAAATTGGATAATATTTAGGTAAATACAACTCCATGCCCAGATGGAATACACCCAAGGGTGTTAAAGGGACACTGAACCCAATTTTTTTCTTTTGTGATTCAGATAGAGCATGCAATTTTAAGCAACTTTCTAATTTACTCCTATTATCAATTTTTCTTCGTTCTCTTGCTATCTTTATTTGAAATAAAAGCCATCTAAGATTTTTGGGTTAAGAACTCTGGACAACACTTTTTGATTGGTTGATGGATTTCTTTCCACCAATCAGCAAGGACAACCCATGTTGTTCACCAAAATGGGCCGGCATCTAAACTTAGATTCTTGCATTTCAAATAAAGATACCAAGAGAATAAATAAAATTTGATAATAGGAGTAAATTAGAAAGTTGCTTAAAATTTCATGTTCTATCTGAATCACAAAAGAACATTTTTGGGTTCAGTGTCCCTTTAAGGGAACTTAGCACTGTTATAGACTCAGATGCAACAGAAACATTTTTTCACTGTAAAAGCAATAAAATTGTGGAACTCATTACCAAAGGATGTAGTGAATGCCAATACCCTAGATACATTTAAAAATTGTTAGGATACATTTCTGTCTATAAACAAAATTCATAGATATGATTGCTAGTATTAAATGGGTCACCTTTTAGTGGGATTATTTAAGATTAACTGGATCTTTTTGTAAGTATTTTAGATTTGTATAGGCAATAAAAGAGGCGATCAAGGTAACAAAATAAGCACACGTTCCCTGATATCCTCTAGGAGGCGCTATATGAGGCAGATAACCATGTGTAAAATATACAACTTATATAAATAGATATGTAAATAAAGAAAGAAACAATGCACAAAACAAAAAGTTATGTGAATTATAAAACTCTCCAAGTGCAAAAGTGTGGAATATTACCACCATATAAAGTCAGCATCAGGATAAAGTCCAGAATATATCAGCTGGCTTGGAGTTCTCCAGACTCAGGATGTATAAGCTTGATATTCAAGGTGTCACAAAGGCAGCTCTCTAACGACATCCAATGGAAGGCAATCTGTTAGAAGAGAACAATAGATAGAGGCGCCAATGGTGCAGATCAATGGTGGATCTTAGGAACTTCTGACAAGAGACGAACACAGGGTACTCACTTGTATAAAAGGCAATCAGTTATGTCTATAGAGACAGGCTGGATTTCTGCAGCAGTCCAGCTAGCTGATCAAGGGCAACTCCAGAGTGCAGGGGATCATCAAACCCAAAACCAGAAGTAATTTTTAGAACAAATAGAAATTTAAAAAATGTGGTAGCCCCAAGTATAGTTAGACAGGATAAGAAAGAAAAAATGGGTCTCATACACTCTACTACCCTGACCGGGTTTTTTAAATGCTACAGGAAAAATTGTGTGTGTTGTGATCACCCACACAAATCTAAGGATTACAATAAAACCATTGGCAAGGACATGAAAGAAAGAGAGCTTAACATTAAAGAAAGATTAAACTGCAAATCAGATTTTGTCGTTTACATGCTGGAATGCAAATGTGCGACCCCGCTAAAGTACATTAGGAGAACAAAACGTTTGTTAAAAACAAGATGTCTTGAACACATAAAAAACATTGAGGCGGGTACCCTTAAGAATCCACTTGTGAAACATTTTAAGAATGTACATAATAGTGATCCATCGCAATTTTACATTAAGGCCATAGAACAAGTACAAGTGGGACCAAGAGAAGGTAGCCGCTTGCTAGAGCTTAGAAAAACGGAGACCTTTTGGATCCACACTTTAGCAAGCTTGGAACCATCTGGTATAAATAGGGACATTGACCTTGCAGCCTTATTATAGATAATCAATCCCTTGTACATAAACACATAGATAAAGTTGGGTAACTGTTTAGGTTAAATTCATCATTTTAAATACAATATACAAATAACTAATATCAATATTAAGATTTGTAGATACACACCTAGGAGTGCATCTATGTAGATATTATTTTGAAGGATCTTTTAACTTGTTTAAAAAAAAAAAAAAATTCTAACATGCAGCTTCTCATTTTATTAAGAATGATGTTGCAGCTATGATAACTATTTAAATATGCGCACAAACACATATAAAGTAATCATACAAGTAAGTTTGTGAGAACAAATATAAGAATACTTAGGTATATGGCTCATTCATATTAACTATATTGATTATATATTATGTGTTTAAACCCACAATCTGTTGCGCTTTGGGGGTACAGCACTGAAGGGGTTAATGATTTTATATAATGATTTTATATAAATACACTTTAAACATTTTATGACATGTTTTGAACTGTAGAAATTAACATTTTTCTTAAGGTGTGATTATTTTTATATATATAATGACTATTTATTGTTTTTAATTATACAAACCGTTTTAGTTAATAGTATTGATGACTATTGTATATCTATACATCTTGTCCTTAAAATGGCTTTCAATTCGTATCAGTTACAACTCAGAGGAGTTTACATGCCCACAAACAAGATGGTGGAAGGGAGGGCTTTAACTGTGAGCCAAGATGCTTAAATTAAGTGTAGTGGGGGGGCACTACCTACCTCTGAAGAAGCGACCAATAGCGTCACAAAACGCTTCAGACCACGCCCCCCAACTCGAATTCAGTGTTTTACACTGTTTTATAGTGTTACTGCACGAAGTACATTTATTATCTTATTTGTTTGCTGCTTGTATGCAGTTTTTACTTACTGTCACATTTTCACCCCACTTCATCCTGGAATAAAGTACACTTATACTTTTACATTCACTAAGTGGTTCAGTGTTTTAACCCCTCAGTGCTTTTTGCAATTCCCACTTAAGGACTGTACTAAGTGGATAAGCCAGCTGCTGAGCTCTTCGATAACGGTTAATCTTCTGTTTGGAGAGACAAAAGCAGCTTCACTTAGAAGATCTGACAGGCTGTGAGAAGCCCCCTTGCTGTCATCATAACTCATGTGTTGAGGTCGGTACCAGTGAGTACTCATTTGGCTTATGCTAGTGTTTTAAGTCTGTGGAAACATAACATACTGCACCAGGATCCCTATGTCTGTGCGCCCTTCCCTCTTCTGTTCATCATATATATATATATATATATATATATATATATATATATATATAGATATTTATATTGTAATATGCAGAGGGGAACCAGCACACACTCTTTCAATGATCCATCGTCCGGGGTGCTCTTCAAGAAACATACATAAAGAACAGGCAATGGGAAGGCACTCACCGTAGTAAATTGAATACTTTATTTACTTGTCAAGTAAATAAAGTATTCAATTTACTACGGTGAGTGCCTTCCCATTGCCTGTTCTTTATATATATATATATATATATATATATATATATATATATATATATATATATACACTGTATGTGTATATATATATATATATATATATATATAAATTATGTTATGCCATTATTTTGTCTAGGATATTTGTGCATTAAACAAAGTAAAAGATCAGTGAGTTTTGTGCCAGGGACAGTAAAGTCAAGATAAACGTTAATACTTGTGACAGTTCATGCAATTTTTTTGGTCATATTTGCTTTTTTCTCTCTCATTGTCTTTTGTTGAAAAGCATACTTAGGTAATCTCAGGAGTCAGGCATTGCAATAAACTTCTGATGTGTTTGGTTCGGTTCTAGTAGTGCATTGCTGCTCCTTTTGCTTTTCAGCAAACGATTCAAAGAGAATAGAATACGTGTGTATGTATGTATGTATGTATATATATATATATATATATATATTTGTGTGTGTGTATGTTCAAAGCTGCACACAAGCGGTATCAAGCCTGCACACAGAAAAAAATAATTGCACACAATGAAAAAAAATACAGGTAACATTGTTCACGCCCATCAGTTATGTTCCGATTGCCATGGTAGAGTGTGTTGAGCCATCCGCCCCTGAGTATTTCATGTCCGGTGAGGCGCTTGCCCCAGAACTTTCTTTTGCTACGCAAGCAGGTGTCCCTAGGGCCATTTTTCCTTCTCCGGAAGCGGCTTGTTTCCTCCATAGGTTACGGCACAGTTCCGCATGGCCATATCTGTGGCACTGGCATATTTATATCTCCCAAGAGAAGTATTTCTAAGATACTGTCCGTGTTCTGTTAACCAGGGTCCTTCAAGTTCGTCTGAGTCCGTTCCACCTTCTGGGGAAGCAATGGCCTCTGATACTTCAGGGGCCCCTCCCTCTAGGCCGGGGTCGTCCATCGATCTGGCGGGGGAACATTTTGCCTTCCCTTATAGACTGGCATGCCTTTGTGTAGTACTAAGGCATGTTTTGGCAATGCTGGAGGATTCCGGTCCTACTGGGCCGAGGGATTCTTAATCTTCTGTGCCGGAGTGCAAATTGGGTTAGATACATGGGGATGAAGCCGTCTTTCTTTTCTTTTAAGTATCTGTTCCAGTTCTGATCTTAGGAGATTGGGGCCTCTAATCAGCTGGCCCTGTTGGCGTGGCCCATTCTCCTTGGGCGTTCACCCCCGGGTGCTGCCTTTATTTTATTTGATCCGGTTAGGATGTGTTTCATTTGTTTTATGAAGCTCATGTTTGATATAGTTTCCGTTTTGTATGTATGTATGTATTGAGTACTTGTAAAGAGCGACTAATCACCCGTAAGGGTCTCAAGGCACTACTAATTTTATCGTTCTCAGAAGGATGAAAGGCTGAGTGGACCTCGCCGGGGATTGAACCTGCAATCCTTGGGTTGCTACAGAGCTCAGTCACAGTGCATTAGTATGCTGAGCTATCTGTCTGGCATACTTTTTTTTTTTTTAACTTTTCTTCTCTTGAATTGATACTTGCGATTTTGTGGTCGCGTGGGCACTTCCTCAGAAGTTGTGCAGTACTATATAATGCATAGTTATGTCTATAGTTTATGTTATCGATCCCTTTGGGGGACTCAATTTTCCTTGGACAGTTTTGGAGTGTTCTTGTGCCAGACGTGTCCTGGTCGGGCACTAGAGGCGGTTCCTTACGGTTCATGTCACCCACGTGGTGCCGATGTACTGGTTACCCTGTCGGGTGCTGGGTCGTTCACTTTGATAAGTGTTCGTGTTTTTCTTGTTGCCTCCATTTTAGGAGGAGGGCTGCTTTGGCCCTGTTTTCCTATTGAGTGGGCTTCTACTCTGGCTTGGTGGTAATATGTCTGAAATCAAACTCAAGATTAGAAGTTTGCACCCACTCCCATGTGCTATACTTCAGAGGGTTCCGGGATCGGAGCCTGCTGAGACTCATTGTGTGAGGACCTTAGTCTTGGAACCAAGGTTTCTCCTTTCCCATTGGGTTTGGAGGTTTGGATGACCTCTAGGCGTCAGGGGTACCAGATGGAAAGTGATTTATTTTCACTCTTGGTACCTTCTCGATGTCTAATTTTTGTGACTCGTCCCGGGCACCTCTCGTAGGTTGCTGGAGCTACTTGTCCCCTTCTCGGGTGGTTGGATCATCCGTGTTTGGAAGTCCGGGTATGTCCTTGTTACTTCCTCTTTTAATATGTTGCACGCTCCCCTATGGGAGCGCAGTGGTTGGGGGTTCCCCCATTTTGTTTTTCCCCGGGATTCTCCCCTGGTCGACTTGTTTGCCAGGAGCTGTGAGGCTCCCACAGTGTGTTCCTGTGAGGTACAGGATTTCCGAGAGTCTGATCCTGTAAGGGTCTTTTGGAGATATTATCAGCTTCTCATCCTACGTTCTGGTTTGGAGCCTGTCCCTTGTAATCCCATGGTCTTTAGAGGGGGTGTTCCCTTTCGACTCTCTAAGAAATCTATCACTGGGTTTACAGCAGAGGATCCGAGATCCAGTTGCACCTCCGTGTGCTGGTGGTCCTCTTCCTAGACATGTTAAGGGGGCTCCTTGGCCTCTTTGGTCTGTATCTCTTTCAGGAGTCCAATGTCCAGGGACATTGGGATATGGGAGTGCACTGCAGGGTGCATTCCTCCGTATGTGTTCACTGGATGGTCCTTAAGGGGTTAGAACTCGACCGGTGGCTGCTCTGTGCTAATGTACAGTGCTGGCAAAATAAAGAATGCAAGTGGCTGCAATTCATGAATTAAATTAATTTATCAGGTAGGCATACCCTTTTGTATTCAAGCGTTGGACAGTATCCAAACGAATCAGATCAGATGTTTCTTATTTGCTAATGTATTAGAGCATGTTTTTATTGCTGTATTGATTGCACATGACAACAATTCACTACTGTCAGCTAGCTAAACACATCCGGTGAGCCAACGACAAGAAGCAAAATAAGCAATAATAAACTATCTCACAGTAGTGCATTGCAACGCTTGACCACAGGTATACTAAGTGCAAATGAAATATTATTATTGAAAAGTATCTTATAATTGCATGTTCTATCTGAACTATGAAAGG
The DNA here is from genome assembly GCF_027579735.1 of Bombina bombina. Lineage (NCBI taxonomy): Eukaryota > Metazoa > Chordata > Amphibia > Anura > Bombinatoridae > Bombina > Bombina bombina. The sequence goes on from NC_069502.1 coordinate 155,796,714, forward strand.
TTAATTTTGGGATTCATACCCCACTAAGACATTTTATTTGCAATTACCTCTGTATTTCCCCCCCCCCATCCTAAAATATGAAATGGTTTTTAAAACTGTGTTCCTGAATTTTTGTCTAAAGTTGTCTCATTGCTTCCTAATTTTAAAGGTTGTTTACTAATTATTTGTCCAGAGGAAAACAAAACACAACAGAAGACTATACATGTTCCTTTTCTTTATGTCAATTTTAGAAAAGGTTGGAGGAGGTCAGATTGATCATGTGTAATTGACAAGGGAATTCTATATTCCTGCAAAACTATTATTTTTAAACAGATTGCAATGCATAGTGGAAGTGCAACATTCCTGTTCCAGGACTCAAGACTTAAGCCCCAATATTCAAAACAATTCTAAAAAATGGGCTGAACCTAGTTGTGCTGATGAGTGGTTAAGTGTCTTCCATAGGATATAATAGGGATTGCAAATTTAGCAAAATACCACCAACATTGCAACTGAGCTGTGATATTGGCAACAGGGGGCTGGGGCTGTCTTTAAAGAGTGTTTACACAAAATAGGCGTTCACAAAATAAATTAAAAACGTTTTCTGTGTAGTAACACTTCCAATTATGCATATGTATATTCAGTTTCACTGTACATTCCCTTGATTTGTCATACTGGAAATATCGCCACTGAAAAGCAGGCGAGACTGATATGGCTGAAAAGGGATAGCTAAGATGGAGGACAGTGCTTTGAAACCCACTACAATGTTTCCCCATTAAAATACAGGTTACTCCCATGGCACACGTAGTAAACTCCCACGGAATGCCTATATATTTGTCATGTCTTCAATCAACTTTGTTAATAAAGTTTTCCTGAAAATGAACCACCACCTACAGATGCTGGGAACCTAGGATGCATTCTGACTCTTCTGAGCATGGGCAAGAACCTGATATCCCTGTCTCTTTATCTTTCACTGAAAAGTAAATCAGTTCATGTTACTCTAGAAGATTTATGATGGGAAGCTATGCCATTTCTGTTAAGACCCCAATCCCCTTGTGGGTTTGTGACAGGAAAGCACTGCACAAATTAAATTTAAAGAAAAAAGAAAAGGTAAAATCCTGTTGACTAATACATATTGCAATGATTTCTATGTGTAAGCCACTGCTTGGTTCTTTTTTATTACAACAATGAAACTGTTTTATATCCCTATAAAGCACGCTTTATTTCTGGAATCAAACTAATTCTGTTTTATGTTGTTAAACTTACAGGTTGCCAATAAGACTCTGTCTTCCCAGTCTGTTGATTTATTGCATCTAACAACTGCTACAACAATGAAAGTTCTATCTAATACTACTATGACTACTAAGGCTGTGTTGCATGCTGTTAGTGATGGGCAGTGGTGGAAAAAGTCCTTATCTTACCTTCGTCCCCTGCAAGTAAGAAATTATTTTGCTTTTTTGTTGCCTGGAGCATGGGAGTGTATTCAATAATCTTGGATAGTTTTTGTGATAATATCATCTTCTATTGTTGGACCATTGTTGATGGCATTATACATTTTTTTGCTGTAAATTGTACATTTTTTTGCTGTAAATATTATTTTACTCCTTTATAAATGCTCATTTTACATTTGTATTGCATGTGTTTGTAAGTCAATTTCCTTCCTAAGATAGGGAGAGTCCACAGCTTATTTCCTTACTGTTGGGAAATAACACACCTGGCCACCAGGAGGAGAGAAAGACACCCAGCCAGCTTACATATCCCTCCCACTTCTTCATTACCCCGGTCATTTTTTGCCTTTCGTCACGTTACTGCCTAATTCTGGACCTAAAGTGTTTAAACATGTTTCTCAGTATCCCTTCCTTCAAGATGGAGACAATAAGGTCCATACTTCCTTTAATTCAGGAAGGCCAGTTTATGACCACTATAGATCTGAAGGACGCTTACCTTCATGTTCCAATCCACAGGGAACACTTTCAGTTCCTGAGGTTTGTATTCCTGGACCAGCACTTCCAGTTCATTGCCCTTCCATTTGGCCTAGCTACTGCTCCAATAATCTTTACAAAGGTTCTGGGGGCTCTTCTAGCCTTTGCCAGAACTCAGGGTATTGCAGTAGCCCCATACTTGTACGATATTCTGGTGCAAGCACCATCCTTTCATCTTGCAGAAGAATTCTCAGAGTCCCTTCTCAGTCTTCTTCAATCACATGGATGGAAGATAAATTTGTAAAATAGTTCTCTTATCCCAAGTACCAGGGTGGCTCACATGGATGGAAGATAAATTTGTAAAATAGTTCTCTTATCCCAAGTACCAGGGTGGAATTCCTGGGTACTATAATAGACTCCATATCCATAAGGATATTTCTAACAGACCAGAGACGTTGCCAGCTAACTTCGGCATGTCTTGCCCTCCGGACCTCCTTGAGTCCTTCTGTGACTCATTGTATGGAGGTGATTGGTCTCATTGTGTCCTGCATAGACATAATTCCTTTTGCCAGGTTTCATCTCCGACCTTTACAATTGTGCATGCTGGGGCAGTGGAACGGCGTTCATTCAGACCTGTCTCAACAGATTGTATTAGACAGCCAGTCGAGAGAATCTCTCTAGGTGGCTCTGTCCAGATCATCTGTCCCGAGGGACATGCTTCTTAAGACCATCCTGGGAGATTGTGACTATGGGCGCAAGCCTAGCAGGATGGGGAGCTGTTTGTAGTGCCAGGAAGGCACAGGGGTTGTGGACTCAGGAGGAGTCCTCCCTCCCAATCAATATTTTGTAACTACAGGCAATCTTCAAGGCCTTGAAGGCCTAACCACTTCTGGTTTTGTCCCAGTTTATCAGATTCCAATCAGACAATATAACCTTTGTTGCTTACATCAACCATCAGGGGGGGAACGAGAAGTTCCTTGGCGATAAAGGAAGTATCTCAGATTCTGGAGTGGGCAGAGGCCCACAGCTGTTCGATGTCAGCGATCCACATTCCGGGTGTGAACAACTGGGAGGCAAATTTTCTCAGCAGGCAATCTTTCCATCAAGGGGAATGGTCTCTCCATCCTGAGGTGTTTACAGAGATATGCAGCCAGTGGGGGACGCCGGAGATAGATCTCATGGTGTCCCGTCTCAATACCAAGCTACCCAGGTACGGGTCGAGGTCGAGGGATCCCCAGGCGGATCTAATAGATGCACTAGCAGTGCCCTGGAGGTTCAAACGCATATATCTTTTTCCTCCATTACGGATTTTTCCTCGAGTGGTGGCCTGCATCAAGCAGGAGCGGGTGTCAGTAATACTGATTTCTCCATCGTGGTTCGCGGATCTAGTGGGGATGTCCTCATCTCCTCCATGGAAGTTACTTTGTCGCAGAGACCTGCTGATACAGGGTCCATTTGTTCATTAAAATCTAGATTCTCTGAGGCTGTCTGTGTGGTGATTGAACGCTTAGTCTTAGCCAAGAGAGATTTCTCTGAGAGTGTCATTGATACTCTTATTCAAGCTCGTAAACTAGTTACTCAGCGTATCTACCACAAGGTGTGGAGGACCTGCTTATTCTGGTGTGAAGAGCGTGGTTTTTCCTGGTACAGGAGGTTGCCAGGATCTTATATTTTCTACAGGATGGGCTGGAGAAACGCTTCTCTGCTAGTTCCCATTAGGGGGCAGATTTCAGCCCTGTCGGTTTTATTGCACAAGAGACTGGCTGAGCTTCCAGACATGCAGTTCTTTGTTAAGGCTCTAATTAGGATCAGACCTGTGTTTATCGATCTGGGGCTCCTCCTTGGAGCCTAAATTGTGTCCTTCAGGTTTTGCTGGTTCCGTTTGAACCGCTGCATTCCGTTGTCATTAAATTGTTATCTTGGAAGGTTTTCCTTTTATTGGCTATTGCCTTTGTGCACAGAGTTTCTGAGATCTCTCTTTCGCAATGTGAGTCCCCTTATCTGATTTATTTTGCAGATAAGGCAGTTTTACATACTAAATTAGGTTTTCTTCCTAAGGTTGTGTCAGATCACAACGTCAATCAGGAGATTGTGGTTCCTTCCTTGTGTCCTAATCCTTCTTTATCGAAGGAATGCTTACTTCACAATTTGGATGTGGTTCGTGCCTTGAAATTCTATCTTCAGGCTACTAATGAGTTTAGACATTCTTCCTCTTTGTTTGTTGTCTATTCGGGGAAGCGTAAGGGGCAGAAGGCTACTTTGAATTCCCTATCTTTTTGGCTAAGGGGTGTACTCTGCTTTGCTTACGAGATAGCGGGACATCGTCCTCCTGAGAGGATAACAGCTCATTCCACTAGAGCAGTGGCTTCCTCTTGGGCCTTTAAAAATGAGGCCTCTATGAAACAGATTTGTAATGCGGCTACCTGGTCCTCCTTACATACTTTTTTCAAAATTTTACAAGTTTGATGTTTTTGCTTCGGCTGAAGCAGCTTTCGGGAGAAAAGTTTTGCAGGCTGTGGTGCCCTCAGAATAGGGTCCGCCTCTTCCTTTTTGTTCCCTCTTGTTATTCATTCAGTGTCCTCTGGAGCTTGGGTATAGTTTTCCCAACAGTAAGGAATGAAGCCATGGACTCTCCCTATCTTAGGAAGGAAAACATAATGTATGATATATTTATCTGATAAATTCATTTCCTTCCGGATAGGGAGAGTCCACGCCCCCCACACGTTTTTTTCTTGTCTATGTGCAGTCCCTTATTATTTATTTTTATTCATTCTGGCACCATTTATACCCTAATGTTTCTCCTACTTTTCCTTGTTCCCTCAACAGAATGACTGGGGTAATGAGGAAGTGTGAGGGATATTTAAGCCTTTCGCTGAATTGTCTTTGCCTCCTCCTGGTGGCCAGGTGTTGTATCTCCCAACAGTAAGGAATGAAGCCGTGGACTCTCCCTATCCGAAAGGAAAGGAATTCATTGTGACGGATACCCCCGGCTACCCCGATTGGGTAGCTCCGCCAAAGGGGTCCTGCTTCCTTCCTGCCGACTGCAGCTATGTAGCTGGCAAGTGACCACAGCCTGTAGACACCCCTGATGCCTGACAGCACAAGTACTCAGGGTCCCACCCTGTGGCAGACTCCAGCTACCCAGACTAGGTAGCTCTTCCAACGTGTCCTTCCTCTGCCTGGAACAGGCTGCTATGTAGCTCAGGATAGTGATTTTAGCTGGAGCTCACCCAAATAAATAGACACACTAGCATTCAGGTTACACAGGAACTGATTTTATTGAAAACACACACTCCTTTTATACAGTCAGCTCATCTTGATAAGACCCTGGACAATCCCACTATTTTCCCGCCATTCCCGCCCCTCCAGGCAGCCCGGCACCTCCATAGGAGCCACAGTCCCACATAATCCCAATACATATGGGTGGCGGTTTCGGGGTGATCCCGGGGGAGCGGCAAAACTTCCAGGGTGTCTTTTTAAAGCTCTCGGTCCCCAGATTTCACAGTCCAAAAATCAGCATAATTCGTTACTGGGGACCGGAGTTACAGTCCGATGAAGTTATGGGGTTAGGGGTTCCCCCACCCCTTGTACTCCCCAGGGGCTACTAATCCCCAAAAGAGTGGAGCTCTGGGGCACATGGTTGCTGGAGCGACCTGGGTTAAAGTTTGCTGTCCTGTGGCCGACCGGGAGTTCCAGGACCCTGGCAGCCTGAGAGGGGTTAGGCGGGTGTCCGTTGTAAGGCGGCCGACCGGGAGTTCCAGGAGCCCGGCCAGCCTAGGAGGATTTTCCTGGTCATACACCAACATTTCTCTGAACACAAAAAAAATGCCAACACAAAGCAAACAAACAGCTTCCAGAGATGGTGGTTGCTCTGAGGAGCCCAAAACCACTGAGAAACAACAGGGGTGAGGTTGTAGGGGGGTGGGGGGTAGCCTTAGCCGTCTGATATCCGTGACATCTCCCCCCTCCAGTTTGGCAAACCTGGCTAGACCCTTAACGGGTCGGCCTGGGGCTGTCCGACAGTGGCCCTCCACTTCTCGGTTGCTGAGAGAGGTTATCCCATCTCTCCTGAGCTTGGGGCATCCTGGGGGGTTTCTGCTGGCGTTTATACCCTGGGCCCTGGGCGCAGGGATAGTCACAAGTTTGCTAAGGCCGGCTCCCAAACAATTGCTGTTCCACAAGTTCCAATGTCCTTAAGTTCCATGGCCAAACTGTTTCCCTCTGTGACACACTGTTGAGTACTGGCTGACCCACCCACAAACAAAGCCAGTACCGGTTTCCCGGCTGTATACCCACCCCAGACTGTTGGTGGAAGTTGCTCCTTGGTGGGGCAGGCAAAACTCGGGTGCCCAAACTTGTGGCACCAATTGCATGAGCAGGTACCCCCCTGGCCTGCCCCCTGTGAGATATACTCCAGGACAAGAAAAGGGTATAGACCCTGCCAAGCTACTGAGGGGAGAGACCGTCTGTCTCCTCTCCCGAGAAGGAGATCTACTGCTGGGGAGGGAGGTCTGCTACCTCCGCTCCATGGGAAAACTATGCTGCCGCTGGGGAGAGAGACCGACTGTCTCTTCTCCCAGAAAGGGATTCGGCCACTGGGGAGAGATATCGATACCCGTCTCTCCCTGCAAGGGCTTCTCTGTAGGGGAGGGAGGACGACTACCTCCGCTCCCAGGGGATAGCTCTGCCGCTGGGGAGAGAGACCGACTGTCTCCTCTCCCGCCTCCTGGCTCTGCCGCTGGGGAGAGAGACCGACTGTCTCCTCTCCCGGCTCCTGGCTCTGCCGCTGGGGAGAGAGACCGACTGTCTCCTCTCCCGGGAAGGGTTTCTGTTTACGGGGAGGGAGGAAGACTACCTCCGCTCCCAGGGGATGGCTCTGCCGCTGGGGAGAGAGACCGACTGTCTTCTCTCCCGGCTCCTGGCTCTGCCGCTGGGGAGGGAGACTGACTGTCTCCTCTCCCAGGAAGGGGTTCGGCCGCTGGGGAGAGATATTGATACCCGTCTCTCTCTGCAGGGGCTTCTCTGTAAAGGGAGGGTGGACGACTACCTCCGCTCCCAGGGGATGGCTCTGCCGCTGGGGAGAGAGACCGACTGTCTCCTCTCCCAGGCAGGGGTTCGGCTTACGGGGAGGGAGGACGACTACCTCCGCCCCTGGCTCCTGGCTCTGCCGCTGGGGAGAGAGACCGACTGTCTCCTCTCCCAGGAAGGGGTTCTGTTTACGGGGAGGGAGGACGACTACCTCCGCTCCCAGGGGATGGCTCTGCTGCTGGGGAGAGAGACCGGCTGTCTCCTCTCCCGGCTCCTGGCTCTGCCGCTGGAGAGTGAGACCGACTGTCTCCTCTCCCAGGAAGGGCTTCTGTTTACAGTGAGGGAGGACGACTACCTCCGCTCCCAGGGGATGGCTCTGCCGCTGGGGAGAGAGACCGACTGTCTCCTCTCCCAGGAAGGGATTCTGCTGCTGGGGAGAGTTATCAACATCCATCTCTCCCTTCTCCAAGTCTATAATCTCAGAGCCAGACTGCTGATCAGGATCCAGGAGCCCTTGTTCCCTTTCTCTTTGCTGCCACTCCTCCACAGTCAAGCTCCATAAATCCCAGAGGGCTGCACCCCAGATCTGTATGCCCCTGGCACGCTGCTTAGCAAGATCCAGCAGCCTCTTGTATTCCTTGACCAGTGCCTCTTCCTGGTCAATTATAAAATCCAGATCGTCCAGCAGCCAGGTCTCCTCCAAGAGATCCAGCAGTTCCTCTTGGAGCCCAGAGATATCCTCTAGACCCCGGTCTGTCTCGTTCCCAAACTGTGGGTCCTCTGTCCTTTTTGTAAACAACAATCCAGGGCTGCCGAAGCCAAAGCCCTCTGTGGAGGGCTCGATAGCCGTCCTCCACCCACATCTCTTGCTGGATCAGTCTATGTAGATCAGCTAGCCATTCCTTCTTTGGCTGTTCTCCCAGGAAAGGCAGTCTCATGGTCCACCATACCCGGAATCTCGTGTCATTCGTGGGGAGGACCTTTCCATTTTCCTGCTCCTTTTGCAGGCCTCCCACCAAAGGTCTCGGAGGGCAAGGTTCCTCCATGTAAGAATGTCCTGTTCCAAACAAGGATCCTTTGTTCCAGTCAGCATCTTTTGTACTCTCCCTAGGAACTCTGCCTCCATATTTACCGGCTACTGTGGTACGTCTCCTCTGTCAGCAGGAACCTTGTAAAAGAAGCAGATCCCACCGCTGCCAGCCAATGTGACAGATACCCCCGGCTACCCCGATTGGGTAGCTCTGCCAAAAGGGGTTCCTTCCTGCCGACTGCAGCTATGTAGCTGGCAAGTGACCACAGCCTGTAGACACCCCTGATGCCTGACAGCACCAGTACTCAGGGTCCCACCCTGTGGCAGACTCCAGCTACCCAGACTAGGTAGCTCTTCCAACGTGTCCTTCCTCTGCCTTGAACAGGCTGCTATGTAGCTCAGGATAGTGATTTTAGCTGGAGCTCACCCAAATAACTAGACCTACTAGCATTCAGGTTACACAGGAATTGATTTTATTGAAAACACACACTCCTTTTATACAGTCAGCTCATCTTGATAAGACCCTGGACAATCTCACTATTTTCCCGCCATTCCCGCCCCTCCAGGCAGCCCGGCACCTCCATAGGAGCCACAGTCCCACATAATCCCAATACATATGGGTGGCGGTTTCGGGGTGATCCCGGGGGAGCGGCAAAACTTCCAGGGTGTCTTTTTAAAGCCCTCGGTCCCCAGATTTCACAGTCCAAAAATCAGCATGATTCGTTACTGGGGACCGGAGTTACAGTCCAATGAAGTTATGGGGTGTCCAAAACCCCCGGTTCCCAAAGGAGCTCCCCTCCGGCAATTCCTCCACCCCTTGTACTCCCCAGGGGCTACTAATCCCCAAAAGAGCAGAGCTTTCGGGCACATGGTTGCTGGAGCAACCTGGGTTAAAGTTTGCGGGTGTTCTGCTGTCCTGTGGCCGACCGGGAGTTCCAGGAGCCCGGCCAGCCTAGGAGGATTTTCCTGGTCATACACCAACTTTTCTCTGAACACAAAAACATGCCAACACAAAGCAAACAAACAGCTTCCAGAGATGGTGGTTGCTCTGAGGAGCCCAAAACCACTGAGAAACAACAGGGGTGAGGTTGTAGGGGGGTGGGGGGTAGCCTTAGCCGTCTGATATCCGTGACATTTATCATGTAAGCATAAATTATGTTTTTTTAAATAATTGAAAAAAATAAGTACATTTCAAATTAGATTTTCATATTTGTATTGTTAACTGGGTTACATATTGTATCATGACAAAAAAAAAATAATAAATTATGTTACTTTCATACAGGTGGTGAGAGTCCACAATCCATTACTCCTGGGAATTATTCCCTGCCACTATTAGGAGGCAAGAATTCCCAAACCCCAAGATCTCTATAAAACCCCTCCTACCTTACTGGCACCTCAGTCTTGCTTTTTCCTCTGCTGGAGGAGGTTGAAGAGTTAAGATGTTCATTTGATTCTTCAGTGAGAGGGGTTCTCAGACCGAGTAGAGGCCCATTTCCCCTCAGAGTGCAGTGATCAGTGGAGAGATGTATTTGGAGTATAGGTAGTGGTATATTTTTCACCTTTTGGGATTTAGTCACAAGCCTTTCCACGGATGTCGCAGGGACTTGTTGCTCCTCCTTGTTGGTTCATCTATATACTCCTATGCCAGATCCTCTGCTGTTGTTTTTTGGGTATTGATATCCCATACGTCACTAGCTCATGGACTCTTGCCAATTACTGAAAGAAAACAAAATTTATGTAAGAACTTACCTGATAAATTCATTTCTTTCATATTGGCAAGAGTCCATGAGGCCCACCCTTTTTTTTTTTTTTTTTTTTTATTCAATAATTTTTATTGGCTTTCAGTTTTCAAGGTATTACAACAAATTATTCATAACAGACAACCTTACCTTTCATGGTCATTTTGGTTATTTCTTCTAATAACAGATTTTTCATTTTCTTCTATAAAATACGAAGAGTCCACGGATTCATCCTTTACTTGTGGGATTTTATCCTCCTGCTAACAGGAAGTGGCAAAGTGCAGCACAGCAGAGCTGTCTATATAGCTCCTCCCTTGACTCCACCCCCAGCCATTCTCTTTGCCTACTCTAAGTACTAGGAAGGGTAAAGTCAAAGAGGTGATAAAATGTTAGTTTTTATTTTCTTCAAGCAAGAGTTTTTTATTTTAAATGGTACCGGTGTGTACTATTTTCCCTCAGGCAGCAGATGGGTGAAGACTTCTGCCTGGAGGCTGATGATCTTAGCAGTTGTCACTAAGATCCAGAGCAGTTCCCACAGAATGGCTGAGGAGTACTTAAGAAACTTCAGTGTGAGGAACATTTTTCATGCTATAAGCAGTGAGGTATGTTCAGTCATTTTTTTCTGGAGAGACTGTGGTATTTCAGAATTGGCTGACAGTATCCCCATGAGGGAAAGGGTAAGCAGTAATCCTAAAATATATAGAGGGGTATTACTGAGCTTGCATATATGGGCTAAGAAAAAATGGTTGACACTGAGGTTTGAATGTTTGTGGGCAAACGTTTACATAACTGGGAGTGATGATAACGTTTTTATGTGAGACATTTTTCATGCTTATTGAGAGGGTACACATGGCTTTCTTTTTGGGTTTATGAACCCACATGGCTAGTTTCTCTTGTTAAGTGTGTTCAGTCCACGGGTCATCCATTACTTATGGGATATATTCTCCTTCCCAACAGGAAGTTGCAAGAGGATCACCCAAGCAGAGCTGCTATATAGCTCCTCCCCTCACATGTCATATCCAGTCATTCTCTTGCAAGTCTCAACAAAGAAGGAGGTCGCGAGAGGAGATAGGATTTTTTTACCTAATTATTCTTCAATCAAAAGTTTATTATTTTAAAATGGCACCGGAGTGTGCTGTTTTTTTCTCTCAGGCAGTATTTAGAAGAAGAATCTGCCTGCGTTTTCTATGATCTTAGCAGACGTAACTAAGATCCACTGGCTGTTCTCGCACATTCTGAGGAGTGGGGTAACTTCAGAAAAGGGAATAGCATGCGGGGTCCCCCGCAAATAAGGTATGTGCAGTAATATTTTCTAGGAATGGAATTGACTAAGAAAACACTGATGTAAGTACAGCCTTTAATGCAGTAGTAGCGACTGGTATCAGGCTGATAAATGTATGCGCAGTTGAGTTATTTTCTAGGGACTAGAATTTGACTGAGAAAATACTGTTAATACTGAAATAAATGTATGAGCCTTAACTGCAGTAGAAGCGACTGGTAGCAGGCTTAGTGATAACTTTTTGTGAGGTACTTTGGTGATAAATCTTTTTGGGCATGATTTTTTTCCATATGGCTAACGTATATTTCTGCATAGAAACCGTTGTAACAGGTCTCCCACTGTTGTAATATGAGTAGGAGGGGCCTTTTTTAGCGCCTTGTTGCGCAGTTAAAATTCTAGCACAGTCTTCCTGCTTCTTCCTCCTTGATCCAGGACGTCTCCAGAGAGCTCAGGGGTCTTCAAAATTCATTTTTGAGGGAGGTAATCAGTCACAGCAGACCTGTGACAGTGTGTTTGACTGTGATAAAAGCGTTAAATCTTAAATTGATTATCCGTTTTTGGGTATTGAGGGGTTAATCATCCGTTTGCTAGTGGGTGCAATCCTCTGCTAAATTCATACATTTACTGTTAAAATTGTTGGCTATAACTGAATTAGTTCATTGTTATTTCAACTGTGACAGTTTTTTGTGTTTTTAAAAGCGCTGCAGCGTTTTTTCTATTGCTTGCAAATTTATTGAAAGATTTTTTCCAAGCTTGCTAGCCTTCATTGCTAGTCTGTTTAAACATGTCTGATACAGATGAATCTACTTGTTCATTATGTTTAAAAGCCAATGTGGAGCCCAATAGAAATATGTGTACCAATTGTATTGATGTTACTTTAAATAAAAGTCAGTCTTTACTGGTAAAGAAATTATCACCAGACAACGAGGGGGGAGTTATGCCGCCTAACTCTCCTCACGTGTCAGTACCCTCGCCTCCCGCTCAGGAGGTGCGTGAGATTGTGGCGCCAAGTACATCAAGACCCTTACAAATCATTTTACATGATATGGCTAATGTTATGAAAGAAGTATTATCTAATTTCCCTGAGTTAAGAGGCAAGCGCAATAGCTCTGGGTTTAGGACAGAGCGCGCCGATGACACGAGAGCCATGTCCGATACTGCGTCACAATTTGCAGAACATGAGGACGGAGAGCTTCATTCTGTGGGTGACGGATCTGATCCGGGGAGACCAGATTCAGAAATTTCAAATTTTAAATTTAAGCTTGAGAACCTCCGTGTATTGCTAGGGGAGGTGTTAGCGGCTCTGAATGATTGCGACACGGTTGCAATCCCAGAGAAATTATGTAGGCTGGATAAATACTATGCGGTACCGGTGTGTACTGACGTTTTTCCTATACCTAAAAGGCTTACAGAGATTATTAGCAAGGAGTGGGATAGACCCGGTGTGCCCTTTTCCCCTCCTCCGATATTTAGAAAAATGGGTACAGTTTCTACTTTAGCCAAGCGTACCACTATCCCGGTGGAGGATAGTTGTGCTTTCTCAGATCCAATGGATAAAAAATTAGAGGGTTACCTTAAGAAAATGTTTGTTCAACAGGGTTTTATATTACAGCCCCTTGCATGCATTGCGCCCGTCACTGCTGCAGCGGCATTCTGGTTTGAGTCTCTGGAAGAGGCTATTCGCACAGCACCATTGGATGAGATTATGAACAAGCTTAAAGCCCTTAAGCTAGCTAATGCATTTGTTTCGGATGCCGTTGTGCATTTAACCAAACTAACGGCTAAGAACTCCGGATTCGCCATTCAGGCGCGCAGAGCACTATGGCTTAAATCCTGGTCAGCAGATGTAACTTCTAAATCTAAATTGCTTAATATTCCTTTCAAAGGGCAAACCTTATTCGGGCCCGGCTTGAAAGAAATTATTGCTGACATTACTGGAGGTAAGGGTCACACCCTTCCTCAGGACAGGGCCAAACCAAAAGCCAAACAGTCTAATTTTCGGCCTTTCGTAATTTCAAGGCAGGATCAGCGTCAACTTCCTCCGCTCCAAAACAGGAAGGGACTGCTATTCGTTACAGACAGGGTTGGACAGGCAACCAGTCCTGGAACAAGGGCAAGCAGGCTAGAAAACCTACTTCTGCCCCTAAGACAGCATGAAGAAAGGGCCCCCTATCCGGAAACAGATCTAGTGGGGGGCAGACTTTCTCTCTTTGCCCAGGCCTGGGCAAGAGATGTCCAGGATCCCTGGGCGTTGGAGATCATATCTCAGGGATACCTTCTGGACTTCAAAACTTCTCCTCCACAAGGGAGATTTCATCTGTCAAGGTTATCAACAAACAGAATAAAGAAAGAGGCATTTCTACGATGTGTACAAGACCTCTTGGTAATGGGAGTGATCCACCCGGTTCCGCGGACGGAACAAGGGCAAGGTTTTTACTCAAATCTGTTTGTGGTTCCCAAAAAGAGGGAACCTTCAGGCCAATCTTGGACCTGAAGATCTTAAACAAATTCCTAAGGGTTCCATCGTTCAAAATGGAAACTATTCGAACCATCCTACCCATGATCCAAGAGGGTCAGTATATGACCACAGTGGACTTAAAGGATGCCTACCTTCACATACCGATTCACAAAGATCATTATCGGTACCTAAGGTTTGCCTTTCTAGACAGGCATTACCAGTTTGTAGCTCTTCCCTTCGGGTTGGCTACGGCCCCGGGAATTTTTACAAAGGTTCTGGGCTCGCTTCTGGCGGTACTAAGACCGCGTGGCATAGCGGTGGCTCCGTACCTAGACGGCATTCTGATACAAGCGTCAAGTTTTCAAAATGCAAAGTCTCATACAGAGATAGTTCTAGCATTTCTGAGGTCGCATGGGTGGAAAGTGAACATGGAAAAGAGTTCTCTGTTCCCACTCACAAGGGTTCCCTTTCTAGGGACTCTTATAGATTCTGTAGAGATGAAGATTTACCTGACGGAGTCCAGGTTATCAAAAATCCTAAATGCTTGCCGTGTCCTTCATTCCATTCCAAGCCCATCAGTAGCTCAGTGCATGGAAGTAATCGGCTTAATGGTCGCGGCAATGGACATAGTGCCATTTGCGCGCCTCCATCTCAGACCGCTGCAACTATGCATGCTAAGTCAGTGGAATGGGGATTACTCAGATCTGTCCCCTTTACTAAATCTGGACCAGGAGGCCAGAGATTCTCTTCTCTGGTGGTTGTCGCGGGTTCATCTGTCCAAAGGAATGACTTTTCGCAGACCAGATTGGACGATTGTAACAACAGATGCCAGCCTACTAGGCTGGGGTGCAGTCTGGAACTCCCTGAGGGCTCAGGGATCGTGGACTCAGGAGGAGAAACTCCTCCCAATAAACATTCTGGAATTAACAGCAATATTCAATGCTCTTCTAGCTTGGCCTCAGTTAGCAACACTGAGGTTCATCAGATTTCAGTCGGACAACATCACGACTGTGGCTTACGTCAATCATCAAGGGGGAACCAGGAGTTCCCTAGCGATGTTGGAAGTCTCGAAGATAATTAGCTGGGCAGAGAGCTGGGTAAACAGGCCAAGAAGCCCGCTGCTGCCACCAAGACAGCAGGAAGGGGCAGCCCCCGATCCGGGACCCGGATCTAGTAGGGGGCAGACTTTCTCTCTTTGCTCAGGCTTGGGCAAGAGATGTTCAGGACTCCTGGGCTTTAGAAATTGTGACCCAGGGGTATCTTCTAGACTTCAAAGATTCTCCTCCAAGGGGGAGATTTCATCTTTCACGGTTGTCTGTAAACCAGACAAAAAAAGAGGCATTCTTACGCTGTGTAGAAGACCTATATACTATGGGTGTGATCTGCCCAGTTCCAAAAGCAGAACAGGGGCAAGGGTTTTACTCCAATCTGTTTATGGTTCCCAAAAAAGAGGGAACCTTCAGACCGATTTTCCTAAACAAATTTCTCAGAGTCCCATCCTTCAAGATGGAGACCATTCGGACTATTTTACCAATGATCCAGGAGGGTCAATATATGACCACCGTGGATTTGAAGGATACCTATCTTCACATTCCTATCCACAAAGATCAGCACCAGTTCCTCAGGTTCGCCTTCCTGGACAAGCATTACCAGTTTGTGGCTCTTCCCTTCGGGTTGGCCACAGCTCCCAGAATTTTCACAAAAATGCTAGGGTCCCTTTTGGCGGTTCTAAGGCCGCGGGGCATAGCAGTGGCGCCTTATCTGGACGATATCTTAATTCAGGCGTCAACTTACCAACTAGCCAAATCTCACACGGACATTGTGTTGGCTTTTCAAGATCTCACGGGTGGAAGGTGAACATCAAGAAGAGTTCACTTATCCCTCTCACAAGAGTTCCATTCCTGGGAACTCTGATCGATTCGGTAAACATGAATTTTTTTTCTGATGGAGGTCAGAAAATCAAAGATCTTAACCACCTGCCGAGCACTTCATTCCATTCCTCGGCCGTCAGTGACTCAGTGTATGGAGGTAAGTGGACTAATGGTAGCGGCAATGGACATAGTTCCGTTTGCTCGCTTGCATCTCAGACCACTGCAACTATGCATGCTCAGACAGTGGAATGGGGATTATGCAAATTTATCTCCTCAGATAAATCTGGATCAATAGACCAGAGACTCTCTTCTTTGGTGGTTGTCACAGGATCATCTGTCCCAGGGAATGTGTATCCGCAGGCCAGCATGGGTCATAGTGGCGACGGACGCCAGCCTATTGGACTGGGGTGCAGTCTGGAATTCCCTGAAAGCACAGGGTGTGTGGACTCAGGAGGAGGCTCTCCTTCCAATAAATATTCTAGAACTTAGAGCGATATTCAACGCACTTCAGGCGTGGCCTCAGATGGCTTCGGCCAGATTCATAAGATTCCAGTTGGACAATATCACGACTGTAGCATATATCAATCATCAGGGGGGGAAACAAAGAGTTCTCTAGCAATGATAGAGGTTTCCAAAATAATTAGATGGGCAGAGACTCACTCTTGCCATCTATCAGCAATCTATATCCCAGGAGTGGAGAACTGGGAAGCGGATTTTCTAAGTCGTCAGACTTTTCATCCGGGGGAGTGGGAGCTTCATCCGGAGGTGTTTGCACAATTGATTCAGCAATGGGGCACACCAGAATTGGATCTGATGGCGTCTCGTCAGAATGCCAAACTTCCTCGATACGGGTCCAGGTCAAGGGATCCTCAGGCAGTACTGATAGATGCTCTAGCAGTACCCTGGTTGTTCAACCTGGCTTATGTGTTTCCACCTTTTTCTCTCCTTCCTCGTTTGATTGCCAGAATGAAACAGGAGAGAGCTTCTGTGATTTTGATAGCACCTGCGTGGCTACGCAGGACTTGGTATGCAGACCTGGTGGACATGTCATCTCTTCCACTATGGACTCTGCCACTGAGACAGGACCTTCTGATTCAGGGTCCGTTTCAGCATCCAAATCTTGTTTCTCTGTGACTGACTGCTTGGAAATTGAACTCTTGATCTTATCCAAGCGGGGTTCTCTGAGTCGGTCATAGATACCTTGATTCAGGCTCGAAAGCCTGTCACCAGGAAAATTTATCACAAGATATGGCGTAAATATCTTTATTGGTGGAAATCCAAAGGCTACTCATGGAGTAAGATCAGGATTCCTAGGATTTTGTCCTTTCTCCAAGAAGGATTGGAGAAGTGGTTATCAGCTAGTTCCTTAAAGGGACAGATATCTGCTTTATTAATTCTACTGCACAAACGTCTGGCAGATGTTCCAGACGTTCAGTCATTCTGTTAGGCTTTAGTTAGAATACAGTGTACAAGGCCCAGCACTAGTACCCAGGCAAGTAGGTGCACGCTGTAGGGACCCTGCACTAGTCCCTTGTAGAATCCAAAGAAGCAGAAAAACAGCAGCACCTTGTAAATGCAAAAATTCTTCCTTTATTGGTTTAACATCATGGCAGACAAGAGATACAACGTTTCGGTCATGCACTGACCTTAATCAGAACATGATTAAGGTCAGTGCATGACCGAAACGTTGTATCTCTTGTCTGCCATGATGTTAAACCAATAAAGGAAGAATTTTTGCATTTACAAGGTGCTGCTGTTTTTCTGCTTCTTTAGGCTTTAGTTAGAATCAAGCCTGTGTTTAAACCTGTTGCTCCGCCATGGAGTTTGAATTTAGTTCTTAAGGTTCTTCAATTGGTTCCGTTTGAACATAGATATTAAGCTTCTATCTTGGAAAGTTCTGTTTTTAGTTGCTATCTCTTCGGCTCGAAGAGTTTCTGAACTAACTGCATTGCAATGCGACTCGCCTTATCTTGTTTTCCATGCTGATAAGGTGGTTTTGCGTACCAAACCTGTATTCCTTCCTAAGGTTGCTAATAATAAGAATATTAACCAGGAAATTGTTGTTCCTTCTCTGTGTCCTAATCCTTCCTCCAAGACGGAGCGTCTATTGCACAACTTGGACTTGGTTCGTGCTTTAAAGTTTTACTTGCAAGCGAATAAAGATTTCCGTCAAACATCTTCTTTGTTTGTTGTCTATTCTGGAAAACGTAGAGGTCAAAAAGCTACGGCTACCTCTCTTGCCTTTTGTCTGAAAAGCATCATCCGGTTGGCATACGAGACTGCTGGACAGCAGCCTCCTGAAAGAATTACAGCTCACTCTACTAGAGCGGTGGCTTCCACATGGGCTTTTAAAAATGATGCTTCTGTTGAACAGATTTGTAAGGCTGCGACTTGGACTCCTCTTCATACCTTTTCCAAATTTTCCAAATTTGATAACTTTGCTTCTTCGGAGGCTATTTTTGGGAGAAAAGTTCTTCAAGCAGTGGTGCCTTCTGTTAAACCATCTGTCTTGTCCCTCCCGTTCATCCGTGTCCTGTAGCTTTGGTATTGTATCCCACAAGTAAAGGATGAATCCATGGACTCGTCTTACCTTTATAGAAGAAAACTAAATTTATGCTTACCTGATAAATTGATTTCTTCTATGGTAAGACGAGTCCACGGCCCGCCCTGTCATTTTTAGACAGATTTTATTTTTTTATTTAAACTCAGTCACCTCTGCACCTTGTAGTTTCTCCTTTTTCTTCCTGTACCTTCGGTCGAATGACTGAGGGGTGGAGCTAAGGGAGGAGCTATATAGACAGCTCTGCTGTGGTGCTCTTTGCCACTTCCTGTAGGGAAGGATAATATCCCACAAGTAAAGGATGAATCAGTGGACTCGTCTTACCATAGAAGAAATCAATTTATCAGGTAAGCATACATTTAGTTTTTTGATGTTTTTGTGACACTTTTTTAATAGCATAACAGTTAACCAGAGCTCTGAATTTGTAATCATTCTAGCGAAAATCACGATTGCACTCACACCTTTGAGAATTTGATTTCAACTTGTTATACGGGTGGAATTTGTTTTCCGTGCAAATGGCAACAAACACCTGATATCGCTTGCATGTAAATTATAGTGTGACACTCGTAATCTAGCCCTTTGTGTCCCAATCCCTATAATTCGGAAAAGAGTATTTTGCTTAATTTGTACTTTGCAGTAATCATTCTAGCGTAAATCATTATTGCGCTCACACGCACACACACATTTACTTTCAACTTGTTATACAGGCAGAATTTAACTTCCGCGCAAACGGCAATAAAAAACGGATTTCGGTCGAGCTCAAATGATAGTGCAACACTTGTAATTTAGCCCTTTGTGTCCTAAGCACTATAATTCTTCAGAGAGTCTTTTGCTGAATTTGAATTATGTTGACGCTACTAAAGTTTTCAGACAAAGTTCTAGTTTGTTAACGCTTTTGGTTTCAGAAAAGGGCAGAAAGGTTCTGCCATTTCTTTGACTTCTTGGCTGAAACATCTGATTCATAAGGCTTACTTAGAGGCAGGTTAGCCTCCACTTTAATTGATTACTGCTCATTCTACTAGATCAGTTGTCTCTTCTTGGGCTTTTAATAATGAGGCTTCAGTTGTCCTAATTTGCAAATCAGTTACTTGACCTGCTTTGCATACTTTTTCTAACTTTTACCATTTTTACGTTTTTGCCTCTTTTGAGGTGGGCTTTGGTAAGAAAGTCCTTCAGGCAGATGTCTCACAATGATACTTTTTTTTTTTTATTATTGTTGGTTATTTTTAATTGTCTTATTTTACATTTTTAGGGTTGGTGATTTTTAATTGCATTATTTTACATTTTTAGGGTTGGTTATTTTCTGTTGCATTATTTTAAATTTCTCTTGTAAGGTGTATCCAGTCCACGGATCATCCATTACTTGTGGGATATTCTCATTCCCAACAGGAAGTTGCAAGAGGACACCCACAGCAGAGCTGTAATATAGCTCCTCCCCTAACTGTCATAGCCAGTCATTCTCTTGCAACTCTCAACAAGCAAGGACGTTGTAGGAGAGAGTGGTTAAATATAGCTAGTTTATTTTCTTCAATCAAAAGTTTGTTATTTTTAAATAGTACCGGAGTTGTGCTATTTTATCTCAGGCAGTAAATAGAAGAAGAATCTGCCTGAGGTTTCTATGATCTTAGCAGGTTGTAACTAAGATCCATTGCTATTCTCACATATGTCTGAGGGGATTACACAGATGAGGTAACTTCAGCGAGAGAATGGTGTGCAGTTTATTCTGCTATCAGGTATGTGCAGTTATAATTTTTTCTAGAGATGGAAAACACTAGACAATGCTGCTGATACCGGATTAATGTAAGTTAAGCCTGAATACAGTGATTTAATAACGACTGGTATCATGCTTACTCCCAGGGGTAATACCCTTATAATATTTACAATATAAAACGTTTGCTGGCATGTTTAATCGTTTTTATATATGCTTTGGTGATAAAACTTTATTGGGGCCTAGTTTTTTCCACATGGCTGGCTTAAATTTTGACTAGAAACAATTTCCACTGTTGTAGTATAAAAGAGGTGGAAGTTATGCCGACTAACTTTCCCCACGTGTCAGACCCTTTGACTCCCGCTTAAGGGACTCACGCTCAAATGGCGCCAAGTACATCTAGGGCGCCCATAGCGTTTACTTTACAAGACATGTCATGGATAATACACTGTCAGCGGTATTAGCCAGACTACCTGAACTTAGAGGTAAGCGAGATAGCTCTGGGGTGAGAAAAAATGCAGAGCATACTGACGCTTTAAGAACCATGTCTGATACTGCCTCACAATATGCAGAATCTGAGGAAAGAGAGCTTCAGTCAGTGGGTGATGTTAATGACTCAGGAAAGATACCTGATTCTAATATTTCTACATTTAAATTTAAGCTTGAACACCTCCGCGTGTTGCTTAGGGAGGTTTTAACTGCTCTGAATGACTGTGATACCATTGCAGTGCCAGAGAAATTGTGTAGACTGGATAAATACTTTGCAGTGCCGGTGTGTACTGATGTTTTTTCAAATACCTAAAAGGTTTACAGAAATTATTAATAAGGAATGGGATAGACCAGGTGTGCTGTTCTCTTCCCCTCCTATTTTTAGAAAAATGTTTCCAATAGACGCCACCACATGGGACTTATGGCAGACAGTCCCTAAGGTGGAGGGAGCAGTTTCTACTCTAGTAAAGCGTACTACTATCCCTGTCGAGGACAGTTGTGCTTTTTTTTTTTTTTTTTAGATCCAATGGATAAAAAATTAGAGGTTACCTTAAGAAAATATTTATTCAACAAGGTTTTATCCTACAGCCCCTTGCATGCATTGCCCCTGTCACTGCTGCTGCGGCGTACTGGTTTGAGTCTCTGGAAGAGGCTATACAGGTAGCGACTCCATTGGATGACATACTTGGCAAACTTAGAGCACTTAAGCTAGCCAATTCTTTTATTCTGATGCCAATGTTCATTTGACTAAACTAACGGCTAAGAATTCTGGTTTTGCTATACAGGCGCACATGCTTAGATCATGGTCAGCTGACGTGACTTCAAAATCTAAGCTACTTAACATTCCCTTCAAGGGGCAGACCCTATGCGGGCCTGGTTGAAGGAGATTATTGCTGATATCACTGGAGGAAAAGGTCATGCCCTTCCTCAGGACAGGTCCAAATCTAGTGCCAAACAGTCTAATTTTCGTGCCTTTCAAAACTTCAAGGCAGGTGCGGCATCAACTTCCTCTAATAATAAACAAGAGGGAACTTTTGTTCAATCCAAGACGGTCTGGAGACCAAACCTGACATGGAAAAAAGGTAAGCAGGTAAAAAAGCCTGCTGCTGCCTCTAAGACAGCATGAACGAACGGCCCCCTATCCGGGAACGGATCTAGTAGGGGGCAGACTTTCACTCTTTGCCCAGGCGTGGGCAAGAGATGTTCAGGATCCCTGGGCGTTGGAAATTATATCCCAGGGATATCTTCTGGACTTCAAAGCTTCCCCCCCAAAAGGGAGATTTCACCTTTCACAATTATCTGCACACCAGATAAAGAGAGAGGCATTCTTACACTGTGTACGAGTCCTCCTAGTTATGGGAGTGATCCATCCAGTTCCAAAGGAGGAACAGGAACAGGGTTTTTACTCAAATCTGTGTGCGGTTCCCAAAAAAGAAGGAACCTTCAGACCAATTTTGGATCTAAAGATCTTAAACAAATTCCTCAAAGTTCCGTCGTTCAAGATGGAAACTATTCGTACCATCCTACCACTGATCCAGGAGGGTCAATATATGACTACAGACTTATCTTCACATTCCGATACACAAAGATCATCATCTGTTTCTCAGGTTTGCCTTTTAGGACAGGCATTACCAGTTGTAGCTCTTCCCTTGGGATTAGCTACAGCCCCAAGAATCTTTACAAAGGTTCTAGGGTCACTTATGGCGGTCCTAAGGCCGCGGGGCATAGCAGTAGCCCCTTATTTAGACGACATCCTGATACAGGCGTCAAACTTCCAAATTGCCAAGTCTCATACGGACGTAGTACTGGCATTTCTGTGGTCGCATGGGTGGAAAGTGAACGAGGAAAAGAGTTCTCTATCCCCACTCACAAGAGTTTCCTTTCTAGGGACTCTGATAGATTCTGTAGAAATGAAAATTCACCTGACGGAGTCCAGGTTATCAAAGCTTCTAAATTCCTGCCGGGTTCTTCATTCCATTCCGCGCCCTTCGGTGGTTCAGTGTATGGAAGTAATCGGCTTAATGGTAGCAGCAATGGACATAGTGCCGTTTGCACACTTACATCTCAGACCGCTGCAACTATGCATGCTCAGTCAGTGGAGCGGGGATTACACAGATTTGTCCCCTCAACTGAATCTGGACCAAGAGACCAGGGATTCTCTTCTCTGGTGGCTATCTCAGGTCCATCTGTCCAAAGGTATGACCTTTCGCAGGCCAGATTGGACAATTGTTACGACAGATGCCAGCCTTCTAGGTTGGGGTGCAGTCTGGAACTCCCTGAAGGCTCAGGGATCGTGGACTCAGGAGGAGTCTCTCCTTCCATTAAATATTCTGGAACTAAGAGCGATATTCAAGGCTCTTCAGGCTTGGCCTCAGTTAGCAACTCTGAGGTACATCAGATTTCAGTCGGACAACATCACGACTGTAGCTTACATCAACCATCAAGGGGGAACGAGAAGTTCCCTAGAGATGTTAGAAGTTTAAAAAATAATTCGCTGGGCAGAGATTCACTCTTGCCACCTATCAGCTATCCATATCCCAGGTGTAGAGCACTGGGAGGCGGATTTTCTAAGTCGTCAGACTTTTCATCCGGGAGAGTGGGAACTCCATCCGGAGGCATTTGCACAACTGATTCATCGTTGGGGCAAACCAGAACTGGATCTCATGGCGTCTCGCCAGAACGCCAAGCTTCCGTGTTACGGATCCAGGTCCAGGGAACCCAAGGCGACACTGATAGATGCTCTAGCAGCGCCCTGGTCTTTCAACCTGGCTTATGTGTTTCCACCGTTTCCGCTGCTCCCTCGATTGATTGCCAAGATCAAGCAGGAGAGAGCATCGGTGATTCTGATAGCACCTGCGTGGCCACGCAGGACCTGGTATGCAGATCTAGTGGACATGTCATCCTTTCCACCATGGTCTCTGCCTCTGAAACAGGACCTTCTACTTCAGGGTCCTTTCAACCATCCAAATCTAATTTCTCTGAGGCTGACTGCCTGGAGATTGAACGCTTGATTTTATCAAAGCGTGGCTTCTCCGAGTCAGTTATTGATACCTTAAGACAGGCACGAAAGCCTGTCACCAGGAAAATTTACCATAAGGTATGGCGTAGATATCTTTATTGGTGTGAATCCAAGGGTTACTCATGGAGTAAGGTCAGGATTGCTAGGATATTATCTTTTCTCCAAGAAGGTTTGGAAAAAGGATTGTCAGCTAGTTAAGCGTCTGGCAGATGTTCCAGACGTTCAGGCATTTTGTCAGGCTTTAGTTAGAATCAAGCCTGTGTTTAAACCTGTTGCTCCACCATGGAGCTTAAACTTGGTTCTTAAGGTTCTTCAAGGAGTTCCGTTTGAACCTCTTCATTCCATAGATATCAAGCTTTTATCTTGGAAAGTTCTTTTTTTGGTAGCTATTTCCTCGGCTCGTAGAGTCTCTGAGCTATCTGCCTTACAATGTGATTCTCCTTATCTGATTTTTCATACGGATAAGGTAGTCCTGCGTACCAAACCTGAGTTCTTACCTAAGGTGGTATCTAACAAGAATAGCAATCAATAGATTGTTGTTCCATCCTTGTGTTACACAATTTGTACGTGGTCCGTGCTTTAAAGTTTTACTTACAAGCTACTAAAGATTTTCGTCAAACATCTGCTTTGTTTGTTGTCTACTCTGGACAGAGGAGAGGTCAAAAGGCTTCGGCAACCACTTTTTCTTTTTGACTAAGAAGCTTAATCTGCTTAGCCTATGAGACTGCTGGACAGCAGCCTCCTGAAAGGATTACAGCTCATTCCACTAGAGCTGTGGCTTCCACTTGGGCCTTTAAAAATGAGGCTTCTTTTGATCAGATTTGCAAGGCGACAACTTGGTCTTCGCTTCATATTTTTTTCAAAATTTTACAAATTTGATACTTTTGCTTCTTCGGAGGCTATATTTGGGAGAAAGGTTTTACGGGCAGTGGTTCCTTCCATTTAAGTTCCTGCCTTGTCCCTCCCTTCATCCGTGTACTTTAGCTTTGGTATTGGTATCCCACAAGTAATGGATGATCCGTGGACTGGATACACCTTACAAGAGAAAACACAATTTATGCTTACCTGATAAATTTATTTCTCTTGTGGTGTATCCAGTCCACGGCCCGCCCTGTCATTTTAAGGCAGGTCATTTTTAAATTTAAACTACAGTAACCACTGCACCCTATGGTTCCTCCTTTCTCGACTTGTTTTCGGTCGAATGACTGGCTATGACAGTTAGGGGAGGAGCTATATTACAGCTCTGCTGTGGGTGTCCTCTTGCAACTTCCTGTTGGGAATGAGAATATCCCACAAGTAATGGATGATCCGTGGACTGGATAGACCACAAGAGAAATAAATTTATCAGGTAAGCATAAATTGTGTTTTTTAGGGTTCTTTTAGGTTGTGGATTCAGTAAAAAAAAAAAAAATGTTTATTATATCCCACCCTTTGTGTTATTACTCGTGGACTCCACACATTGGACATTAGTTCACAGAAGTAATGGATTGTGGAGTCTCACTGCCTGTATAAAATAAAACACCCAGGACATACTTGAAAAAAAGAGAAATCTCAATGTATCCTTCTTGGTAAAATATTTTATAAATAAAATAAATAAATAATTAATGCTCAACTGATAAGTTCATTTCTTTCTTGGTGATGTGAGTCTACTGGAACCCACTCTTTTCTTCTTTTTTTTTTCCATGTCCTATTGATTTTTCTACCTCTTATCCATGGCTATATGTTAGACTGAGATGCCAGTGAGGTGGGAGGGGTTTTATAGACCTCTTGGGGTTTGGAAATCTTTGCCTCCTCCTAGTGCCAGGGAAGAGTGATTCTCAGAAGCAATGGATTGTGGACTCTTACCACGATTAAATAAATTAATTTACTAGGTAAGCATAAATCTTGTTTTTGGATTTTAGTTCCTGCCCAGCAGAAGATAAAATAACCCTAACACTACAGGGCTTTGGCCCTTCCTAACCAGTATTTCCCCCACTAGCTTCCTTCAGTTACCATATGGAAATGCAGAAATTGAAATACAAAGAATTGGGGGGGGGGGGGACAGAACAAAGCATGACAGTTGAAGTGCAACTCATTGACTCATTGAAATATAAATGGGCAAACATAAATTAATTTATCAGGTAAATATAAATCTAGCTTCTTTTTTAAAAAAAATCATAAGATGGTTAGAGCCTGCAATCCATTACTTGTGGGATTAAATACCAAAGCAGTGAAGTCCAGGACCACCATAATGGGCAGGATAGAAAAAAGGCAGGTAACTAGTCAGACACAACTGCCAACAAAACTTTCCTGTGAAAAGCAGCACCAGCTGAGGCATAAACATCAAAATTATATAACTTAGTAAAGGTATGAACAGAGGACAAAGGCCTCTTTACAAATATTTTGCAGGGAAGCACAAAAAATGTGTTGAAGACATAAAAAAATGATTTTGTCATTTCCATTTAAAAGAAAGATCATGTACAAATGTCTGAATATATTGGAGCTTAGCAATTTTTCTTCTGTAAAATAAGAGACATAGCTTAAATCTGGCACTTCAAGAAATTAGCTCATAATCCCTGGTCCAAATGATTCTGGATGAACTCTTGGGATCCATAGGACTTCCAATGCTACCCCTTAAAATGGCACCAAGAGAAGTAGGCTTTCCATACCTTGAGATAAATACATCTAGTGAAGTCTTCCTAGCCTGAATCAAGGTATCAATCACCTTGTCAGGTAAACCCTTGTCTGCTAAAATCAGACATTTAAGAGCCCAGCTGTCAAAGCTAGAGCCTTCGGATCCAGGTGAAGAAACAGACCCTAAGGCAGTAAGTCCTTTTGAGGAAAAAATTACATCTCTATTAGATCTGAATACCACAAGCTATATTTCCATGCTTGTGCAATAAGAATAACCAATGCCCTCTTTGGATGGTTTATCGTCGCTACTCGTGAAAGTTCACAAGATGGGAAAAATTGTACAAGGAAGATTGCATGTAAGTTTAGTATGGCAGTTAGACTGGGTCAGTTGTGAAGAGATTATTTGTGAAAAGCAGAAGTTTGTGGGTGGAGAGACTAGTTGAGATTGCAGAGATTAAAGAGGAGACAAAGACAATAAAAAGTATGTGGGCAACAGTAATGATTTCAGTGGTGTAAAACAAGCCACACTGGACTCTGGAGTGAACCCACTTTACTATATAATAGTCTGATAGAAGAAACTAGGTGCCTGATGCTCTTTGACGCATGCCCATGATTTTGGAATGGGATTTCCACTAAGCTAGAGATCTGTATGTTATTTTTATACTCTCTATATATTTAATTATACTGTTTATTCGTCTAATTTAAATTACAGTTCCAATTACTGTCTACCTAGAATTAAACAATGCAACAACTGCAAGCTAATAAATAATCTTCCACGCACAATAACACCATTGTATTACGCATTAAATACATTTGCACGTGTGAAGGTTACATAAAAACAGAAACTTAAAAAGCAATTCAGCTATGAAAAAGCCTTTTTTTTATTTATTTATTAAAATTGAGTGAATGCTCCTAAATTTGTCCCCTCATTCGGGCATAGCCCCATCAAGCCAATCAGGAGCTATATTGAATTTGCAATTCAGCACTGTACATGTCCTATGATGCCTCATATTTGCTTTCTTTCTTGATTGTGGTGAGCAAAATGCACTGAAATAATAGTAGTGATGATGGAAATTTAGACTTCACTTTGCAATTATTTTTCTCAGTACAGGAAAATCTCAAATCCAGATAATGTTTTATGAGTTATTTTAACGAATAAATGTGAACAAAGAAAAGTATTTTTCTATTTTGCATCCACACAGCGGACAGTGATTTACAGTTATAGCAAACTCTGGAGTATTGTTAAATCAGATAGGCCCTAAGATTATCTAAATAAAAATGACCTGCAAGTAAAATAAGTTTAAAAAGTCAAAGAATATAGAGTAGTTTAGTGTCCTAATAAATCCAGGAATTTTCAATTTGATAATTATTTGCAATGTTTTTTATAAACTTTAACCAGTAATCTGTTTATTTTTCTTGATGACAAATGGTAGGAATTCATCTGTGAAATAGAATAAACATTTGTATAGATTTTTTTTCGGCTCTACTACATAATAACTTATGTGTCCCCAAAATTCTGTTTGAATTTCTGTAGGCTCTGGAATTAGGTGATAGCTTAAAGAATATGGCAGTGAGTAACGCAGGAGCCGAGAAGCAAGGTTGCCATCCATTTTATGAGTCTTTAATTGTGAATCCTTTTATTGCTAAAGTAAGTATATTCTGCAACATGCAGACCAAGCAAAACACCTTTATCTTTGGTGGTTTTGATAAAATAATTACACTTTTTTTCAAGTGAGTCTTAAATATATTTATTATCCAATTGATGTCAGCTGATTTTTATCAAATCACAACAGATGTGTTCTCATTGCTTCTTGTTTGGCTGTAACACGCTTGGAAGACAATTAAAGCTACATTTTCTCCTCTTTATCTAGAAAAATAAGGTTTGTATGTAAAGCTTGATAGAATAGAGGCAGTAGTGAGGCGTAATAGATGCTTAAAGAGATGTCAAGTGATGTGGCTCTGAAATGAGAGAGAAGGTGCACTTCAGAGAAATGTGCTAGAACAATAATATGTGCAGTTAGTGAGCGGAAGACAATTAACCCTTCCTGGTGCACTCCAGTGGGTGGCTGCTAAATAATACTGTCTACACATTGCCAAGCAAAATAATAAAATAAGGCCACTGCACAATAACAATTTTAAATAATTATAAGGGACTTTTGAGTTTACAGTATACAATGTGTAATTTAATGAAGTATAAAAGTGCAGACTCCAGACTTAATACTGCTTTATTCCATATTAGATTTCTGCGTGAGGCTTTGAATGCCGAAATAGGTGGCCGCTTGTGCTGTTCGGCTTTTTTCAGAGCCAGATTTACTCTTATAAAAGATCATCACACTGAGATGTACGCAAGTCCAGATCGTAGTGTTTTTGATCTTATAAAAGAATAAATCTGGCTTCAATAAGAGCCAAACGGCACGAGCGACCGGCTACTTCCACATTCAAATGCTCTTGAAGGATCCAAATGCACATATCTGAAAAATAAAGAATAAAGAAAAATAAAGAACACAAAGAGAGGCGCTTGTGTGTACCAGTAGATACAAGAGTTATAAGTAAGATCACTCACAACAGGGTTCTCATATTTGGTAGGAGCACTCAGACAGTGCTATTAGGCGCAGACTGGGTACTCAACAGCAACCCAGCTTGCTGATACTTCCAGCGTGTCACCAGGAACACCTAGAGCTCTCCCTTCTCATCCAGGATAGCAGGCTGCCAGACCCTGCAGTCTCACAGAAACAGGCAAATGTATCCAAAAATCCCACTCCAAGCAGGAACAGTCCCAGTGTAGATAATAGGGAGGAGGATGATGTGGTTAGTAGCAATGATCAGTTGCAGTTCCAGTTTAAAAAAATAGGTTTATTAAAAGATTAAAAAATTAAAAACAGGAACAAAAAGAAGGGGTATACATATACCCTCCTAATTTACATGCAACACATTTCTCAGCTGTAGTGCTGTTTCATCGGGCATATAAGGCATACTGATCATAGCTGTAATATATATATCTACCAAACTTAACAAACATGTTAATTATACACAATAACAAACACCTGGGGTTTTCCAAGGGGAGGAACCTCAGTTTATTTACCCTTCATCTATGGCATAAACTTGAAATGAACTCAAATGTATGTGTGTATATATATATATATATATATATATATATATATATATATATATATATATATATATATATATATATGTCTTATACTGTGATGTCAAAATAACAAGGGGGTTTTGAATAGAAATGTATGTGGAGATGTTTTCATAGATTCTTATTAAACAAAGACAGGTAAACGAATGGCATATAAAGATCAGACCGTAGGATCAATATGAAGTTTTTTTAGACTCAGTATGTAAAAAAGAGAAGAGACCGAAATACACAGATTGCTCCTTATATATAAAAGAATTTTAGAAATGCACATATCTATGTCACACAGACTGTGTATAATGCTCGTGGGATACTCTTCTATCAGACCGAACTCGACCAGTAGTCTTGTTATCCCGGCATCGAGCCAGAACAATCGGGAATATTCCAGAGCCGAGAAAGTTAGTAAGATGAGGAAGGCGGCACTCACCACATGCTTGACAGTCCCCAGTGGCAGCAGCAGAGTAGTCCAAGGACAAACCACTAGATTGGTCAGGCAGGCAGGTTTGGCAGAAGATGTCCAAGAGCACACCACTAGAATTGGAGAAAAAAGGCAGGCACTACTCGGGGGTTTAAAATAACAAAGGAAAACTTTTATTGATAAACATAAGCCCAACAAAACAAAAATAGGCTTAAAAATTACCAACAGCAGTACAGACGATAGAATGACACAGAGGGACAGACGGCCTGACGCGTTTCGCGCCCCCTAGTGGCGCTTAATCATAGGCTCTAATCATTGAGCCTATGATTAAGCGCCACTAGGGGGCGCGAAACGCGTCAGGCCGTCTGTCCCTCTGTGTCATTCTATCGTCTGTACTGCTGTTGGTAATTTTTAAGCCTATTTTTGTTTTGTTGGGCTTATGTTTATCAATAAAAGTTTTCCTTTGTTATTTTAAACCCCCGAGTAGTGCCTGCCTTTTTTCTCCAGTTTGTACCTACCTTGGGCTTGATCACCCTGGCTACGGCACTCCGGAGTCTCTGCTCTATCATTGGATAACCCTGATAACCCTGAGGTCTTTCTGCGGTTCCGGTTCCGGGTCAGTGCAGCCGCACGCCGTACTCCTTCTTCTACACACCACTAGAATGGTCAGGCAGGATTTGGCAACAGTATAGCAGTCCAAGGGCACACTACTAGAATGGTCAGGCATGCAGGATTTGGCAACATAAAATCAGTCCAGCAATTTAGGGGTTAACAGGCAGAGTAATCAGGCAAGCAGAGTTTCAGCAGTAGTAAATCGATCCAGCAATTTAGTGGTTAACAGGCAGAATAGTCAGGCAAGCAGAGTTCAGCAACAGGTGATCTATCACACCCAGCAGCACACAAGGTAACACCTATAATTGGGCAGTGATAGATCAATAAGAAGGGATTTAAATAGGTGCAGGATTCATCCCCAGGCGTCAGGACCGGAGAGGAGCGTGCGGCAATGACGTCAGTGCCACACGCCTCCGGACCCCACACAGCCCCTGGCAACGAACAGGGAAGGAGACGCTGCACCCCTAGCAATGGCTAAAACGGTGCGGTGTGACATTGTGACTGTACATTCATGTGACCTTTTTATAACAGTCTATAATTGGTCTCAGCAGAAGGTAACTGGTTACAACATGGCTTTATGGAGACTACAACTTTACACTTGTTTTTCATCTTAATTGGAGGAGAGTACACTGCTTCATTCATTACTTGTGGGAATTAAGAACCTGGCCACCAGGAGTAGGCAAAAACACCCCGGCCAAAGGCTTAAATACCCCCTCCCCACTCCCCTCATCCCCCAGTCATTCTTTGCCTTTCGTCACAGGAGGTTGGCAGAGAAGTTTCGGAAGATTCGGAGTAGTCTCTTATGCAGGGTAGTTCTCTTCGGAATGGGACTGGAGTTTTAATTAGTCCTGTCAGCCTCTCAGTGAGAGCATGGGTGAAGTTTAGAGTCCGGAGATGCAGGCAGAGTCTTTTTGCGAACCCATCCCGACTCAGTTTAACAGCTCCATTAGAAATCAGCGTTGACGTGTTTCGCTGCCTGCTTTTCTTCTCTCAAGTCCGTGTCAGGACCGATGCTACTACCCTATCATATTTGAAGAGCAGTGTTCCTTGTCCACAGCGTTAATTCTGGTAAGATCGTTTCATTTATATATATGTGATAACGCAAGAAAACAGGGTCACAGTGTGGCTCCTTTTATCTTTATAGAATCTAGTGTAATATCCTTGGAAGGGGGTTATGGAACGGGGGGGGGGATTTTTTTATGCATAATATTGTTTATTGTGTTTTCTGCTGCACTTGTGTGAGATGAGGCTCTGTCACTGTGGAACATTAGCGAGAGATTGAGGCCGGCTTTTTTTTTGGCGCGTCTCTCTCTCTCGATTGCAGGGGCGGTCCTGCATGCCACTCCATGTGACCGGGTGTGGCCTCTGTAACTTACTCTTTCTCGACCTGCATTTGGAGGAGACGAAAGCTGTTTCTTCTAGTCTGGGTCATAGGAGTGCCCCGGCCATTGGAATATAAAGGTGCCATTTATTAATTTGATCAAGTCCGTAATAAAGGCACAAGCTATGGAGGACTCTAATATGTTAGAGGATACTCCCTCTTCATCTAAACCTATTAACTGTGTATACTGTAAGGAGGTTCCAGTCAAACCGCAGACGCAACTCTGTTCCACATGCTTTGACAATATTGCTATATCAAAAAATAATAAAGTATTTAGTACGACTCAGCCTTCCACCTCTGAGGGTTTTCCGCCCTGCGAGGTGCGTTCCCTACAATCATCTGTGATTACGCATGCAGTTCCCCAGGGCACTACTAATCCTCCCGCGGGAGGGGTCCTTTGGCCTCCAGACTAAGCTGATCAGTTACAGGCGGCAGTTTCTGTGTCCGTAAATGTGTTGCCCCGTCCTACTAAGTGCAAGCGGAAGGTACGGCACTGCTATCCGTCTCGGGTCTTCGAGGAGGACAACTCCGACTTATCGGAGGATTACACTTCTGGGTCGAAATCAGCTACTTCTAGGCCTCCGTCCACGGAAGAACCAGATTTCAAATTTAAGATGGAGCATTTGCGTTTTCTGCTGAAGGTGCTTGCTACATTGGAGGTTCCGTAACCAAAACTCCCGGAGGAACCCTCGATCCCTACTAAACTGGATATGGTTTACAAGGACAGGGTAGTGCCTCAGACTTCCCGGTTCCTATCAAGACGGTGAACATTATTAATGGGAGAAACTGGGTTCGTCCTTTTCCCCCTCGTCTTCTTTTAAAAAGCTTTTCCCCATTCCGGACGTGCAGCTCGAACTATGGGTAACCGTCCCTAAGGTGAATGGTGCTATCTCCTCGCTCGCTAAGAGAACGTTCATTCCTCTTGAGGATAGCTCCTCCTTTAAGGAACCAATGGATAAAAAGATTGAGTCAATGTTGCGGAAGATAATCCAATTCACAGGGTTCATTTTCCAACCAGAGGCGGTGGTCGCTGCAGTGGCAGGTGCGGCTACCTACTGTTGTGACGCGCTATCAGCAATAGTCGAGGTGGAGACTCCCCTCAATGAGATTCTAGAACGAATCAAAGCCCTAAGGGTAGTGCATTAATTCATTTGTGATGCTAACATGCACAATATTCACCTGTATGCGGCTAAAATTGTGATCTGCTGACATGACTTCTAAGTCTACTCTTGCTTTCCCTACCATTCAAGGGGAAGGTTTTGTTTGTCCCAGGCCTGGATTCTATCATATCTACAGTCAGGGGTGGCAAGGGTGCCTTCTTGCCTCAGGACACGAAGGCCAAACCTAAGGGATCTACTTTTCATCCCTTTCATGCGGACAAGTCTCAGCGCCAGCAGCCTGCTGCAAAATCTGAGCAATCCAAGGGATCTTGGAAGCCAGCTAACACTTGGAACAAGTCCAAGCAGAACAAGAAGCTCGCCGAGTAAAAATCGGCATGAAGTGGCGGCCCCCGACCCGTCCTTGGATCAGGTAGAGGGCAGATTATCTATTTTTGCGAAGGCCTAGAAGGGAGACGTTACAGACCCTTGTTCCCTGGAGGTCGTCGCCCAGGGGTACAGGATAGGTTTCAAATCATATCCTCCCAGTGGCAGGTTCCTCCTGTCAAACATCTCTTAAAGACCAGAAAAGAGAGACGCCTTCCTGGGGTGTGTGAGGGATCTCTCATCTCTCGGGGTAATCGTCCCAGTCCCTCCGGGACTTTGTAAAGACTCTGGACCTAAAGGTCCTAAACAAGTTTTTGTCAGTTCCATCGTTCAAGATGGAGACGATCAGGTCAATTTTGCCCCTGGTTCAAGAGGGACAATTCATGACGACTATAGACCTGAAGGATGCTTATCTTAATGTTCCAATCCACAAGAATCACTTCAAACTTCTAAGATTCGCTTTCGTGGACCAGCACTTCCAGTTTGTGGCCCTTCCATTTAGTCTGGCGACTGCCCCAAGAGTCTTTACAAAGGTTCTGGGAGCTCTTCTAACAGTATCGAGAGCCAGAGGGATTGCAGTGGCTCCGTATCTGGATGATATCCTGATTCAGGCTCCGTTCTATAGTCTGGCGGAGGATCACTCGAGAGCTCTTCTCCTTCTCCTTTGGTCCCACCGGTAGAAGATAAACAAAGGAAAGAGTTAATTGGTCCCCAGCAACAGGGTGGAGTTCTTGGGTACGATAATAGATTCTTCAGCAATGAAGATATTTTTGACAGATCAGAGACATTGCAAACTTGAGTCCAACTGTCTAGCTCTTCAGACATCCTCCAGGACATCTGTGGCATGGTGTATGGAGGTAATCGGGCTCATGGTATCCAGCATAGATGTCATTCCGTTCGCCAGGTTCCATCATAGACCTCTTCAGCTGTGCATGTTGCAACAATGGAACGGCAATCATTCAGATTTGTCCCAACAGATATCTCTGGACAGACCGGTGAGGGAGTCCCTATCTTGGTGGATCCGACCGGGGCAGAGGTCTCAGGGGACAGCCTTTCTGAGACCATCCTGGGAGATTGTAACCACGGATGCAAGTCTATCAGGATGAGGAGCTGTTTGGGTTGCCAGAAAGGCACAAGGCAGATGGACTCGAGAGGAGTCGAGTCTACCTATAAATATTTTGGAACTTTAAGCGATATTCAATGTTCTGAGCACTTGGCCCACTCTGGGGTCATCCCAATTCATCAGATTCCAATCGGACAACATTACCTTGGTGGCTGACATAAACCACCAGGGGGGGGGGTGAGAAGCTCCCTAGCAATGAGGGAAGTATCTCGGATTCTGGACTGGGCAGAGACTCACAATTGTTTGCTCTCAGCAATCCACATTTTGGGTGTGGACAACTGGGGAGCGGATTTTCTTAGCAGACAGACATTTCATTCAGGGGAATGGTCTCTCCACCCTGAGATATTTGCCTAGATCTGCAGCAGATGGGGACGCCGGGGATAGATCTCATGGCGTCCAGACTCAATTGCAAGCTACCCAGATACAGGTCTCGATCCAGGGATCCCCAGGCAGAACTGATAGACGCCTTGGCAGTATCCTGGGACTTAAACCTAATTTACATATTTCCACTGTTGCCTCTTCTACCTCAGGTAGTGACCCGCATCAAGCAGGAGCAAGCTTCGGCTATTCCAATAGCTCTTTTGTGGCCGCAGAGAACGTGGTTTGCGGATCTAGTGGCGATATTGTCATCTCTGCCATGGAGGTTACCTTGTTGCTAGGATATGCTAGTTCAAGGTCCCTTTCATCATCAAAATCTCGATTTTCTGAGGCTGACTGCGTGGAGATTGAATTACTAGTCTTAGCCAAGAGGGGATTTTCGGAAAGAGTGATTGACAAACTTGTTCAGGCCAGGAAGCCGGTCACTAGACTCATCTACCACAAGGTGTGGAGGATCTACTTGTCCTGGTGTGAGGAACGAGGATATCCCTGGCATAAGGTCAGGGTATCTAGGATTTTTGCCTTTCTTCAGGACGGTCTGGATAAGGGTCTTGCCACGAGTTACTTAAGGGAATAGAACTCTGCTTTATCTGTACTGTTGCATAAGAAGCTTGCGGAGCTTCCTGACATTCAGTCCTTTGTTCAAGCTCTAGTTAGGATCAAACCTGTCTTCAGGAATTCGACTCCTCCTTAGAGCTTAAACTTGGTTCTTAAGGTTTTGCAGAGGGCTTCGTTTGAGCCTATACATGCCCTTGACATTAAGATTCTCTCATGGAAGGTCCTGTTGTTATTGGCTATTGCATTGGCACGCAGAGTTTGGCGGCCTTGCAATGTGAGCCTCCCTACTTAGTTTTTCTTGCTGTTAAGGCTGTTAAGGCTCACTGGCTTGGGATTCCTTCCCAAGGTAGTGTCGAGTCATGAAATCAATCAGTAAATAGTAGTTCCTTCCTTGTGTCCTAACCCTTCTTCGATGGAGAGTTTACTTCATTATCTGGATGTGGTTTGGGCCTTGAAGATTTATCTTCAGGCCATGAAGGAGTTCATTCAGACGTCATCCTTATTTGTTGTGTATTCTGGAAGGCGCAGGGGGCAAAGGGCCTCTGTTCCTTCTCTATCTTTTTGGTTGAGGAGTATGATTAGTTTGGCATATGAGACAGCGGGACACAAGCGGCTCACACAACTAGAACTGTGGCCCCTTTTTGGGCCTTTAAGAATGAGGCTTCTATGGAGCAGATTTGTAAGGCGGCCACTTGGTCATCCTTACATACTTTTGCATACTTTTACATACTTTGTTCAGAAATAGCAGACATATATGGCTTTAGCATTGCTTTTTGGTAATTAGAAGGCCGTTAAATGCCGATGTGCACCACACTTGTATTATGCAAAGCCGTTAAGGGGTTAATTATGTAGCTTGTAGGGTTAATTAATTGCTTTAGTGTAGAGATCAGCCTCCGACCAGACACATCCTTCCCTCTGATCCCTCCCTGACCCCCCTCAAACAGCTCTCTTCCCTCCCCCACCTCACAATTGTCACCGCCATCTTAAGTTTTTTTTAATATTTTATCTTCTTTTCTTTTCTTTTTACATATGATAACGCAATAAGACAGGGTTACAGTGTAGCTCCTTATATCTGTATGGAATCAATGGTTAATATCTCAGGAGGGGGATTATTGAACAGTGGGGATTAATCACATAAGTTTATTTGATTATGCTGCAACATGTGTGAGATGAGGCTCAGGCAGATGTTGGAACATACAGTACTTTAACTTTCGTTTTGGGAGTTGCATGCTTTTTTTACTAGTAAAGCAGGGGCGGTCCAGCATTGCACACCACGTTACCGAGTGTGGTCACACTTCTTTCCTCTGTCCTGACCATGCGGTTTACCGGAAAAGAAGCAGGTGTCTCTGTTTGGCATGGGTCATAGGAGTTGGTGAGTGCCCCAGCCATTGGGGGTATAAAGGTACCGTTTTATCTTATTAATCAATGGTCTGCTTTGTTAGTGCAAGCTATAGAGGATTCTGACGTGTTAGAGGGTACTCTCTAATACCTGTCTATATTGTAAGGAGGCCACAGTATACCCACCTGCTGAATTATGTTCCACATGCTTTGATAAAGTAATCATGTCAAAGAAAGTTAATATGTTTGATACCACTGAGCCTTCCACCTCTGAGGAGTCTCCGTCCCGTGAGGTGCATACCCTACAGTCATCTCCCAATACACATGCAGCTTCCTGTAGCACTCCTAATCCTCCATCTGGAGGGGCCCTTTTACCGCCAGACTTTACTGAGCAGTTACAAACGGCATTGTCTGTGGCCTTTAGTGCTTTACCTATGATGCCTCTGATGCTTCAGAGTGTGCTCTTTCTGGGTCGGAATCTGCTGCATCTAAGCCTCCAGCTGTGGAGGAACCAGACTTTAGATTTAGGATTGAACATTTACACTTTCTGCTGACGGAAGTTTTGGCTACGTTAGAGGTTCCAGAACCCAAATTGCCTGAGGAACCTTTGATTCCTAAATTAGATAAGGATCTATGAGGACAGGGTTGTAGCACAAACTTTCCCGGTTCCTGTAAAGATTGCAAACATTATTAAGAATGAATGGGAAAGAATTGGTTCTTCATTATCCCCTTATTCTGTCTTTAAAAAATTGTTCCTGGTCCCGGACTCTCAATTGGAGTTGTGGGGTTCCATCCCCGAGGTGGATGGCGCTATCTTCACACTCTGCTAAATGCACTACTATTCCGCTTGAGGACAGTTCATTGTTTAAAGAACCCATGGATAAGAAGATTGAAACTCTGTTAAGAAAGTTGTTTCAACATACGGGATATTTGTTTCAACCGGCTGTTGCTGTGGTTGCTGAAGCGGCTACCTATTTTTGCAACTCCTTATCTGAGTTGATCGAGGTGGAGGGTCCCCTCGACGTTATTCAGGAAAGAATTAAGGCCTTAAGGGTGACTTATTCTTTTATTTGTGATGCATATATGCAAATTATTCGCCTGAATGCCAAGGCTTCAGGTTTTTCTGTTCAAGCCAAGAGACAAAGGTGCTTTTTTACCGCAGGATAATAACAAACCTAAGGGACAAGGTCCTACTTTTCATTCCTTTTGTTTGGATAATACCCAACATCAGCAGTCCTCCACAAAGCCTGAGCAATCCAAGGGGACTTGGAAGCCTGCTCAGTCTTAGAATAAATCCAAGCAGAGCAAGAAGTTAGCCGAGACAAAGTCGGCATGAAGGGGTGACCCCCGATCCGGCTCTGGATCTTGAGGGGGGCAGACTGTCGCTCTTTTCAGACACTTTGTTTGGGGACGTGCAAGACCTGTGGGTCCTGGAGGTCATCGTCTTCAAGGCCAGAAAAGAGAGAAACCTTTCTGGGGTGCGTGAGGGATCTCTCCTCCCTAGAAGTCATTGTCCCAGTACCTCTTGCAAAAAGAGGTCTGGGGTACTTTTCAAACCTCTTTGCTGTCCCAAAGAAGGAGGGAACTTTCCTCCCGATTCTAGACTTAAAGTGCTTAAACAAATTCCTATCTGACCTCTCGTTCAAGATGGAGACGATAAGGTCCATCCTTCCCTTAGTTCAGGAAGATCAGTTCATGACCACTATAGATCTGAAGGATGCTTACCTTCACGTTTCAATACACAAGGAGCACTTCAAGTTCCTAAGGTTTGCGTTCCTGGACCAGCACTTGTAGTTTATTGCACTTCCGTTTGGTCTAGCTACTGCTCCAAGAGTTTTTACAAAGGTTCTAGGGGTTCTGCTTGCAGTGGCCAGGACCAGAGGTATAGCAGTAGTGCCATACTTGGACAATATTCTGGTACAAGCACCATCCTGCCGTCTGGCAGATGACTATTTGAGATCTCTTCTGTTTCTTCTTCAATTTTCTGGGTGGAAGATAAACATAGAAAATAGTTCTGTTATACACAGTACCAGGGTGGAATTCCTGGGTACTATAATAGACTCCATATCCATGAGTATATTCCTTACAGACCTGAGAGACGTTACAAGCTAACTTCCGCTTGTCTTGCCCTCCAGACCTCCTTAAGGCCCTCTGTGGCTCGGTGTATGGAGGTGATTGGTCTCATGGTGTCCAGCATGGACATCATTCCTTTTGCCAGATTCCATCTCGGACCACTGCAGCTGTGCAAGCTGAGACAGTGGAACGGCGATCTTTTGGATCTGTCTCAACAGATTTCTCTGGACAACCGGTCGAGAGGATCGCTCTCCTGGTGGGTCTGTCCAGATCACCTGTCCCAAGGGACATCCTTCTTGAGACCATCCTGGGAGATTGTGACTACGGACGCAAGTCTATCAGGATGGGGAGCTGTTTGGGGTGCCAGGAAGGCACAGGGCCTGTGGACTCGAGAGGAATCCCTCCTCCCGATCAACATTTTGGAACTTTGAGGGATCTTCAGTGCTCTGAAGGCTTGGCCTCTTCAGGGTTCGTCTCAGTTTATCAGATTCTAATCAGGCAACATAACCTTGGTGGCTTACATCAACCATCAGGTGAAACAAGGAGTTCCCTAGCAATGAGGGAAGTTTCTTGGATTCTGGAGTGGTCAGAAGACTCAACTGCTCACTGTCAGCGATCCACATCCCGGGTTTGGACAACTGGGAAGCGGATTTCCTCAGCAGACAGTCATTTCATCTGGGGGAATGGTCTCTCAATCCCGAGGTGTTTTGCGGAGATTTGCAACAGGTGGGGGATGCCGGAGATAGATCTCATGGCGTCCACGCTCAATTCCAAGTTACCCAGATATGGGTCGCGGTCCAGGGATCCTCAGTCGGAGCTAATAGATGCATTAGCAGTGCCTTGGAGGTTCAATCTAATTTACATTTTTCCGCCGTTACCACTTCTTCCCCGTGTAGTGGCCCGTATCAAGCAGGAGCAGGCATCAGTGATACTGATTGCTCCATCTTGGCCACGAAGGATGTGGTTCACGGATCTGGTCTGTCCTCATCTCCTCCATGGAAGTTACCTTGTCGCAGGGATCTACTGAAACAGGGTCCTTTTCTTCATCAAAATCTAGATTCTCTGAGGCTGACTGTGTGGCGATTGAACGCTTAGTCTTAGCCAAGAGAGGTTTCTCTGAGAGGGTTATTGACACTCTCATTCAGGCTCGTAAGCCTGTTACGTGTCACATCTATCATAAGGTGTGGAGAGCTTATTTTTTCTGGTGTGAGGAGCGTGGTTTAGTCTGGCATATGGTTAGGGCTACCAGGGTTCTTTCTTTTCTCCACGAGGGTATGAAGAAGTGGCTTTCTGCCAGTTCCCTGAGGGGACCGATTTCAGCCCTTTCGGTTTTGCTGCACAAGAGGTTCGCAGAGCTACCTGACGTGCAATCTTTCGTTAAGGCTATGATTAGGATTAGACCTATGATTTAACGCTCCACCTTGGAGTTTGAATCTTGTTCTTTAGTTTTTACAACGGGCTCCTTGTGAGCCTATGCATTAGGTTGACATCAAGTTGTCCTGGAAGGTTCTTTTTCTATTGGCTATTGCGTCGGCATGCCAAGTTTCTGAAATGGCTGCCTTGCAATGTGAGCCTCCTTATCTGGTGTTCCACACTGATAAGGCTGTCCTACGCACACGCTTGGGTTTTCTACCTAAGGTGGTGACTGATCGTAACATCAATTAGAAGATTGTGGTTCCTTCTATATGTTCTAATCCTTCTTCTGCGAAGGAATGTTTACTTCATAATCTGGATGTGGTTCGAGTTTTGAAGTTTTATCTTCAAGCTACTAAGGATTTTAGGAAAACTTCTTCCTTGTTTGTTATCTATTCTGGGAAGCTTAAGGGTCTCAAGGCTTCTTTGATTTCCTTATCTTTTTGCTTGAGGAGTGTTATACGCTTAGCTTACGAGTCAGCGGGACTTAAACCTCCTCAGAGGGTTACGGCTCATTCCACTAGAGTGGTGGCTTCCTCTTGGGCCTTTAGGAACGAGGCCTCTATGGATCTGATTTGTAAAGCGGCTACCTGGTCCTCCTTACATACTTTTTCAAAATTCTACAAATTTGACGTTTTTGCTTCGGCTGGCCGCTGAAGCAGCTTTTGGGAGAAAGGTTTTACAAACTGTGATGCCCTCAGATTAGGGTCCGCCTTTCCTTTATCCCTCCCGTTATCATTCAGTATCCTCTAGAGCTTGGGTATAGTTTTCCCAACAGTAAGGAATTATGCCATTGACTCTCCTCATATTAAGAATGAAAATATAAATGATGCTTACCTGATAATTTAATTTCCTTCTGTATGAGAAGAGTCTACGGCCCCAGCCCATATACTCCGATGGGCGGACCAAAATTTGTTTTTCTCTTCCGGCACCATTTATACTCTATTTCTCCTACTGTTCCTTGTTCCCTTGGCAGAATGACTGGGATATGAGGGAAGTAGGGGGAGTATTTTAGCATTTGGTTAGGCTGTCTTTGCCTCCTCCTGGTGG
The DNA here is from genome assembly GCF_027579735.1 of Bombina bombina. Taxonomy (NCBI): domain Eukaryota; kingdom Metazoa; phylum Chordata; class Amphibia; order Anura; family Bombinatoridae; genus Bombina; species Bombina bombina. Next base: position 155,837,376 of record NC_069502.1, read on the forward strand.
CCAAGTTCAGTATCTCCCAACAGTAAGGAATAATGCCGTGGACTCTCCTCATACAGAAGTAAATTAAATTATCAGATAAGGATAATTTGTTTTTTTCTTTCATGATTCAGATGGAGAATACAATTTCAAACAACTTTCCAATTTACTTATTTTATTTAATTTGCTTCATTCACTTGATCTTCTTTGCTGAAGATATAGCAATGCACATTGGTGAGCCAATAACACGAGGCATATATGTGTAACCACCAATCAGCAGCTCCTAAGCCTACCTAGCTATGCTTTTCAGCAAATGATACCAAGAGAGTGATACAAATTAGATAATAGAAGTACATTGCAAAGTTGTTAAAATTGAATTCTCTATCTGAATCATGAAATAAATAACATGGTGAGTAGCTGTACCCAGACGTTTAATGTCTCTTTAAGTACATATGACTATTAGTGTTTGGTCATGTCAGGGATACATGTTTAACAGGCTCTCAAGCAACTAGATTGTTCTTATAATATGTATTATTCATTGTCTATTGTCCCTTTTGGGGATTCAGCTGAACAACTTAACCCTTTAAATAGTCTCCCCAATGGAATGTCATATTGTGCTGTAGATGTTTTTAATGACCAACGTTCCCCCAACCTCCTGCCTTATTTGGAGGACCCAATATAAAGTTGTTGCTGGAGCAGTCATAGCAAATTTATTTTAAATGTCTATTATCTTATCTCCTCTGCTGAGACCAATTAGAGACAGGTATTAATGAGCTTATGTTGTTAAATTACAGCAAATAGTGGCAAAATACATATTTGATGTGCTTTTCATTGTTTGTTTTTTTGTTGTTTTATTATACTGTACATCATTTTAAATGCAATTTGGCCATAGTGCAAATATTAAATCATTCAATCAGTTGATTAAAACACAGTTTTTTTTTTATGGATTTATTTTTTTAATAAATGTATTTATTATTATTAATTTTAAAATAAATGCAACATGTATTTTTTTTCTTTGTCAGAGTGAAGGGACATATACTTCATACCAACACAGTCCACTGGAAAGCTTTGCTGAAGTCCTTTTGAGCACAGGGAAGCTAGCAGAAACGAAAAGTGAGGGAGAAAGCCTGTTCCCTGCAACAGAAGGTAAACATTCTATGGAGTGTTAAAAATGGGCGGTATGAAACAGTGCTGGGTTGATTTGAATATTTTGCATATAATGCTTATGAGCATATGAACAGTGCTCTGACCTGTACACCATATTCACCAAATATACATTTAAAGTAATTAAGGATTTTTTTGGCTAGTAGTAGTGGTGTCTTGTAAAATGAGCCTTTAGAAATGTCAAGTGTAGCCACTACCAACAGGGGGATAAGAGAGCTGAATTTAAAGGGACAGTCAAGTATAAATTAAACTTTCATTATTCAGATAGGAATTTTAATTGACTTTCCAATTTACTTTTATCATCAAATTTGCTTTTTTCTCTTGGTATTCTTAGTTTAAACTAAACATAGGTAGGCTCATATGCTAATTTCTAAGCTTTTGAGGGCTGCCTCTTATCACATGCTTTTTAAATATCTTTTCAACACAAAGAGACAGAAAGTACACGTGAGCTATATAGATAACACTGTGTTCAGGCACAGAAAGTTATTTAAGATCTAGCACAATACAATGCTAAATTTAAGACAATAGATAATAAACATTCACAGTCATGTGATCAGGGGGCTGGAAGAAGGTTCCTAGATACAAGGTAATTACAAAGGTAAAAAGTATATTAATATAACTGTGTTGGTTATGCAAAACTGGGGAATGAGTAATAAAGGGATTATCTATCTTTTAAAAAAAATAACAATTCTATGGTTGACTGTCCCTTTAAAGTCACATTATTTTTGCAGCAAAAACCCTTAAGGAAGCACAGGCAAAAACCTCCAGTGTAGGTGTCTCTTAACAACCACTTTAAAGGTTAAGCTATTTTGTTGCCTTCTTATAGAGACTACAACCTTCTTGTGGGACTGTGACAGGAAGAGCTAGACCCTACACAAGTAAAAAAAAAAATGCAATGTAAAATTCTTGTAAAATGATGAATAATACAAATTGCAATGATTTCTGTAAAGCATAAACCACTGCTTGGTGCTTTTTTATTACAACAATGAAACAGGTGGTAAGAGTCCACAGTCTATTACTCCTGGAAATGACTCTTCCCTACAACTAGGAGGAGACAAATATTCCTAAACTTCAGGAACACTATAAAACCCCTCCCACTTCACTGGCAGGTTAGTCTTGTCTTTGCCTCTGTTGGAGGAGGTTGAAGGATGAAGATGGGCATTTGCTTTTTCAGTGAGAGGGGTTCTCAGACTGAGTTGTGGCCCATTTCCCCTCAGAGTGCAGTGATTGTTGGAGGGATGTATTTGGAGTTATTGGTAGTGGCATATATTTCACCTATTGGGATTTAGTCACAAACATTTCCACAGATGCCTCCTGTTTGTTTGTCGATATACTTCTTTTCTAGATTCTTTGCTATTATGTTTCTGCACTGGTTTTGGCTTCCTACTGGTTTGCTCCAGTAGCAGTGTGCCTGTTGGTAAGTACTTTATTTCTCCAACATTGGTGTGTCCGGTTCACGGCGTCATCCTTACTTGTGGGATATTCTCTTCCCCAACAGGAAATGGCAAAGAGTCCCAGCAAAGCTGGTCACATGATCCCTCCTAGGCTCCGCCCACCCCAGTCATTCTCTTTGCCGTTGCACAGGCAACATCTCCACGGAGATGGTTAAGAGTTTTTTGGTGTTTAAATGTAGTTTTATTCTTCTATCAAGTGTTTGTTATTTTAAAATAGTGCTGGTATGTACTATTTACTCTGAAACAGAAAAGGATGAAGATTTCTGTTTGTAAGAGGAAGATGATTTTAGCAGACAGTAACTAAAATCGATTGCTGTTTCCACACAGGACTGTTGAGATGAAGTAACTTCAGTTGGGGGAAACAGTTAGCAGTCTTTTCTGCTTAAGGTATGACTTGCCATATTTCTAACAAGACCATGTAATGCTGGAAGGCTGTCATTTCCCCTCATGGGGACCGGTAAGCCATTTTCTTAGTTAAACATAAAAGAATAAAGGGCTTCAAAAAGGGCTTAAAAACTGGTAGACATTTTTCTGGGCTAAAACAATTGCTTTACTAGGCATATTATGCAGATTCTAACTAATTATTGGTATTATAATCTTGGGGAATGTTTAGAAAAACGGCAGGCACTGTGTTGGACACCTTTTTCAGGTGGGGGCCTTTCTAGTTATAGACAGAGCCTCATTCTGGGACTGTATAGGGGTTAAATGTAAAAACGGCTCCGGTTCCGTTAATTTAAGGGTTAAAGCTCTGAAATTTTTAATGCTTTAAGACACTGTGGTGAAATTTTGGTGAATTTTGAACAATTCCTTCATACTTTTTCACATATTCAGTAATAAAGTGTTTTCAGTTTGAAATTTAAAGTGACAGTAACGGTTTTATTTTAAAACGTTTTTTTGTGCTTTGTTGACAAGTTTAAGCCTGTTTAACATGTCTGTACCATCAGATAAGCTATGTTCTATATGTATGAAAGCCAATGTGTCTCCCCATTTAAATTTATGTGATAATTGTGCCATAGTGTCCAAACAAAGTAAGGACAGTAATGCAACAGATAATGATATTGCCCAAGATGATTCCTCAAATGAGGGGAGTAAACATGATACTACATCATCCCCTACTGTGTCTACACCAGTTATGCCCACACAGGAGGCCCCTAGTACATCTAGTGCGCCAATACTTATTACCATGCAACAATTAACGGCTGTAATGGATAACTCCATAGCAAATCTTTTATCCAAAATGCCTACTTATCAGAGAAAGCACGATTGCTCTGTTTTAAACACTGAAGAGCAAGAGGACGCTGATGATAACTGTTCTGACATACCCTCACACCAATCTCAAGGGGCCATGAGGGAGGTTTTGTCTGATGGAGAAATTTCAGATTCAGGAAAAATTTCTCATCAAGCTGAACCTGATGTTGTGACATTTAAATTTAAGTTAGAACATCTCCGCGCACTGCTTAAGGAGGTGTTATCTACTCTGGATGATTGTGACAATTTGGTCATTCCAGAGAAATTATGTAAGATGGGCAAGTTCCTAGAGGTTCCGGTGCCCCCCGACGCTTTTCCTATACCCAAGCGGGTGGCGGACATAGTAAATAAAGAGTGGGAAAGGCCCGGCATACCTTTTGTTCCCCCCCCCCTATATTTAAGAAATTATTTCCTATAGTCGACCCCAGAAAGGACTTATGGCAGACAGTCCCCAAGGTCGAGGGGGCGGTTTCTACTCTAAACAAACGCACTACTATTCCTATCGAAGATAGTTGTGCTTTCAAAGATCCTATGGATAAGAAATTAGAGGGTTTGTTTAAAAAGATTTTTGTACAGCAAGGTTACCTTCTACAACCAATTTCATGCATTGTTCCTGTCACTATGGCAGCGTGTTTCTGGTTCGAGGAACTAGAAAAATCACTCAGTAAAGAATCTTCGTATGAGGAGGTTATGGACAGAGTTCAAGCACTTAAATTGGCTAACTCTTTTGTTTTAGATGCCGCTTTGCAATTAGCTAGATTAGCGGCGAAAAATTCAGGGTTTGCTGTCGTGGCGCGCAGAGTGCTTTGGCTAAAGTCTTGGTCAGCGGATGTGTCTTCCAAGACAAAATTGCTTAACATTCCTTTCAAAGGTAAAACATTATTTGGACCTGATTTGAAAGAGATTATTTCAGACATTACTGGGGGAAAGGGCCACGCCCTCCCACAGGATAGGTCTTTTAAGGCTAATAATAAACCTAATTTTCGTCCCTTTCGCAGAAACGGACCAGTCTCTAATTCTGTATCCTCTAAGCAAGAGGGTAATACTTCACAACCCAAACCAGCCTGGAAACCAATGCAAGGCTGGAACAAGGGTAAGCAGGCCAAGAAGCCTACCACTGCTACCAAAACAGCATGAAGGGATAGCCCCCGATCCGGGACCGGATCTAGTGGGGGGCAGACTTTCTCTCTTTGCTCAGGCTTGGGCAAGAGATGTTCAGGATCCTTGGGCGCTAGAAATAGTTTCTCAAGGTTATCTCCTGGAATTCAAGGAACTACCCCCAAGGGGAAGGTTCCACAGGTCTCAATTATCTTCAAACCAAATAAAGAGACAGGCATTCTTACATTGTGTAGAAGACCTGTTAAAGATGGGAGTGATACATCCAGTTCCAATAAGAGAACAAGGAATGGGTTTTTATTCCAATCTGTTCATAGTTCCCAAAAAAGAGGGAACATTCAGACCAATTTTGGATCTAAAGCTCCTAAACAAATTTCTCAGGGTACCATCGTTCAAAATGGAAACTATTCGAACGATCCTACCTACTATCCAGGAAAATCAATTTATGACTACCGTGGAGTTAAAGGATGCGTACCTACATATTCCTATCCACAAGGAACATCATCAGTTCCTAAGGTTCGCTTTTCTGGACAAGCATTACCAGTTTGTGGCACTTCCATTTGGATTAGCCACTGCTCCAAGGATTTTCACAAAGGTACTAGGGTCCCTTCTAGCGGTTCTAAGACCAAGGGGCATTGCAGTAGTACCTTACTTGGACGACATCCTGATTCAAGCGTCGTCCCTGTCAAAAGCAAAGGCTCATGCGGACATCGTCCTAGCCTTTCTCAGATCTCACGGATGGAAGGTGAACAAAGAAAAAAGTTCTCTGTCCCCATCAACAAGAGTTCCCTTCTTGGGAACAATAATAGATTCCTTAGAAATGAGGATTTTTCTGACAGAGGTCAGAAAATCAAAACTTCTAAGCTCTTGTCAAGTACTTCATTCTGTTCCTCGTCCTTCCATAGCGCAGTGCATGGAAGTAATAGGATTGATGGTTGCAACAATGGACATAGTTCCTTTTGCACGAATTCATCTAAGACCATTACAACTGTGCATGCTCAGACAGTGGAATGGGGATTATACAGACTTGTCTCCGACGATTCAAGTAGATCAAAAGACCAGAGATTCACTCCGTTGGTGGCTGACCCTGGACAATCTGTCACAGGGAATGAGCTTCCGCAGACCAGAGTGGGTCATTGTCACGACCGACGCCAGCCTAGTGGGCTGGGGCGCGGTCTGGGAATCCCTGAAAGCTCAGGGTCTATGGTCTCGGGAAGAGTCTCTTCTCCCGATAAACATTCTGGAACTGAGAGCGATATTCAATGCTCTCAGAGCTTGGCCTCAACTAGCAAAGGCCAAATTCATAAGGTTTCAGTCAGACAACATGACGACCGTTGCATATATCAATCATCAGGGGGGAACAAGGACTTCCCTGGCGATGAAAGAAGTGACCAAGATAATTCAATGGGCGGAGGATCACTCCTGCCACTTGTCTGCGATCCACATCCCAGGAGTGGAAAATCGGGAAGCGGATTTTCTGAGTCGTCAGACATTCCATCCGGGGAAGTGGGAACTCCATCCGGAAATCTTTGCCCAAATAACTCAATTATGGGGCATTCCAGATATGGATCTGATGGTGTCTCGTCAGAACTTCAAGGTTCCTTGCTACGGGTCCAGATCCAGGGATCCCAAGGCGACCCTAGTAGATGCACTAGTAGCACCTTGGACCTTCAACCTAGCTTATGTATTCCCACCGTTTCCTCTCATCCCCAGGCTGGTAGCCAGGATCAATCAGGAGAGGGCCTCAGTGATCTTGATAGCTCCTGCGTGGCCACGCAGGACTTGTTATGCAGACCTGGTGAATATGTCATCGGCTCCACCATGGAAGCTACCTTTGAGACAGGACCTTCTTGTTCAGGGTCCATTCGAACATCCGAATCTGGTTTCCCTCCAACTGACGGCTTGGAGATTGAACGCTTGATTTTATCAAAGCGTGGGTTTTCAGATTCTGTAATAGATACTCTGATTCTGGCTAGAAAGCCTGTAACTAGAAAAATTTACCATAAAATATGGAAAAAATATATCTGTTGGTGTGAATCTAAAGGATTCCCATGGAACAAGATAAAAATTCCTAAGATTCTATCCTTTCTACAAGAAGGTTTGGAGAAAGGATTATCTGCAAGTTCTCTGAAGGGACAGATCTCTGCTTTATCTGTTTTACTTCACAAAAGACTGGCAGCTGTGCCAGATGTTCAAGCATTTGTTCAGGCTCTGGTTAGGATCAAGCCTGTTTACAGACCTTTGACTCCTCCCTGGAGTCTAAATCTAGTTCTTTCAGTTCTTCAAGGGGTTCCGTTTGAACCCTTACATTCCGTAGATATTAAGTTATTATCTTGGAAAGTTTTGTTTTTGGTTGCAATTTCTTCTGCTAGAAGAGTTTCAGAGTTATCTGCTCTGCAGTGTTCTCCGCCCTATCTGGTGTTCCATGCAGATAAGGTGGTTTTGCGTACTAAGCCTGGTTTTCTTCCGAAAGTTGTTTCCAACAAAAATATTAACCAGGAGATAGTTGTACCTTCTTTGTGTCCGAATCCAGTTTCAAAGAAGGAACATTTGTTACACAATTTGGACGTAGTTCGTGCTCTAAAATTCTATTTAGAGGCTACTAAAGATTTCAGACAAACATCTTCCTTGTTTGTTGTTTATTCTGGTAAAAGGAGAGGTCAAAAAGCGACTTCTACCTCTCTTTCCTTTTGGCTTAAAAGCATTATCCGATTGGCTTATGAGACTGCCGGACGGCAGCCTCCTGAAAGAATCACAGCTCACTCCACTAGGGCTGTGGCTTCCACATGGGCCTTCAAGAACGAGGCTTCTGTTGACCAGATATGTAAGACAACGACTTGGTCTTCACTGCACACTTTTGCCAAATTTTACAAATTTGATACTTTTGCTTCTTCGGAGGCTATTTTTGGGAGAAAGGTTTTGCAAGCCGTGGTGCCTTCCATTTAGGTGACCTGATTTGCTCCCTCCCTTCATCCGTGTCCTAAAGCTTTGGTATTGGTTCCCACAAGTAAGGATGACGCCGTGGACCGGACACACCAATGTTGGAGAAAACAGAATTTATGCTTACCTGATAAATTACTTTCTCCAACGGTGTGTCCGGTCCACGGCCCGCCCTGGTTTTTAAATTACTTTCTCCAACGGTGTGTCCGGTCCACGGCCCGCCCTGGTTTTTTAATCAGGTCTGATGAATTATTTTCTCTAACTACAGTCACCACGGTATCATATAGTTTCTCCTATATATATTTCCTCCTGTCCGTCGGTCGAATGACTGGGGTGGGCGGAGCCTAGGAGGGATCATGTGACCAGCTTTGCTGGGACTCTTTGCCATTTCCTGTTGGGGAAGAGAATATCCCACAAGTAAGGATGACGCCGTGGACCGGACACACCGTTGGAGAAAGTAATTTATCAGGTAAGCATAAATTCTGTTTTTTTTAATTTTATATTTGTCACTCTATAAGCCTGTTGGGTAATTGTATAAATATATGACTTTTATATATGACAGTTATATATTTTTTTTAGGTATTTCCCCTTTATTATTTAATGTTTATCATTTTGTGTTATGTTTTTGGCTTCGTACAATCACATTGACGCATGTCGGCTTCCGAGCCTGTGTACGTCGACTTGATAGGATATGCTTTGGTTCGCTTTTTTTTTTTTTTTTTTTTTTTTTACATTTTTTTATGCCAATTTGGCACACTCCTCCTTTCTTATTTACGCCATTTAGATAATAGGTAAACTGTGATCTACCGCATCTCTGCTTTTATAATTTTTGAATTTAGACATTTAGAGATCTTTTCAGAAGGGGTGTTTTCTTTTCTTTAAATATTTTTTGTAATGGGGATTTTATCGTTTAGCTGTATGCTTGTATTTTTCTGCACTTAATTTCTGTATACCTTCCTTGCAGTTATTGAGCCTCTAGTTTAGGAAGATCAATTTACGACAACCATAAACTTAAAGGATGCATATATGCACATCCCGATTTACAATGACTTTTTCCAGTTTCTAAGATTTGCTTTTATCAACAAACATTACCAATTTGTGGCCCTCCCCTTTGGTCTGGCCACAGCCCCTTACATCTTTAAGAAGGTATTAGGGGCTCTCTTAGCACTGTTCAGAGCTCAAGGAATCTAAATTGCGCCTTATTTGGACAATATTTTGGTCCAAGCTCTGTCTCTTACTCTGGCTACTGTTCATACCCACAGAATGGTATCTTTCCTTCAGAAAGATATAAATAAATGTCCCCAAAAATTATTTTTCACTAGCCACATGGTTGTTTTTTCTAGGAGTGAAAATAGACTTTGTTCAAATGTGCTTGTTTCTCACAGTACACGCAGAACCAAACTTTAGACTGCTTGTTGTTTCCTATGGATGGCTCATTCTCCGTCTGTAGCATAATGTAAGGAAGTAGTGGGTCTTATGGTAGCAGTATCAGAAGCAGCACCTTTTGCTTGCTTTCATCTTCCACTTGTCCATGCTTCAACAGTGGTCAAAGGGTTGTTTCCATCTGAAACGGCAAATAGAGCTGAGTTTTGCAGTAAAACAATCTCTCTCATGATGGAGGGAAAGTCACTATTTGACCATTGGAGCTTCTTTTCTTCAACCTATCTGGGCCATGGTCACTACAGATGCAAGTCTGATGAATTGGGGCACTTTTTGGCAGGAAGTATGGTCCCCTTGGTAGGTGACATTACCTATCAACATCCTAGAACTTTGTGCAATTATTTGGGCCCTTCAAGTTAATTTGTTTCCAGTCAGACAATATCGCTGCCGTTGCATACATTAATCATCAGGAAGGGACTCAATGTTCCTTAACTATGCAAGAGCTATCTCACATTCTGTCTTGGGCAGAGGAAAACCACTGCACCCTATCGGCCATTCACATTCCAGGAGTGAACATTTGGGAAGCAGATTTCCTAAGTCAGTCCATCCAGGGGAATGGTCTCTTTATCAGGATGTGTTCAATCGATTAGTTGTGAGGTGGGGTCTTCCAGAATTAGATCTAATTGCATCCAAATTTAACTGCAAACTTCCAGTTTATTGTACTAGGTCAAGAGATCCAAACCTCACATGATAGATGTTCTAGTCTGTCCTTGGAACTTTCGTTTGGCCTATCTATTTCCTCTGTTACTTCTTCTTCCAAGATTCATTACCAGAATCAAACCGGAATCGGCTTCAGTAATTATCATAACTCCGGTATGCCTCAGCAGAACTTGGTATGTGGATCTAATTTTGATGTCATTCCTTCCTCCATGGGCTCTACCCCTATGGAAAGTTTTGTTGTCTCTAGGATCCTTGTATCATCCAAATCTCAAATTCGATGGTGTGGAGGTTGAATGCCTAGTTCTCAAAAACAAAAGTTTCTCAGATTCTATTATCTTTACTCTTCTGCAAGCCAGAAAGCCTGTCACACAGATAATATATCATACAATTTGGAAAGATTACTTTCTTTGATGTACTTCTAGAGCAGAGCTTTCCAAACTTTTCATGTTGGTGACACACTTTTTAGACCTACATCATTTCGCGTCACATTAATTCAGTTGTACTAGCAAACAGGAGGTTAAACTATTTTGTTTTAAGAGATACGGACACATACATAAACTACATAATAACAAAATGTATTTACAAGTAACAGTATGTATGTGCAATAATTAATAACACCAATAGCTACTTACTATTTTAATGGGATGTATGAGGTTGATGGGATGAACACAGTTTCTGAATATTTGGTGGAATGTTAGATAAAGACACTCACATTACATCATCAAGCATTTTAGGCTTCCACTTCCTATCCATATATCACTAGCAGGAGCAGCAATGTACTATTATTTGGAGCTAGCTGCAAAAAACCCCAACCCTTTGACTTCTGACTTCAGCTCAGCGTTTAAGATGCCACCCTTAGAGCTCTGCGAGTCTTACTGACTACTGCACGCGCTGCAAACACACTGCTATCCCACTCACTGACTACACATGCAGTCACGAGCCGATTGTGGAGACTACACGTGCAGTCAGGAGCTAATGTGCAGCCAAAGCCGCCAATGGGAATAGTTTCTGTTCCCGCTGAGCTGCGCCAATAGGGTAAGATGATCTGTGACGCACTAGGTATCAATCACGTGTCAACCACGTGATATGCGTAGCATGCAGGCAGAAAGTTAGAAACCAAATTTTTTTTTTCAATTCTAAACAATTTGTGTTGAAGCAGAGACACACCTACACACTGCTGCCGACACATTAATGTGTCCCGACACACAGTTTGGAAAGCACTGTTCTAGAGGTTTCTCTTGGAAATCTTTTAGAATCCCCAGAATTCTTCAGTTCCTTCAGGATGGACTGGATAAGGGTTTATTCCCCCCCCCCCCCCCAGGGATTTGAATCTGGTCATTTCTGTTCTGCAAGGTCCCCTCTTTGAACCAATACATTCTCTGGAATCATCATGGAAGGTTTTTTTTTTTTCTTCTTGCCATTTCTGAATTATCAGCTTTGTCTTCTGATTTGTCATCAGGAAAAAGTGGTTCCCCTGACTAAATATGATTTAAAAAAGAGTAACTGTTCTTTCTACTAGGTCTGTATCTTCTACATGTGCCTTTAAAAATTACGCCTCCTTGGAACAGATTTGCAAGGCGGCAACTTGGTCTTCTCTCCATAACATTTCTAAATTTTACCATTTTGATATTTATGCTTCTTCCAAAGCTGCTTTTGGCAGGAAGTCCTTCAGGCTGCAGTGTCCGGTGAATAGGAACTGCCATAATTTTGACCCACCCATCCTTAAAGAGATAGTAAACTATGCCTACCTCGAATTAGTGATGTGAATTGAAGTACAAAAAAAAGTTACTTTCATTTATCATATCCGCATATTCGTTGTAAATATATATATATATATATATATATATATATATATATATATATATATATATATATATTGACGATAATATTCTAATTTTTTTATATCCATCCTCCTCCCGTAGATCGTCCACCATTGTTTTAGTCCGGTCACGTTTTTTATTCATCCAATGACACACCAGGCCACTCGGCGACACACTCCTAACGAAATACGCCCTTCTTTACTTTTGCTCATGCCCTACCTTGTGAATCTCTGCATAACGGTTATCTAATGCATGCGCAGAGAGCGGAACGAAGGTTGACATGCCAGTGCTGTGATGTAGAGAGGGGTGTTTCAGCTCTCTCGCCGGGATGAAGATAATTCCAGGAAGTAATGCATGGGGAGGAGCAATGAGCGTTACGACTCTGTGAGTAAAATATAATTTTGTTATACATAAGAACAGCGTAATTTAAAACATATATGGGCGAATTGTGTAATCAATACTTGGGGAATAATTAGAAAAAAATGTACCATCACTTTAACATGTACTCAGCTTGGGTATTGTATCCCACATGTTATGGACACCTATGGACTCAAATCATCTTATGAAAGAAAATGGAATTTATACTTACTGATAAATTTCTTTCTTTTGGGATAAGAGTCCATAGGATTTGCCCGTTTTTTTTTTTTTTTTTTATACAGGCGGCATTTCTTATTTGCACCTCTTAACCCTGCTTTTTGTCTTTCCTACCCTTTCTGTCTCCTTTTCTTGGCAATACTTATACTAAGTGGGGAGAGGAGGGGGAAGGGATTAAAAATATTTTTTAGTGTTGTTGACCTCCTCCTAATGGCACTAATCAGTAAGTATAAATTCTGTTTTTAAGCTTTCAATGTTAAATTTTGGGAAATTATTCCCAAAGTTTTCTGACTTTTCATATTCCTATTTCCTTTCGGAGTTAGAATACTTGCAGAGGAAGGTTTTTTTAAGCAGGTTATTTTTTAGATCAGTAGTACCTATTATTGATATAGCTGCTACTTTTTTTGGTTTAATAATATTTTTTGTCAGTTTACCGACGAGTCTGCTAGTGAAGATTGTAAATGTAGTACGTTTTAGGGCTTTTTTGGTTAAGTCTTGTTCTACTTCTATGGATTGTAAATCCAGACTTTGATCTCTGTCTTTTTAGGGAAAGATGTTATTTGGTTCTAATTTTGATTCTATTATTTCTTGAATTCTATTATCTCTTATATGATGACTAGAAGTCCAGGGGTAAATTTTAATCTCTAAATCGTTTTTTGTTAATTTCCTCAGAAAAGGGCAGAAATCTGATTCCTTCTCTCCGTAGCTGATTCCTCTGGTTCTATCTGGAAGCCAAGTTCTAACTGGAACATATCTGAGCTGTCCAACATACAGCATACAATTTTTAATAAGTTTCCAAGTTAATTATATTATCAAATTTCCTTTGTTTCCATATATTCTTTGTTGAAGAGATACCTAGGTAGGTGTCTAGAGCATTACAAATAGTGCTGCCATCTAGTGCCCTTGCAAATGGATAACATTAGGGCTGCAACTAACGATTATTTCCATAATTGATTAATCGGACGATTATTTTTTTATTTAACGACTAATCGGATAAAAAAAACAAAAAACTATTTTTTCCTATATTTAAAATAAAATCCAAGCTTTTTTTGCTTGCAGCAGAGAAGAGACGCTCAGATGGTGTTGAGGTGCTTGAGATACATAAGTATGGTTTTGCCAATTTCATCAAGGTGCGATATTTATCTTTGTTAACTCTCCACCAATGCAAATGGCCTCTTAAATTAAGCCTGGGTTTCATTCTAACATAAAAATATCTTAAATATCTATATGCAATGGTAAATAACCAGCTATAAGGTTAGGGAAAAAATATCTAGTCCGCTCTTAAAATAACAAATATATACTTAGAGGTTGAATTTGGTACATATTACAATTAATTAAAAATATTTTTTTTTTAAAAAGTCAAAAGCGCTAATGACTATATATTAATAACAGGACAAAGCCTCACTCAGTTATCTATACAGTACATATAATCAGCAATAGCAAGCAATCACGCTAATAATTGTGCAAACAAATAATAGTGCACGTCAATTCAAATAACAACTCCCTTCAATCTAGGGCTAGGTGTAAATAAGAAGCTTGGCACTATATCATGCAATGCATAGTCCCAAATCACCTGATTTAATATAAATCCAAATGACTCCAATTATTTCTAGTTTGCACATAAGCCAGGAGTAGTTGTAAACCTAAAGGGACACTTAAGTCAAATTAAACTTTCATTATTCACATAGAGCAGCAATTTTTAAACAACTTTCAAATTTTCTTCCATTAACAAAATGTGCACAGACTTTTTAGATTTACACTTTTTGATTCACCAGGTCCTTCTGAGCATGTGCAAGAATTCACATAATATATGTATATGCATTTGTGATTGGTTGATGTCTGTCACATGGTACAGGAGGAGTGGAAATAGACAGAACTTTTAAATTTGTCCGGAAAAAAATCTACTACTCACTTTAAGTTCAGACTAAGTGCTATTGCATTGTTGTGTTCTCATGCATTTGTTATTTATGCAAATCTACTGTATTTACTGGTCCTTTAAAAAGAAGCTTATACTGTTCGGAAAAAGTTAAAACGTCTGTAGACGTCCTTTAGGCTAAGGACATAGCCATAAAACACAATACCATGTGCTGGTGCCGTGCACAGACCAACTCATTGCAAACCAATTGATTATGAGATTCGTTGACAACTATTTTCATAATCAGTTATTATTGATTATATTGATTAGTTGTTGCAGCTCTAGATAACATTTTTGAAAAACAGCTGCCATATAACACTGTAGACATTTGCACACTCATGAGCTTAGGTCCCTACTTTTCTGGATTCAAAAAGAACAAATAAAATTTGATAATAGAAGTAAAGAAGAAAGTTGTCTAAAATGACATGCTTTATCTGAATCATGAAAGAAAAATGCAGGGTTTCATGCCCCATTTAAATCTACTCATGCCTAGTTAGGGCAGGCAGCTGTCTAGAAAAGCAGCAATGCAGTTGAGGTTGGTCAAGCCTTTAGGCATAGGGAGACAAAGGCATAAGATAAATATATAGAGTTTGACACAAACATGTCATGCTGAAATGAAGCTTTAATAAACCAGGGGTAATGTAAGTTATCCAAGCACTCTTTTCTATTTTCCTTGTCTATTTTGCCTAAAGCTAAACTGTCTTGCTGCTCCTATTGTAAGATTGAATGGCTTAGCATATTAATGCTGAAGACTGGTTTAATGAGGTGAGCTAGATCCTGACAGCTTCTTACTTGTTAAAAATGAGCTAAAGGATGCCAGACTTGAGAATTTGATTTGATCCATTCTGTTTCCTCTGAGTATAGTGTTCTGTGTGGTATTCTTATTAATCTAAATAAAAAGCACATTTTTGAGGAGCATTTTACAAGCCAATTTTCTATCTATTTTATTTTCTAATGATTATGTTTAAAAGTCACTGGATAATCTGAAACTTATAGTTTGTTATAATTTTAACAAGATCCAGAGAGTAAAGATAACCAAAAGTCTACAGATTCAGACGTTTTTGTTTCTTTGACATTTGTTATTTTGTGATATGTTCATCCATTTTTTATAAAAACAAATTGTAGAATTTGTTCAAATGAGACCGAAGCATGTACAATTGATCCCATGCATATACTTGTGACTCAGAGATATAGAATGTGTTGGTATTGTTTTTCAAAGTGGTGTAAAGTATTTTTAGTTTACAAGTTAAAAAGCACCTGGTATTTCCGGTTTGGATTGCCCCTCCCCCTTAAAAGCTGGCTGTTTGTTTTTTCCCTCTCGTTATGATGTAGTAGCTGCTACAGCACATTTTCCATTCTAAATGTCCTGTGTCACTGCAAGGCATGAGAACAAACTGCAGATTAACTGCACATGCACAGTTTGCCTTCCTATTTACATGAGGCCATTACATTTATTTGGATTTTTTCTATATACCCCTTACATATGAGTAATCTTCTAGGAAAATAATGTTTTAGGGACACTCAAGTCAAAATAAACTTTTAGGATTCCGATAGAGCAGCAGTTTTATGACACTTTACAATTTACTTTCATTATCAAAATTTGCACAGTCTTTTTATATTCCCACTTTCTGGGGAACAAGATCCTACTTGCACAAGCTGACAGAGTATATGTATACTAGTCTGTAATGTCTGTCACAAGATACAGGGGTCGGAAAATAGGAGAAAAAAATACTTGTGTCAGAAAAAAAAGAGTAGGTGTTATTGCATTGTCTTTTTATTTTGCACTTGTTAATTATGCTATTCCACTGCATTGAGTGGTCCTTTAGTTCAGTAAAATAAGCATCTGAAAAAAATAGCTTTAGTTAAAATGACGTTCTTTTAAATTCACTAGGGAACATTTTGGGTTTGTGTATCCCCTTGTGTATCAGTGGACTTTAACAAGAACATATTTTTCTACCTTAAGATTTTCTTTTCTTTAGTGATTACAAAAAAGGTTAAAATTTTAGGTTGTTTTGCATCCTTTAAGATAGAATATTGGAGTTAATGAGGTTTACTTGTTCCCTAACGCACACAGAGGATCATACTCAATGGCAATTAGAATGAATAACACCTGATTTCCCTTTGTTCACGCTGTGAATAGCAGTATCTTTATCTGTTCAAATAAACCAACGCATAAGCACACATATTGTTTTAGGATCATAGTCATTAAACTGTTCTTTTTTTATTTTTATTTTTTTATAGAAATGAAGTGGTTTTGGCTGTGTGTTTGTACCACACAGGTGTTCTGAACATTTGAAAAGCCTATTTCACTGAAAGATGATGCGACATTAGAAGCATTCTTGTCCACTAGTCATATCATTGTTTGTATTTGGGCTTATGGAACATTTTTTTCCCTCTCTCTCACTCACTGTCGCTTTCTAAACAAATTATTTTTAAGGCCTATTTGTTATCCTTGATAAAACAATCATTAGCTTTTTCCATCTATTTACTTGTTCCAGTGAAAAGTATCATTGCAGTACTGGTACCAGATAGAGGGCTAAATTACAAGTGGTGTGCTAACGTTAGTGGGGTCCTTTTCCCGTGGGAATTTACAATCTAGAAGGGTAGGAGGTTGAGAAACAGACGGTGAGAACTGCAAGAGTGAGAATGATGTTAATACAGAGTAAGATAAGGGGAATATTTAGGGAGCATTTAAAAGAAGAAAGTTTAGGGGAGAATCTGACAGCACGAGGGAGAGCATTCCAGAGGGTAGGTGCTGCACTACAGAAGTCCTGCAGTCTAGCATGGGAAGAGTTGATAGTCGAAGATGCAAGGAGCAGGTCATTGTTGGATCTGGAGTATATTTGTTGATTAGAGAGGATAGGTAGTGGGTAGCGGCGTTGGTAAGAGCTTTGTATGTAAGGGTGAGAATTTTTTGTTAAATTCTGCTGTGAATGGGGAGCCAATAAAGGGACTTGCAGAAAGGTGCAGCAGATACAGAGCGATGGGAAAGGTGGATTAGCCTGGCAGAGGCATTTAGGATGGATTGAAGGTTATTGCAGTAGTCAAGTCGGGAAATTACAAGGGAGTGGATTATTTTCTTTGCGATGCCTGCGCTCAGAAAAGGGCGGATCTTGGAAATATTACGTAGGTGGTTGCGGCAGGATGAAGAAAGTGATTGAATGTGGGGGGGGTGAAGGATAGATTTGAGTCAAGTGTAACTCTGAGGTAGCGGACTTGGGGAGATGGTGATGCCGTTGACAGGGATACAAAGTCAGAAGATGACGTAGAGCTAGAGGGGGGGGGGGAATTAGAAGGAGCTCAGTCTTCACAAGGTATTTGAATGGAAAGGGCTATAATGTATATAAACATACATATGCATGTCTAAATATGTGCATATATGTATTGTATTATATATATATATATATATATATATATATATATATATATATATATATATATATATATATATATATATATATATATACACACACACACACACACACTTTGGATCCCTTTCCACTCTACCTGAAAACTAAATTATTTTTAATTTTTAATATGTTTTACTGTGTATGTACTGTAAATATTTTACATTCTACATAGGGGAAAATGATCTATGCATTTTTAAATAAATCTTCATATATGTATCTGTATATACCTATACATATTTATTTATGTATATTAACACTGTGTCGGGTTAGCACGCAATCAATAACTGTTAGTTTTTTTCCCCCAGTTTGTGCTTTCCATTGAATTCTATAGGGTGAAGAAGTTAGCACTGTTGTAATATTCAAAGTCCTGAAGTTAGCACGCTTCGGCTTTTACTCGCATGCAGACATATTACTTTCATTTTGTAATATGCACGCTAACATGTGCGCTTTAAAAGTTTCCTCCTGTCTGTACTTGCGCACGAGTGAAAGCGCTAAATAGAGTGTCACTTGTAATATGACCTAGAAAGGAGATTTTAATTCATGTTTTTTTAAAGGGCATAGGAATAAGACCTTTTTTTATTTCATTATTTATAACTGGGTTTTTTTGTTGTTGTTTTTTTACGATAAAGGGCTAGATTGGAAGTGGAGTGCTAAATTACAAGTGGCTGGTTATTGGTACCATGAGTTTGCGGTAGCAATTAGTGCTTCGGAAATTAACCAGAGGTTAATTTTAAAATAGTGCCCCAATTGGCCCCAAACTTTAGTGTGAGTTCTGTTTTTAAATAAAAAAAACAAACAAAATAACATCTTTTTTTTTATTATTAAAAACTGCATTAAGCAGTTTTATGGGGTTAAATGTTTCGGGTGTGAGGAAAAAAACGGCACTAAAAAAATGCCATTACATTGCGGTCTATTGGAACTGTGTGTTCTCTGTAAATATATATTTATACGCTTATATATATATATATATATATATATATATATATATATATATATGTATGTGTTAATATGTGTATATATACATATTAACACACACACACATATATATATTGGAGCCTATAGAAGCACAGTATTGCGCAAGGTCACGTTCGCATTGCGGGCCACTTAAAATACCAGTCCACAATTGCATGCACTGGTATTATGAATGGAGCGCAAATATCGCAATCACAAAAGCGCAACTTTTTGTTCTCCACTTGTAATCTGGTCCTAAATCAATTTTTTTGCCAGACTTTCAGAGGTGGGTCTTTTTCTACCAATAAAATTGGGGTCGTTGTCCTTGTCAGCCAATAAACATTAGTGTGACATACTCAACAGATAATGATGTATTAATTTGTCTGCCACTCCATATGAGAATACATCTGGTAACCATATTAAAAGGAGGCATATTATAGCTGCCCAGTCAAGCTTTTTTAAAGTTATTTAATGTAGAAACAAGTGCTGTTTAGAATTAGAGAATCCCATTGACTAAATGTATTTTCATGAGAGTTAGCATGCTGCTGGCTTTTGACTTGATCTAATGTCTCTTTGTAGTTTAAAGTTTGTTTGTATATGCTCCAATCACTGGCTATATCTTCATCTAAAGCAGAATTGAGGTTTTCTAGTAGTGTATTTTTGCATATGTATTTAACTGTTTTGAAGATGTTAAATACATAGAATAACAAATGATTTTAAAAATAAAATGTTACAATGAAATGGCACTAGAACTGATAAGCACATTATGCAGTTGCTAGACATATGGGGCCTGCTGATGCTGTCATATCTAGTGCATGGTGTTGTGACAATTACATGATGACTCTCTCATATAAGCGCTGTCTCAACCAACCTACATTGCATAAAAATGTCACTTTGTGTTACTTTCTGCTCTAGCCTTTTAGGCCATCATCCTGCTCTTTCACCTTAGTCATTTTTGTTGTAGTAGTTATGCTATAGGAAAGTATGTAATGTGCAGCTCTATTAAATGCTACCCGAATGTATTGTACAGATGTATTTTATTGCTGTCTGCCTCAAGTAATAGGTGTAAATGGAACACTGTATTATAATAATCCGCTTAATAAAGTAGTAGTCTATGTTTTAATACATACCACAGCTTTGGGTGGTGACTTGCCCCCGGCCTTTAACGTTTCCGCTTCAGATCCACTGTGCAGTAGTTCTGTGGGAGAGTCTTGGCTGGTCCAGTGTGGGTTAGAAGCCCTAAACAGGGCTTACAAGGGGATAGTTATTTGGTGCGTGGGGAACTAAATACCCCACTGTGTGTTCACAAATAACTTTTTGTTCATTACAGACAATTATATGTTGTTAGAAAGTCTGGAGGAATCTTCCTCTGTCACTTCCTTTGACAGTAACAAGTGTATGCTTTGCATATTATCAACTGTGAACCCTCCGGCACAGCTCTGGAATGGTTGCTTTTTGTCTTAAAGTCTGATGCAGGAGGCCAAGGTGGTCAGACCGTGGAGGAGCCCCTTCGGGCCCAGTCCCTAGAAGGCCCTACTACAGCTTTTCATGCCTTGAGTGAGGTGGGCATCCCTGTTCAACAGCCGATGAATTTAGAAGTCGGTTCTGCTCGTGCTGGGGTAGGCCTGGCTAACTAATTAAATTTTAGCCCGCATTGAGGCAGCTGTGTCTGCTGCCCTGAACACTAGACAGGTATCAGGGAAAATGAAGAGAAAGGTTTAAAGATGTTCTCCAACATGTAGCCCTGGTGTGACAGCAGAAGCCACAACCGATAGTTTTGGGCAACCTTCTGAAGTAGATCCTTTACTTAGTTCGGGAGAAAAAAACATTCTTCTGATGTTGAGTTGGAAGATGACTGAGGATTAAATTGAAATTGGATCAACTTCGGTTTTTGCAAAAAAAGGTCCTGTCGACTTTGGGAGTTCTGGAGTCCAGAAACTGGAAGCGACGTTTAGACCTAGGGTTCTAGAGATATTTCTGGTTCCCAAGATTATTACAGAAATGATCTCTAAGGAATGGGAAAAGCCGGGACCCCTTTTGCTCCACCGGCACCCTTTAAGAGATCCTTTTCCTGCAGCCCACGCAGAGGTTTGGAACAGTGTCCCTAAGGTGGATGGCGCTATATCAACATTAGCCAAGCACACTACAACCCCGCTTGAGGACAGCATGTCATATAAGGATCACCGATATAGAAGCTTGAGGGACACCTCAGGAGACTTTTTCTCCATTTTGGCGCTCTGTTTCACCCTGCTATAGGTATCGCTGCTGTTACTGCGGTGGCCAAGTTCTGGTGTGAGTCCTTAGTAGAACAGATTACTATAGAGACACTTCTGGAGTAGTTTCACTCTTTGTGCAAGTTTCTCCGGAGTAAATCCAATCACGATGTCAGCCTGAGTTCTCCTCCGCTCTGCAAGCGCAATGACTCTGTGCACACCAGCTGTTACTGAAACACGCTGAGACTCTGAGAAGCCATTCCTCCTTGCAGCATAGCTACACTATAGCCTGCACATGAGACTGTGTTCTGCTCAGCACTAAAGCTGTTCAGCTTCCCAGAGGAATTGTGACTGCAACTTTCATCCTATCTGTGTAATCTTTCTACGGTTACTTTAAATCTGCTTCTACGATACTGGGAGTATACCTTTACGCTACTAACCTAAGGGGTTTCACCATTGTACTCACGTTAAGTTCCATAAAGTAGCATATCCTTAATCTCAGTCTGGATAACGATACAATTCTTAACAAATTACCTTTGCACTGATTACTATTTGCAACAATATACATTGTAACCATTTCTACAATAAAGGCATACAAATCTCATTTAACATATAGGCGTTGCAGTTGAGATCCACATTACGTTAAACAATAATGAAACATTACACTGAGCGATGGCAGGTCACAGCAGTTCAGGCACTCAGAGGTCAAACACTGGTCTTGGCAATTTAGGCAAGCAGAGGTTAAACACTAGTCTTGACAGTTCCGGCAGGCAAGAGGTTAAACACGTTCCTTGACAGTTCAGGCAATTAAGAGGTTAAGTACATGTCTTGGCTATTCGGGCAAGTAATAGGTTAAGCACAAGTCTTGGCAGTTCAGGCAAGCAAGAGGTTAAGCACAAGTCTTGAAATTTCAGGCAAGCAAGTGGCTAAGCACAGGTCTTGGCAGTTCAGGCAAGCAAGAGGTTAAATACAGACCTTGGCAGTTCAGACACTGCAGCAAAGATGGCCTCCGGAGCTGCAGCTTAAAGGTATTAAAGGTACAAGGTCAGCCTAGCAGTGTTGGTATTTCTGTGGCAAATATAGTACAAGGCAAATCCGGAGGCTTGGTTATAAAACAGGCAAGGTAGAAAAACAAGCAGGTCAGTCCATAATCAGGTTTCAAGGCAAAAGGGTCACACACACAAAAAACAGGAACTAGCCAAGGTCAAAACCAGAAAGTAAACAGCAAAATAATTATTCTTCCACAAACAGAGGCACAGACTGAGAAAACCCAATGTTAGGGGAAAGACTGATTAGCCAGGCAGGTTTAAATAGTTTGTTGGTAACTGCACATTACCAATAGCTGACAGCAGGTGGAGCCTGAGAGAAAAAGCAGAAAACAAAAGGAAAGCATCCACAACCAAAGCCCTCTGGTGGCTCAGTAGAAAGTCACTGAGTTACAACATGAGAGACCAGAGTTCAATACCCGATGGGGGCAGGACAGTTCCTTTCATCCGAACAGGAATCAAAGGTGTGTAATGACACCTAAAACAGAATCCCACTCAAGGGTGGAATGAGAATAGACAGCCCAAGAAGACTTCTCTGGACAACAAGTCCGTATGATGGGCTCGTCCCAGACCTGGGAGAAGGGTTGTATATGGACCAAACTCTTTCTTTCTGAAGGAATGGTCTCACTCCATCCAGGACCCTTTGGTTCTTGACATTGTTCGTCTGGGGTACAGATAAGGGTTTCAATCTCATTCCCGGAAAGACAGTTTCTTACTTTCAAGAGTCTCAGGGAATCCCATAAAGAGAGCAGCTCTGCTCCGTTGTGTGGATGATCTCTCCATGGGAGTGGGGTCCCAGTTCCACCAGCAGAAAGAGTAATAGGGTTCTTCTCCAATCTCTTTGTTGTTTCCAAAAAGGAGGACACATTCCGCCCTATTCTGCATTTGAAGGGACTCAACAAATTTGTAAGTGTTCCCACCTTCAAGATGGAAACGATAAGGTCCATCCTTCCCTTAGTTCTAGAGGGTCAGTTCATGTCCATTATAGATCCCGATACACAGGGATCATTATTGTTTCTTTCAATTTGCCTTCCTAGACAAACACTACCAGTTAGTCATGCTTCCTTTCGGATTGGCTACTGCTCCATGAGTGTTTAAGAAGGTGCTGGGAGATTTGCTGGCTATGGTTCGTCTGCAAGGGATTTCGGTGGTTCCATACCTGGTTGACATTTTGGTTCAGGCTCAATCCTTTCTAGTTGCTCAGGATCATATGCAGAGGTTACTCTGTTGTCTTCAGGCACATGGTTGGATGGTCAACCTAGAAAAGAGCCCTCTCATCCCGGCTACAAGAGTAAACTTTCTAGGAACGATCATAGACTTTGTCAGTATGCACATCCATCTTACAGACCAGTGCAGGGAGAAGCTTCAGGGAGCGTAATATGCTTCAGTCCAATGACCATCCTTCGGTAGCACAATGATGGTGGTAGTAGGTCTCATGGTTGCAGCATCAGATGCTATACAGTTTGCTTGCTTTCATCTGAGAACACTATAGTTGTTTATGCTCAGACAGTGGAATTAAGATCTGTCTCAGATCATCCATCTGGATGCTCATTCAATAGAGAGCCTTGCCTGGTTGCAATTGCCTGCTCCAGTTCTCCTAGGAATGAGCTTCTGTCACCCGGCCTGGGTAATAATCACTGCAGAAACAAGTCTGCCGGGCTGGGGGCGGTATGGGGTTCTCTGAGAGCTTAGGGATCCTGGCAACCGGAGGAGGTATCTCAGCCAATCAACATTCTCGAGTCGAGGGCTATTTTCAGCACGCTTCTAGCGTGGCCTCAATTGAGTTCCTCCCGGTTTATTTGATTTCAGTCTGACAACATCACAACTGTAGCCTACATCAACCATCCGGGTGGCACTCTAAGCTCTCTGGTGATGCAGGTGGTGTCCTGAATCCTTCAGTGGGCGGAGATACATCAATGTCAGGTTTCAGTTATCCACATTCTAAATGCAGAGAATTGGGAACCAGATTTCCTGAGCAGGCAGACTCAAGTGAGTGGTCTCTGAGATTTTTGGAGATTTCAAGCATATGGAGTGTCCCAGACATAGATCTGATGGCTTCCCGCTTTAACACCAAGCTCCGGAGGAACGGTTCCAGGTCCAGTGATCCTTAGGCAGAATTGGTGGTTGCTCTAGATGTTCCGTGGAACTTCTATCTGGTTTATCTGTTCCCTCTGATTGTTGTTCTGCCCCGGGTGGTTGCCTAGATCAAACAGGACAGAATTCCAACTATTCTGATAGTGCCTGCATGGCCACGCTGGACCTGGTACGCATATCTTGTGAGGTTATCGTCTGCTCCTCCTTGTTAATTGCTCTTATTCAGGCACGCAAGTCGATTACGCATATACTTCAAGGCCTGGAGAACTTGAGTCCCTTCAAATGCAAAATAGGGTGTGGCCAGGGAGATATTTCTTGGCGTAGATTGAAGACTTCACATATCCTTCAGTTTCCCCAGGAGGGTCTGAAGAATTGCCTCTTGTCCATTTCTATCAAGCCAGTTCTTTCAAATGTCAGATCTCTGCCCCTTTGGTTTTGTTTCACAAGAGTTTGGCTAGTTTGCCAGATGTTCAAGAGTTTTCAAACCTGTTGCTCTTCAGTAAATCTCAATTTAGTTCTTAAGATTATTCAGGTTCTTGGAAGGTGGTGTTCTTATTGGCTTTTTCCTCTGCTCAAAGAGTATCAGAGCTTTCAGCTTTGATGTCTGATCATCCGTATCTGTTGATCCATCAAGATAAGGCTGTGTTGAGGACTCAACCAGGCTTTTTACCTAAGGTGGTGGATACTCGTAACATTAATCAGGAGATTGTGGTTCCTTCTTTGTGTCCCAACCCGTCTTTCTCTAAGAGACACTGTTACACAATCTGGATGTGGTTAGACCTTTGACATTGGTTTTGTCAGTCTTCTTCTTTGTTCATTTTGTACATTTTTTAAACGTAAGAGGCCTCAGTTGTTACTATTTCCTTTTGGCTGAGAAGTCTGATCAGTACGGCCTACAGGGAAGCAGGCCAGGAGCCACCTACGAGAATCACGCCCCATTCTACTCATGCTGTGTCTACTACTTGGGCATTCAAAAATGAGGTGTCAGTATTGCAGATCTGTAAAGCTGCAACGTGGTCTTCTTAGCACACTTTCACAAAATTCTACAATTCTGATGTTTTGGCTTTAGCGGAAGCTTTCTTTGTGAGAAAGATTCTACAAGCAGTGGTGCTTGGTTCTTAGTACTGCCTCCCTTATTTTTCTCTTGCAAACATTGTGAACTCCACAGCTTGGATATTAGTTTTCCATATGTTATGAATGTTCTTGTGGACCTGGAAGGAAAACTAAAATGTAATTTCCTTCTTGGCAGTGAGAGTCCACGATCCCACCCGATTGTTATTTGGTAATGGCGGCAGTCATTTTTCTGTGCACCTCTGTACCCCTTGTAACTCTCTTCACTTCACTTTATCCCTCGGCTGAACTACTAGAAAGCAGGGGAAGTGAGAGGGATATTTATAGCCTTGTTTTTAGTGTCTTTGTCTCCTCCTGGTGGCCAGGAATAGTATTTCCCATAGGTTATGAATGTTCTCGTGGACTCTCACTGCCAAGAAGAAAATTAAATTATTAGGTAAGAATGATTTTTGTTTTTATGATGGTGATTTCAATGAGCACTACCAGCTTTTTCAATTGTAAAAATAATTATAAAGGAGCAATGTCCAATACATTTAATACTGTGGAGCTGGTATAACACTTCACTGGTAACAACAACAAAAAAATCAAAACAAAAACTGTATGGTGTCTTTTTAACATTTATGTTTGTCGCCCATAAATGCTTTAGTTCATCAATGCTTTACTTGTTTTACTATACTTTACTCAGCTTCTTTTTTGTGTGTGTAATGCTTTTTTCTCTCCATCCCAGCAGTAAATGTGTTAATAAATGCAAGTTTGACCCTTGTGCCTTTGCACTGATATTCAAGTGTGCTTTGTTGCTGAGAGGCATGATGTTCTTTTATAATGGCTAGGTATGACAAACACTGCTCTCACGATGATGGCAGGCAGCCATAGTCTTGAGTGAGCTGCACCTGTTACTTTTTTGTTGATAAATCACGTAGGAGGAACTTTACTGCACTAAACAAAGCTAAAATATAACTAAACAGAGAGTTCAATAGAACTTACTTTGACAGCGATCAACTGGAAGCCAACATTTTACCACGAACAAAGAGCCATTACGCTTGACAACAGTTATGTTTTAATTTAAGTACCACTAATTTAACACATTTTCTTTGCATTCATTACATCCAGCTCTCATATTGTATATACAGTTTTATGTGATCTCCCAATCTGAATACGTTTCTTAAGCCAAGTAAATTTGCTTTAAATACTTAATTCTATTTATCTTACACATTCTTCTGAATGCAAATGTATAGTAATAATCAATCCAAGAACAATTTACATACAGTTTATTTCTTTTTTAAGACACAATGAGTCCACGGATCATCTTAATTACTAATAGGATATTTACCTCCTGGTCAGCAGCAGGAGGCGTCAAAGAGCACCACAGCAGAGCTGTTAAATAGCTCCTCCCTTCCCTCCCACCTTAGTCATTCTCTTTGCCTACCTTAGTGATAGGAAGTGGTAAAGTGAGTTGTTAGAATAGATTCTTCAAGAGTTTATTGTTTTTAAAGTAGTGCATGATTGTGCTGCTTTGTCCTAGAGTGTAGCCTTAGTTCATATCAGTCTCTACAGTAGAGCTTTGGTGGCTTTAGAACAATGGGAACTTGTGAGAAATAATTCTCACTGCGCCTCCCATATATTTTGCTGCCCTAACCCTGAAAACCTGAGGAATACTTATTTAGGAATTTATTTCTCTTCACAGGTCTATGTGGGGGATAGGACCCCTCAAACCTGGTGAACTGCCTTAGCTGTCTGGCAGATATATAAGGTAAGTGCTTTGTTATTTTCCTGGGAACACTGTGAGGAAAAGGAGCACTTTACCATATACCATTTATTAACATTATATAAAGGGCTTATATATTGGGCTCTTTATTATGGGACATATCTCTCAGTGTCTGACAGAACAAGCCAGCGTTTTTTTGCAGGCACTGGGAAAAAGCATTTTTAAGGGCTGGTGTTTTTCATGGTGTTAGAGTTTAATTTAAAATAACGTCATTACAGGAGTCTTGACAGTTAGCCACGGATACGAGTCAGATGTTTTGTTCTGCCTAGAAATGCTTGTTTTTTTTACAATAAATCAATCAGGGGAGTGATTTTTCCGGTCTTGCAGCAAGGTAGGCACCTCAGCAGAACTGCTGAGGTGTAGGGGTGTACTTTTTTTTATTAAAGTATAGTTGTTTAATCACGTTTTTGCAACTCTCAGAAAAAAGTAACGTTTTTTGTGCATTTTTTTTTTTTTGCCAAAATTAATGTTTTTATTGCCTAATTATTTGATTGTGATTCAGTATGGACCAAGGAGAATTGCAAAATGTTACTTGCTCCTTGTGTTTTAATGCAAATATGGAACCACCAATCCCTTTCTGTCCCTCATGTATTAAGAAGACTTTAAGTTATAGGGGAAAAAAAATTCCTGAGCAAAACTTTTCAAAAGGGGATGCCATCCAAGAGTCTAATGTCGAGAATCAAGGTATGCCGTTGCTTTTTCCCCAAGCGTCCCAAATGTTACCGCCCACACAAGCAGTGCCCTGCATTTCTGCTCTAGCGTCCGCTGGATTTACTTTAATAGACATAGCTCTCATGTCTTCTACAATCTCTGATGCATTGTCTGCTTTCCCAATGTTGCAGGGCAAGCGTAAGAGGAAAACCAGACATTCAGTAAGTTCTGATGCAATTGTTGCAATTGCTGAGGTACCCTCCCAAGGACACGAAGAGGAGGGTACTGCTATAGTATCTG
This sequence comes from Bombina bombina, assembly GCF_027579735.1. Lineage (NCBI taxonomy): Eukaryota > Metazoa > Chordata > Amphibia > Anura > Bombinatoridae > Bombina > Bombina bombina. The sequence continues at coordinate 155,865,204 of NC_069502.1, forward strand.
AGAGGGAAACCTCAGATTCAGAAAGGGCTTTGCCTCTGATGGATTCGGAGGTTGTAACTTTTAGATTTAAACTAGAACACCTCCGCCTATTGCTTAGGGAGGTTTTGGTTATGTTGGATGACTCCACAGTTGTGGTTATCCCTGAGAAGTCTAGTAAATTGGACAGATACTTTGAGCTTCCTTCTTACTCAGGCGTATTTCCAATTCCATAGAGAGCTTCGGAGATTATTACTAAGGAATGGGAGAGACCAGGCATTCCCTTTTCTCCCTCTCCTATTTTCAAGAAGATGTTTCCCATAGCTGACTCTTTTAAGCAGGCTTGGCAAACAGTTCCTAAGGTGGAAGAAGCCATTTCCACCTTAGCCAAGAGAACTACTATTCCCATAGAGGATAGTTGTGCTTTAAAGGACCCTATGGATAAGAAGTTAGAGGGTCTACTTAAGAAGATTTACGTTCACCAGGGTCTGCAATGGCAACCAGCTACGTGCATTGCTACCGTCACTAGTGCAGCGGCCTATTGGTTTGATGCACTGTCTGAATCTCTCAGGACTGAGACTTCCTTGGAAGAGATCCAGGACAGGATAAAGGCTCTGAAGCTTGCCAATGCCTTTATTACGGATGCTTCCCTTCAAATTATTAAACTGGGAGCAAAGATTTCAGGTTTTTCTATCCTAGCCCGCAGAGCTTTATGGTTGAAACCTTGGTCTGCGGATGTGTCTTCCAAGTCTAAGCTTCTGGCTATTCCTTACAAGGGGGAGACCTTGTTTGGACCTGGCCTAATGGAAATTATCTCTGATATCACGGGAGGTAAGGGTTGTCACGGATACCAGGCTGCAAGGGTTAAACCCCTACCCCCTATAACCTCACCCCTGTTGTTATCTAGTCTAGGTGTGGAGTGTCTTTCTGTTATTGTGTGAGTCATCCATTGTCCTTTCGCAAGTCAGGGTGTGATTATAATCTTGTTTAACTAACCATTGTCTGATGTTTGTCTCATTGTATATCATCTGTTTCTTTTTGTTTAGTAACTACCCCCATTTGTTGTGCGAGTCATCCATTGTCCTTTTGTAAGTCAGGATGTTATTAGAATCTTGTTTAACTAACCATTGTCTGATGTTTGTCTCATTGTATAATATTTGTGTAGTAACTACCCCCATTTGTTGGAAATGTATAAAAGCTGTGTTTTCTGTGCAATAAAGCAGTTCTTTTTTTCACCTGAATGCTAGTCTGTCTAGTCATTTAGGTGGGGTCCTGCTAGAATCACTTTCCTGGGCTACATAGCAGTTTGTTCCAGACAGCAGAAGGACCCGTTTGGCGGAGCTACCCAGCTGGGGTAGCCGGGGATCCGTCACAAGGGTCATCTTTTTCCTCAAGAGAAACAAACAAAAAGGATGACAAAGTAATTTTAGTTCCCTTCGAAACTTCAAAGGAAATTCTTTCTCTTCCTCCTCTAAGCAGGGACAATCTAAACCTGCATGGAGACCTAACCAGTCCAGGGAAAGCAGTCCAAGAAGCCTGCTATTGAATACAAGACAGCATGAAGGGCATGCCCCCGATCCGGAACCGGATCTTGTAAGGGGCAGACTTTCCTTCTTCACTCGGGTTTGGGTTCAGAATGTTCAGGATCCCTGGGCAATAGAGATTGTGTCCCAGGGATACAAACTAGAGTTCAAAAGTTTTCCTCCCAGAGGCAGGTTTCTATTTTCAAGGTTATCTGCAAACCAGACAAAGAGAGAGGCATTCTTACATTGCGTAAGAGACCTCTCTGTTATAATACTAATAAATTTGACCAGTGCAGACACCCACACAGACAATCAAAAAGGGGAATGTCTCCTAAAAAACGACTCTTCAAAGCATATAAAGTGTTAAAAAGTATATAATGATTGCGCAAACAATGCTAAAGGTGGAATAGATAATAAAATAAAAATAATAACCAATGTGACTAGTCAGTGGATTGTATTTTGTATCTTTTTATTATTGTATCAACTTTTATATGATTATTTCTGTATATCGAATAAATGTATTAGATTTTGGATATTATATGTCTTTTTGGAGGATACATTTAATGACTTTTTGAGAAAAAAACGGATAATCACAGTATATTTCAGCTGGGTTTTTATCACACCTGTTATTGCACACTGTCATTGCATATTCTTTGCACATTTATTTTTTTGCACACTTATTTAATTGCACACATAAGTTACACTCATTTTATTGAGCACAATTTTTTAAATTATTTTTGTGACCTTACTTTAAGTCCACTGACTAGTCACATTGGTTATTATTTTTATTTTATTATATATTCCACCTTAAGTATTGTCTGCGCAATCATTGTGAGTGATTGTTCCTGTTCCAGTTCTGGAACAGGGTCAGGGGTTTTATTCCAATCTGTTTGTGGTTCCCAAAAAGGAGGGAACTTTAAGACCAATTTTAGACCTCAAGAGTCTAAACAAATTTCTAAGGGTTCTGTCCTTCAAGATGGAAAATATTCATTCCATTCTTCCCTTAATCCAGGAGGGTCAATTTATGACAACTGTGGATTTAAAGGATGCGTACCTACATGTTCCGATTCACAGGGATCATAACAGGTTCCTAAGATTTGCCTTCCAGGACAAGCACTTCCAGTTCGTGGCTCTTCCTTTCGGGCGGCCCACTGCTCCCAGAATTTTCACAAAGGTTCTGGGGTCTCTTTTGTTGGTCCTTCAGTCTCGGGGCATTGGAGTGGCGCCTTATTTGGGTGACAGTCTAGTCCAGGCGCCATCTTTTCAGCAAGCAAGATCCCAAACCGACATAGTGTTATCTTTCCTGAGAACTCACGGGTGGAAGGTAAATTTGGAAAAGAGTTCCCTAGTTCAAGACACAAGGGTCACCTTCTTGGGAACAATAATAGACTCCCTGTCTATGAAGATTTTTCTGACAGAGGTCAGGAAATCAAAGATTATTGATACTTGCCTAGTCCTTCAGTCTACCTCCCGGCCGTCAGTGTATGGAGGTAATCGGGCTGATGGTATCGGCAATGGACATCATCCCGTTTGCTCGGTTCAACCTCAGACCTCTGCAGTTAAGCATGCTCAGACAATGGAACGGAGACTATGCGGACTTGTCTCCACGAATAACCAGGAGACAAGGGACTCTTCAATGGTGGTTGTATCTAGATCATCTCTCCCAGGGAACCTGCTTTTGCAGACCATCTTGGGTGATTGTGACAACAGACGCCAGCCTTCTGCGGTGGGGAGCAGTCTGGGGCTCCCTAAAGGCTCAGGGAGTTTGGACTCAGTCAGAGTCTATTCTTCCTATAAACATTCTGGAACTGTGAGCGATCTACAATGCTCTCCTTGTGTGGCCTCAGTTAGCCACAGTCCAGTTTATCAGGTTCCAGTCGGACAACATAACTTCAGTGGCTTACATCAATCATCAGGGAGGAACAAGGAGTTCCTTAGCGATGACAGAGGTAACCAAAATAATCCAGTGGGCGGAGGCCCACTCTTGTTGACTGTCGGCGATCCACATCCCAGGGGTGGACAACTGGGAGGCGGATTTTTTGAGCAGGCAGACCTTTCATCCGGGGGAGTGGGAACTCCATCCGGAAGTGTTCTCCAACCTGATACTCAAGTGGGTTCAGCCGGAATTGGATCTCATGGCATCTCAACAGAATGCCAAGCTTCCAAGATATGGGTCGAGGTCCAGGGACCCCCAGGCGGAACCGATAGATGCTCTGGCGGTTCCTTGGAACTTCAGTCTACCATACCTATTTCCTCTGTTTGCTCTTCTTCCTCGGGTAATTGCTCGAATCAAACAGGAGAGGGCCTATGCGATCCTCATTGCACCGACCTGGCCTCGCAGGATTTGGTATGCAGATCTGGTGGAGATGACATCTCTGCCGCCTTGGAGACTTCCGTTGAGAAAGGATCTTCGGATTCAAGGGCCCTTCCTTCACCCAAATCTAGTTTCTCTGAAGCTGACTGCTTGGAGATTGAACGCTTAATTGTATCCAAGCGGGGGTTTTCTGACTCGGTCATACAGACCATAATTCAGGCTTGTAAGCCTGTAACTAGAAGTATTTACCATAAGATTTGGTGTAAATATCTCTATTGGTGTGAAACCAATGGCTACTCATGGAGTAGAGTTAGGATTCCTAGAATGTTGGCTTTTCTCCAAGAGGGTTTGGAGAAGGGTTTATTGACGAGTTCCCAAAAGGGGAAAATCTCGGCCTTATCTGTTTTGTTACACAAACGTCGGACAGATGTCCCAGATGTACAATCATTTTGTCAGGCCTTGGTCAGGATCAGGCCTGTGTTCAAACCAGTTACTCCTCCATGGAGTCTTGATTTATTTCTCAAAGTTCTTCAAGGGGCTCCATTTGAGCCTATGCATTCCTTAAATATATTGTTATCTTGGAAAGTTTTATTTCTTGTTACTATTTCTTCTGCTCGAAAAGTATCAGAGCTCTCGGCAGTATGAGTCTCCTTACCTTATTTTCCATTCAGATAAGGTGGTTTTACGTACAAAATTAGAATTTCTTCCTAAGGTTGTTTCTGATCGGAACATTAATAAGGAGATTGTTGTTCCTTCTTTGTGTCCTAAGCCTTCTTCTCAGAAGGAACAACTTCTGCACAATTTGGATGTGGTCTGTGCTTTAAAGTTTTACCTGCAGGCGACTATGGACTTTGGTCAGTCTTCTTTGTTTGTGATTTTCTCAGGAAAACGTAAGGGACAGAAAGCTACGGCTACTTCTCTTTCTTTTTGGCTGAAGAGTTTCATATGTTTTGCATATGAGCAGGGCCGCCATCAGAGGGTGACAGGGGTGACTCCTGTCAGGGGCCCAATAGGCCATGGGGGCCCCATGTGGCAAGAACAACTAAAAAAAAATTTTATTTTTTTTATTTTGGTAGCCACCAGCGGGTACTACAGCAGAGTGCTAATTGAGCATGAGAAATGTTATTACAAGGAGTAAAGTATTTGCATTTGAGAGGTTTTTGAGTGTTCACTGACTAAACCACTATGCACAGTGTGAGACAGACTTGGCACTTTGTTTGTACAGTGTGCCTGAGTCAGACGACAGATCACTTTCATTTGCAGAGGAGGTAGGACTTACTTAGTAAATGTTTTTTTTTATTTCTTTGTGCAATTTCGGATTGTAACTTTAGTGTGGTAGTAGTTGTATGCTGGGGCCATGGGTCCATAAAAACACATTTATTTAGCAGCAGTGTATTTATGATTATTTGACAGTGTGGTTTAAATTATATATTTACAGGGAGTGCAGAATTATTAGGCAAATGAGTATTTTGACCACATCATCCTCTTTATTCATGTTGTCTTACTCCAAGCTGTATAGGCTCGAAAGCCTACTACCAATTAAGCATATTAGGTGATGTGCATCTCTGTAATGAGAAGGGGTGTGGTCTAATGACATCAACACCCTATATCAGGTGTGCATAATTATTAGGCAACTTCCTTTCCTTTGGCAAAATGGGTCAAAAGAAGGACTTGACAGGCTAAGAAAAGTAAAAAAATAGTGAGATATCTTGCAGAGGGATGCAGCACTCTTAAAATTGCAAAGCTTCTGAAGCGTGATCATCGAACAATCAAGCGCTTCATTCAAAATAGTCAACAGGGTCGCAAGAAGCGTGTGGAAAAACCAAGGCACAAAATAACTGCCCATGAACTGAGAAAAGTCAAGCGTGCAGCTGCCAAGATGCCACTTGCCACCAGTTTGGCCATATTTCAGAGCTGCAACATCACTGGAGTGCCCAAAAGCACAAGGTGTGCAATACTCAGAGACAAGGCCTAGGTAAGAAAGGCTGAAAGACGACCACCACTGAACAAGACACACAAGCTGAAACATCAAGACTGGGCCAAGAAATATCTCAAGACTGATTTTAAGGTTTTATGGACTGATGAAATGAGTGAGTCTTGATGGGCCAGATGGATGGGCCCGTGGCTGGATTGGTAAAGGGCAGAGAGCTCCAGTCCGACTCAGACGCCAGCAAGGTGGAGGTGGAGTACTGGTTTGGGCTGGTATCATCAAAGATGAGCTTGTGGGGCCTTTTCGGGTTGAGGATGGAGTCAAGCTCAACTCCCAGTCCTACTGCCAGTTTCTGGAAGACACCTTCTTCAAGCAGTGGTACAGGAAGAAGTCTGCATCCTTCAAGAAAAACATGATTTTCATGCAGGACAATGCTCCATCACACACGTCCAAGTACTCCACAGCGTGGCTGGCAAGAAAGGGTATAAAAGAAGAAAATCTAATGACATGGCCTCCTTGTTCACCTGATCTGAACCCCATTGAGAACCTGTGGTCCATCATCAAATGTGAGATTTACAAGGAGGGAAAACAGTACACCTCTCTGAACAGTGTCTGGGAGGCTGTGGTTGCTGCTGCACCCAATGTTGATGGTGAACAGATCAAAACACTGACAGAATCCATGGATGGCAGGCTTTTGAGTGTCCTTGCAAAGAAAGGTGGCTATATTGGTCACTGATTTGTTTTTGTTTTGTTTTTGAATGTCAGAAATGTATATTTGTGAATGTTGAGATGTTATATTGGTTTCATTGGTAAAAATAAATAATTGAAATGGGTATATATTTGTTTTTTGTTAAGTTGCCTAATATTTATGCACAGTAATAGTCACCTGCACACACAGATATCCCCCTAAAATAGCTATAACTAAAAACAAACTAAAAACTACTTCCAAAACTATTCAGCTTTGATATTAATGAGTTTTTTGGGTTCATTGAGAACATGGTTGTTGTTCAATAATAAAATTAATCCTCAAAAATACAACTTGCCTAATAATTCTGCACTCCCTGTAAAGCCATGCAGAAATGTTTTTTCCTCAATACACAAATGGTAGGTGCCCTTTTGGCAGATATGCATTTTTTTATTAATATATATATATATATATATATATATATATATATATATATATATATATATATATATATACAGTATATATATATATATATATATATATATATTACATCCCAGTTTGCTGCCCCTTTATGCAAGGACTTTCCAGATGCAAGGTAGCATTTTATCTAACATTTTTACATTTGCTTAAAATGTTATACTCTCAGACTAAGATTGCTCAGTGTTTGAAATGAGACAGGTTAACTTAAAGGGACAGTCTACACCAGAATTTTTATTGTTTTAAAAGATAGATAATCCCTTTATTACCCATTTCTCAGTTTTGCATAAGCAACACAGTTATAATAATATACATTTAACCTCTGTGATTATCTTGTATCTAAGCCTCTGCAAACTGACCCTTTTTTCAGTTCTTTTGACATACTTGCAGTCTAGCCAATCAGTGCCTGCTCCCAGATTACTTCACGTGCACGAGCAGAGTGTTATCTATATGAAATATGTGAACTAACACCCTCTAGTGGTGAAAAACTGTTAAAATGCAATCTGAAAGAGGTGGGCTTCAAGGTCTAAGAAATTAGCATATGAACCTCCTAGGTTAAGCTTTCAACTAAGAATACCAAGAGAACAAAGCAAAATTTGTGATAAAAGTAAATTGGAAAATTGTTTAAAATGACATGCTCTATCTGAATCATGAAAGTTTTTTTTGGCCTAGACTGTCCCTTTAAAACTGTTCAGTTTACACTACAGCTGATTTAATTTTGAAATACATACAAACAAGCCTAAATCCTGCATTTAACCAGATCTAATTTTATGAGTACCACAGTGTATGCTTCCACCAAGACCATATAGAGTACAGCATTTTCAAAATCCATAAGTAAAGCTGACAGATGGGAACATTTGTACACTATATTTGAAGTGGTGCTCTTGGTTGGGGAAAATGGGGGAAAAAACCAAACATATGTCAACCTTTTAAAAGTACTTTTCTTCATCTAGCCATCTACCCGGATCATTAATGTACAATTTTGAATTCACAGGCTTTTTTTTTTGTTTGCACATTTACAAATATGATTCTTTAAAAAGTAACCTCTTAATGTCTGCACATTTTTTTATCATGCATGTCACACACTGTTGATTTAGCAGAAATGTTACCTCCTGTGAGTGTTTCTGTGGGTGTCTGTGTTTATGGCTTTGTGCTTTTGTTTGTGTCTCTATGAGTGTGTATGTATTTTCTTTCTGTGGGTCTCTCTGTGAGGGTGGGTGTGTATGTCTTTGTGCATTTTCTGTGGATGTCTGTGAGGGTGTGTGTGTATGTCTTTCTGCTTGTTCTATGGGTGTCTCTGTGAGGGTGTGTGTATGTATGTCTTTGTTTAATTTCTCTGGATGCCTCTGTAAGGGTGGGTGTGTATAGCTCTGTGTTTTCTGTGGATGTCTCTGTGAGGGTGTGTGTATGTCTGTAGGTCCGTGCATTTTTTGTGGGTGTCTCTGTGAGAGTGTGTTTATGTCTGTGTGTTTTCTGTGGATGTCTCAGTGAGGGTGTGTGTTTATTTATGTCTTTCTGTGTTTTATGTGGTTGTCTCTCTGTATGTGTGTGTGTCTTATTGTGTTTTCTGAGGCTGTCTCTGTCTGTGTTTCCTTTGGTGTATGTGCAAGTTTGTGTTTGAGTTTGTTTGTGTGTGTCCATTGTCTGTTCCTTTTTAGGACATTTTGACCTTACTACTGATTATTCACATCTTTCTACAGACTTTAAGACTAATGAGACCTTTCTGGAAGTCACCAATCCACCATTTAACCTTTAAATTATTGTTTAGGCAGTTCAGGGCCTTTCCTGCATGCTGTTGTCATCATTTAGTTGTCATCTTCCTTGACAAAAAGATAATCAGAACTCCATATTTTGTTTTGTAAATCTCCTTTTTGACAAAACTGTAGTCTACCTCATTACTTGTCAGGTCAATGTAAACAAGTGCTAAATGTCTGTGTGGGTGTCTGTGTCTGAGTGTCATGGTTCAGCCTTGAATTGAACCTGGGACCTGTCTCTATTTCTGCTGCTGTTCTTTCCCAGCCTGTTGTTTTACCACTATGCCACCAGATGGCTTGATCACAGGAAATGAATATTGTGTTTTTCTGTTTGCTGCAACTTTGGCTCTCTGGCTCCACCTGCTTGCCAGCTGAAACAAATCATTTAATCAGCAGCCTGCTTTATCTGGGAGGTTTGTTTGCAATTGTGTGCCTTGATATTAAGAGTGATACTCTGAAATACTCTCTGCTCCTGTATACTGTGTGAAATACAGATTTGTTGGATTTCCTGGTTCCTGATTTCTGCTTCAATTACTGACTACTCTTCTGGATAATCCCTTGGCACTGTGTTTCATTTTTGGACTGATTTCCTGGCAATTGATCTTGCCTAAAACTCTCTTTCCTAAGGACTGACTCAGGTACTTTTTCTTGCTTGTTTCCTGATACTACAAAGTTCCAATTGCAGTCTATGCAAATATCCCGTTTGTTTCTATAGAGTTCCAAATTGCAGTCTATGCAAATATCCTGTTTGTTTTTACAAAGTTCCAAATTGCAGTCTATGCAAATATCCTGTTTGTTTCTACAAAGTTCCAAATTGCAGTCTATGCAAATATCCTGTTTGTTTCTACAAAGTTCCAAATTGCAGTCCATGCGAATATCCTGTTTGTTTCTACAAGTTCCAATTTCAGTTAATGCAAGTTTCCTGTTTGTTTCTACAAAGTACCAGTTTGCAGTTTATGCAAATTTCCTTAATGTACCAGTTTGCAGTTTATGCAAGTTTCCTTAAAGTACCAGTTTGCAGTTTATGCAAGTTTCCAATTTGTTACACCTGTGTCCAGTCTACAGCATATGCAAGTATCCTGCTTGTTATTACAAGGCTCTGCATTCCTGCGTGTTATTACACAGTTCCAGTCTTCAGCATATGCAAGTATCCTGTCTGTTATATATGCACTGCTTTCCTGCCTGATACTACACAGTTCCAGTTCTACAGCATATGCAAGTATCCTGCTTGTTATTACAACGCACTGCTTTCCTGAGTGTTATTACACAGTTCCACTATACAGCATATGCAAATATCCTGTTTGTTATTACAAAGAACTGTATTCCTGCCTTATACTACAACCTATAGACTTTGTCTTATCTAATTGCATATCTCTACATTGCTTTATCCTATAAATAAAACCATCTCCTTTATTTCCTAAAACGTTGTACCTGTTTAATTATGCCTAAAAGGAAAGACTCACGCAGGCAAAACACAACATTACTCCCAAAACCTGACACCTCTGCACAACAGCCCCTTACTCCTGAACCTGCTCCCTTGCAGAGTATGACACTGAGTGTGTTTTTTTGCGTATCTGCTAGAGTGTCTATATGTGAATCCTTATGTGTGAGTGTGTGTTTCAGTGTATGAGTGTGTCTGTGCGTTTCTGTGTTTGTGTGTTACTACCTTTACAACATTTCCAAGTTTGACTACACTTAAAGTGCATATACGTTTTAGTCACATGGTCAAAAATTGCACATGTCAGGGGGGGGCTGATCATTGGTTAAGTCAGGGGCCCCAAAATTTCTAGTGGCGGCTCTGCATATGAGACTGCTGGACATCAGCCTCCCGAGAAGGTTACGGCTCATTCCACGAGGGCTGTTGCTTCCTCATGGGCATTCAAGAATGAAGCTTCTGTGGAACAGATTTGCAAGGATGCAACTTGGTCCTCTTTGCACACTTTTTCAAAATTCTACAAATTTTACACTTTTGCCTCGGCTGCCTCGGCTGAGGCCGCTTTTGGGAGAAAGGTTCTTCAAGCAGTAGTGCCTTCCGTTTATGTGCCCTGTCTTGTCCCTCCCGTATCATCTGTGTACTCTAGCTTGGGTATTGGATCCCATTAGTAATTAAGATGATCCTTGGACTCATTGTGTATTAAAAAAGAAAATAACTTTTATGCTTACCTGATAAATTTATTTATTTTTTGACATGATGGGTCCATGGCCCACCCTGTTCTTGTAAGACAGGTTTTGGTTATTATAAACTTCAGACACCTCTGCACCTTGGCTTTTCCTTTCTTTCCTTAACTTTGGTCGAATGACTGGAGTGGGAGGGAAGGGAGGAGCTATTTAACAGCTCTGTTGTGGTGCTCTTTGCCGCCTCCTGCTGACCAGGAGGTGAATATCCCATTAGTAATTAAGATGATCCATGGACTCATTATGTAAAAAAATAAATACATTTATCAGGTAAGCATACATTTTCGTTTTAGCAAAATGTGACCTTTTCTATTGCGGAGTTATACATACATACATTGCATACATACATTGCCGCCACTAGAAATTTTAGGGCCCCTTACTAAACCATTGATTGGGCCCCCCCTGGAAGAACGTTATTGTGTCCAATATCGGGAACAAAATCATTGATCATCACCTTCACAATCATGGGTGCACTAGAGTATACTGCATTTTAACCAAGTTTTGTGAGCGCCTGGAAAGGACCACTAGTAATGACAAACCAGGAGATGGGCACACTAACAGTTTATAATATAAAAAATACCTATTTTTAAAAAATAAAAATAAAAGGAACAGTCAAGTCCAAAAAAAACTTTCATGCTTTAAATAGGGAATGTAATTGTAAACAACTTTCAAATTTACTTTTGTCACCAATTTTGCTTTGTTCTCTTGATAGTATTAGTTGAAAGCTAATTCTAGGAGGTTCATATGCTAATTTCTTATGCTTTATCTGTGTCACTTCTTCCTCGTCCCCATGTGCTGCCACCTTTAGTTTAGGCCAACCCCTAACACTTGCACTGCACATAGTGCAGCAAAAATATTTATATTAAAACAAAAACAAAAAATATATATATATATATATATATATATATATATATATATATATATATATATATATATATATATATATATATATATATACAAAGATAAAGAAAAAATCCAGGCGTTTTTCTCCAAGTCCGTTTAAAACATAGAAGTTTATTGCATCAATTAAAATAGTAGGCTTGAAAACAGAGCTAGCCAATGATTAAAAAGTCAACACCTTGTCTTACATGTTTCAGCCTCCACGGCCGTAATCATAGACATACTCCCTTAGTATATGGGAGGTGTTTTTATAGGGCTTTCCTCCGCCCAGTTAAAAACAATTCTAATTAACACATAAATTACCAACTATTAATACTTGTACAAAGAATGCAATATAAATACATGATAGAATTGATGAATACATTTGATTTAATTGGCAATTTTCATTTATAAGTTACTTTCATAGTGAGAAAAATAAATAGTAAATAAATAAATAAAGGCCACATCAGAGTGAAAGATATAATAAAAAGTAGCTCATTTGTAGTAAGGTGATATTCATAATAATCAAAACTGTTATTAAGCAGCTGATAAATCATTTATACCATTTGCAGACACAACTATTAACTGGTATTTAGTTTTTATCCAGTTTTGTTCAGTTATTGAAGCAGCAGTCTATATCATCAAAGGAAATAGATAGAATACGTATAATGTTATTATTATAGACACACCATTTCTATGCATATATTATACATTATATGTCCAATATGTCAATCAACTGTTTAGAGATATAACACATTTACATAAATATGCTTAATCTATACCAAACCTATACCATATAATCTATTCATTTATTTCTAGATATAGACAAAATGGAGAAAAAAAGAAAAAGATATATTTATAGAAAGACAAAAATAAAAGGACAATATAGTACTTAAGTTACAGCTGCATAAATTCTGGTTAGTCATTATTGTTGCTTTTATTTTGGATATTGCTTTGTCATGATTTGGATTTTATTTCTATTTCATTATTGCTATTTCCTAAGGATTCTAGAAGAGCAGGGGATTCTAGAAGAGCAGGGGGCCTGACCCACAAGCTCACTCCCAATAGTTAATCACATCAAATTGTGAATTAAATCCTCCAGGGACCAAAGTTTTCAGCTTGTGGATCCAATAGATCTCCTGTCTCTCCAAAATCCTCAGTTTACTGCCACCTCTGCGGGGCACATTGATGCTCTCAATGGCATTCCATTTGAAGTGCTGTACCTGCTTGTTATGCTCTTAAATAAAGTGTCTTGATAAGGCTGAACATTTAACTTCATTAGATATATAACCCAAATGTTCTTTTATTCGGGAACGTACATCTCTTGTCGTTAAACCAATATACTGTTTCTTGTGCTGAGTGCATTCCACTAGATAAATCACATAAGTGGAAGTACACTTAACACAGCCTCTCGTCAAGAAAGTTTCACTTGTAACAAAAGAAGTAAAGTTATTACCCTGTTTTATGTATGTACAAGACTTGCAGCGTGGTACGCCAGATTTATAGGTTCCTCCAAACAAGAACTTTGTGCTTCAGTTATAGGCAACATGCTTGGTGACAGCATGTTTCCTATCGTAATATTTTTAGAGTATACAAAATCACAACCCTGTTGAACAATATCTTTCAGGTCATCATCACCATATAAAATGGGCAGTTACTTTTAGATGATGTTGCACACTCCAGAATATTGATTAGAGAATTTTGTGACAAATCTTCGATTTTTTCTTTCACACCCTTGTTTTTTGTTTTTGAACAGTGATTTTCTATCCATGGTTTCTACTTCTCTGTACACTGAGTTGATCATCCCCACGTTATAACCTCTGTCAATGAACCTTTGTTTCAAATCTGCTGACTCTTTAACAAAGTCAGAATGTAGAGTACAATTGCGCTTCACACGCAGAAACTGCCCTTTGACAATCCCCTTGTATACATGTTGAGGATGTCCACTGTGCGCATGTAGCAAACTATTACCTGCTATTTCTTTACGGTGTAAGGACATGGTAACATATTTTGTTGATGGTGCTGCTCTCAATACTAGATCCAGAAACACGATCTCTGACTTGTGCCAGCAGTGGGTGAACTCCAAACCCTTATCATTAGAGTTCAAGTAGTCCATAAAACAGTGGATGGACTGTTCATCCCCATGCCACAGAAGTAGGAGATCATCAATGAACCTCCTATAAAAATGAATATGCTTGATGAATGGATTACCATCTGCAAAGACGTGGATCAGCTCCCACCAACCCATAAACAGGTTGGCATAAGAGGGGGCAATCTTTGCCCCCATAGCTGTTCCACGCATCTGCAGATAGAAATCTCCCTCAAACATACAAAAATTGTGACTCAGAAGAAATTCAACTACACGGACAATATATGTTTTAAACTCATCCGTTAGATCAGTATAGGTATTGAGAAAGAAAGCAATCGCCTCAAGTCCTTTACAGTGCAGTATAGCCGAATAAAGGGACACAACGTCTATAGTCAGCCATACAGATCCAGGCTGCCATTCCAGGTTCTCAGTCAATCTCAGTACATGAGAGGTGTCCCTAATGTAGCTGGGAAGTTTGTTAACAAGCGGCTGCAAATACATGTCAAGCCATTCAGAAACCGGTTCAAGCAGTGAACCAATCCCTGCCACAATCGGACGGCCTTTAACATTTTGTAAACCTTTGTGCACCTTTGGAAGGTGGTGAAAGTTAGGCAAAATAGGGTCACATACATTCAGGCCCATAGCAGTTTTTCTATTCATAATGCCCATCTCAACACCATCGTCCAAAAGCAACATTAGCTCTTTTTGGAATCTGGCAGTTGGATTATTGCGCAGACTTATGTGTATATATATATATATATATATATATATATATATATATATATATATATTAGGGATTGCCAACCTTTGGGACCTCAAGGACCACTAAACTCACAATTTTGAATGCCGTGGACCACTAAGATTATTTTTTTTTTAAAAGGTACAGACCGAGCCTATAATGTGTGTGTATGTATGTATGTATGTATATATGTATATATATATATATACATACACATACTGTACATAACTAGTATAAACATAGCTATGTTTACATTATGTACATTTTTAAGAATTGTTTTTTGGAATTAACTAACTGAATAACAGAACTGAGAGAATACTTCCAAATGACAGATGAAGGGTGAGTGACAACTTTTGAGCTGGAATCAGAGACGCAGAAAGTTGGGAAAAAAGAACTATATTTACAATGACCTCAAGACTTTCAAGTTACCTCCCCAGTTAGGAATTGTTCAAAACTACTTATGATCATAGACAGACATTGGAGTCATAAATTAAGTTTATATCAGAAAGCTCTCAATATGGATGCGAGCTAACCACGACTGATGTTACTGGCAATTACTATAATACTGGTGGGATATGGCTGATCTGCTGGAAGGCAATAACTGGAATTCAGGTGGAATGGCTTTCGGCTAGATTTGGAGTTTGGCGGTAAAAGGGCTGTTAACGCTCCGCGGGTTTTTTTCTGGCCGCACCATAAATTTAACTCTGGTATCGAGAGTTCAAACAAATGCTGCGTTAGGCTCCAAAAAAGGAGCGTAGAGCATATTTACCGCAAATGCAACTCTCGATACCAGAGTTGCTTACGGACGCGGCCGGCATCAAAAACGTGCTCGTGCACGATTCTCCCATAGGAAACAATGGGGCTGTTTGAGCTGAAAAAAAACCTAACACCTGCAAAAAAGCAGCGTTCAGCTCCTAACGCAGCCCCATTGTTTCCTATGGGGAAACACTTCCTACGTCTGCACCTAACACTCTAACATGTACCCCGAGTCTAAACACCCCTAACCTTACACTTATTAACCCCTAATCTGCCGCCCCCGCTATCGCTGACCCCTGCATTACACTTTTAACCCCTAATCTGCCGCTCCGTAAACCGCCGCCACCTACGTTATCCCTATGTACCCCTAATCTGCTGCCCTAACATCGCCGACCCCTATGTTATATTTATTAACCCCTAATCTGCCCCCCACAACGTCGCCGACACCTGCCTACACTTATTAACCCCTAATCTGCCGAGCGGACCTGAGCGCTACTATAATAAAGTTATTAACCCCTAATCCGCCTCACTAACCCTATCATAAATAGTATTAACCCCTAATCTGCCCTCCCTAACATCGCCGACACCTACCTTCAATTATTAACCCCTAATCTGCCGACCGGAGCTCACCGCTATTCTAATAAATGTATTAACCCCTAAAGCTAAGTCTAACCCTAACACTAACACCCCCCTAAGTTAAATATAATTTTTATCTAACGAAATAAATTAACTCTTATTAAATAAATAATTCCTATTTAAAGCTAAATACTTACCTGTAAAATAAATCCTAATATAGCTACAATATAAATTATAATTATATTATAGCTATTTTAGGATTAATATTTATTTTACAGGCAACTTTGTAATTATTTTAACCAGGTACAATAGCTATTAAATAGTTAAGAACTATTTAATAGTTACCTAGTTAAAATAATAACAAATTTACCTGTAAAATAAATCCTAACCTAAGATATAATTAAACCTAACACTACCCTATCAATAAAATAATTAAATAAACTACCTACAATTACCTACAATTAACCTAACACTACACTATCAATAAATTAATTAAACACAATTGCTACAAATAAATACAATTAAATAAACTATCTAAAGTACAAAAAATAAAAAAGAACTAAGTTACAGAAAATAATAAAATATTTACAAACATAAGAAAAATATTACAACAATTTTAAACTAATTACACCTACTCTAAGCCCCCTAAAAAAATAACAAAGCCCCCCAAAATAAAAAATTCCCTACCCTATTCTAAAATACAAATATTACAAGCTCTTTTACCTTACCAGCCCTGAACAGGGCCCTTTGCGGGGCATGCCCCAAGAATTTCAGCTCTTTTGCCTGTAAAAAAAAACATACAATACCCCCCCCCCAACATTACAACCCACCACCCACATACCCCTAATCTAACCCAAACCCCCCTTAAATAAACCTAACACTAATCCCCTGAAGATCTTCCTACCTTGTCTTCACCATACCAGGTTCACCGATCCGTCCTGGCTCCAAGATCTTCATTCAACCCAAGCGGGGGTTGGCGATCCATAATCCGGTGCTCCAAAGTCTTCCTCCTATCCGGCAAGAAGAGGACATCCGGACCGGCAAACATCTTCTCCAAGCGGCATCTTCTATCTTCTTCCATCCGATGACGACCGGCTCCATCTTGAAGACCTCCAGCGCGGATCCATCCTCTTCTTCCGACGACTAGACGACGAATGACGGTTCCTTTAAGGGACGTCATCCAAGATGGCGTCCCTCGAATTCCGATTGGCTGATAGGATTCTATCAGCCAATCGGAATTAAGGTAGGAATTTTCTGATTGGCTGATGGAATCAGCCAATCAGAATCAAGTTCAATCCGATTGGCTGATCCAATCAGCCAATCAGATTGAGCTCGCATTCTATTGGCTGATCGGAACAGCCAATAGAATGCGAGCTCAATCTGATTGGCTGATTGGATCAGCCAATCGGATTGAACTATATTCTGATTGGCTGATTCCATCAGCCAATCAGAAAATTCCTACCTTAATTCCGATTGGCTGATAGAATCCTATCAGCCAATCGGAATTCGAGGGACGCCATCTTGGATGACGTCCCTTAAAGGAACCGTCATTCGTCGTCTAGTCGTCGGAAGAAGAGGATGGATCCGCGCTGGAGGTCTTCAAGATGGAGCCGGTCGTCATCGGATGGAAGAAGATAGAAGATGCCGCTTGGAGAAGATGTTTGCCGGTCCGGATGTCCTCTTCTTGCCGGATAGGAGGAAGACTTTGGAGCCTCTTCTGGACTTCTTCAGTGGATGTCTAGCCCCCGCTTGGGTTGGATGAAGATCTTGGAGCCAGGACGGATCGGTGAACCTGGCATGGTGAAGACAAGGTAGGAAGATCATCAGGGGGGTAGTGTTAGGTTTATTTAAGGGGGGTTTGGGTTAGATTAGGGGTATGTGGGTGGTGGGTTGTAATGTTGGGGGGGGGTATTGTATGTTTTTTTTTACAGGCAAAAGAGCTGAAATTCTTGGGGCATGCCCCGCAAAGGGCCCTGTTCAGGGCTGGTAAGGTAAAAGAGCTTGTAATATTTGTATTTTAGAATAGGGTAGGGAATTTTTTATTTTGGGGGGCTTTGTTATTTTATTAGGGGGCTTAGAGTAGGTGTAATTAGTTTAAAATTGTTGTAATATTTTTCTTATCTTTGTAAATATTTTATTATTTTCTGTAACTTAGTTCTTTTTTATTTTTTGTACTTTAGATAGTTTATTTAATTTTATTTATTTGTAGCAATTGTGTTTAATTAATTTATTGATAGTGTAGTGTTAGGTTAATTGTAGGTAATTGTAGGTAGTTTATTTAATTATTTTATTGATAGGGTAGTGTTAGGTTTAATTATATCTTAGGTTAGGATTTATTTTACAGGTAAATTTGTTATTATTTTAACTAGGTAACTATTAAATAGTTCTTAACTATTTAATAGCTATTGTACCTGGTTAAAATAATTACAAAGTTGCCTGTAAAATAAATATTAATCCTAAAATAGCTATAATATAATTATAAATTATATTGTAGCTATATTAGGATTTATTTTACAGGTAAGTATTTAGCTTTAAATAGGAATTATTTATTTAATAAGAGTTAATTTATTTCGTTAGATAAAAATTATATTTAACTTAGGGGGGTGTTAGTGTTAGGGTTAGACTTAGCTTTAGGGGTTAATACATTTATTAGAATAGCGGTGAGCTCCGGTCGTCAGATTAGGGGTTAATAATTGAAGGTAGGTGTCGGCGATGTTAGGGAGGGCAGATTAGGGGTTAATACTATTTATGATAGGGTTAGTGAGGCGGATTAGGGGTTAATAACTTTATTATAGTAGCGCTCAGGTCCGCTCGGCAGATTAGGGGTTAATAAGTGTAGGTAGGTGTCGGCGACGTTGTGGGGGGCAGATTAGGGGTTAATAAATATAACATAGGGGTCGGCGATGTTAGGGGTAGCAGATTAGGGGTACATAGGGATAACGTAGGTGGCGGCGATTTGCGGTCGGAAGATTAGGGGTTAATTATTTTAAGTAGCTTGCGGCGACGTTGTGGGTGGCAAGTTAGGGGTTAATAGATATAATACAGGGGTCGGCGGTGTTAGGGGCAGCAGATTAGGGGTACATAAGTATAACGTAGGTGGCGGTCGGCAGATTAGGGGTTAAAATTTTTAATCGAGTGGCGGCGATGTGGGGGGACCTCGGTTTAGGGGTACATAGGTAGTTTATGGGTGTTAGTGTACTTTAGGGTACAGTAGTTAAGAGCTTTATAAACCGGCGTTAGCCAGAAAGCTCTTAACTCCTGCTATTTTCAGGCGGCTGGAATCTTGTCGTTAGAGCTCTAACGCTCACTGCAGAAACGACTCTAAATACCGGCGTTAGGAAGATCC
The DNA here is from genome assembly GCF_027579735.1 of Bombina bombina. Taxonomy (NCBI): domain Eukaryota; kingdom Metazoa; phylum Chordata; class Amphibia; order Anura; family Bombinatoridae; genus Bombina; species Bombina bombina. The sequence goes on from NC_069502.1 coordinate 155,884,423, forward strand.
CATTGAAAAGATAGGCTACGCAAATGGCGTAGGGGGATCTGCGGTATGGAAAAGTCGCGGCTGTAAAGTGAGCGTTAGACCCTTTAATCACTGACTCCAAATACCAGCGGGCGCCCAAAACCAGCGTTAGGAGCCTCTAACGCTGGTTTTGACGGCTACCGCCGAACTCTAAATCTAGCCGTTTGTGTGCGGGAAAATTATTAGAATGAAAGATAATTAATATTTAATATAGAAAAAAGAAGATGGAGGTTAGGAAGACAAACAGTGATGTAAGTCCATCTGAAGGAATTGGGAAAACTACTAAAAAGAGGCAGGTAAAGGGAAGAAAAAAAATTAAATATGAGAGATATTTTTTTTATTTTTTTTTTTAAAGATTTTCTTTTTTTATATACTTTTATTCCACTATTTCAAGCCAAGACTATACCAACCTCTGCTGGCTTTAGAATGGAAGCATCTTCCTCTGAGCAGCGCGCCAGGCGAGAAGAGATAAAAATACAATCTAGCTACGCAAGTTGCGCAGTACTATACAGCGTGCATAGGGAGATTATAATTTAACTCCTCCTTCGTCGGTTTTCACTGATGTCCAGCCAGGCACTGTAGGGAGTGCAGCGCGTCAGCGTTTACACCACTAGAGGAGAATAATTCCTGCTTGATGGTATCACGGATCACCAACATCTTCTCGGGGACCACTGGTTGGCGACCCCTGATTTATATGATTACAATGACAAGGAATTAATAAGGACATTGAATTTCCAGGCTTTAATTACCAGCTGCAAGCAATGTAGGCATTATTTCAAATGGGCAAAAGGGCTAAATCTGAAGAAAGGCAAGATCGTTCTAGTGTATAAAACAGCTGTTTGTAACTGAAGGAAAAAAATGCAATTCTTATGTCTTTCAATATGGCTTAGGTAATTAATCAGCTTTCTGCCAGTGCCACACACCTCTGATTTATTCCTGATGTCTGGGTGGTTCATGATTCCTCCTCACGTCATACACAGGATTACCCATGATGCAAGTGTCATGCACAACCTCATTTACATCCAACCCACAAACACATACATTTTGTGAGTTGAGGGGAGTACATAGGGGCATATATATTATCTATTACAATCAGGGAAATTAGATATGTTGCTTATTTAGAAATTTAGAGTGATCTAAGTGACACATATGCAGCACAGATGTAAATTTGGGTCACATTTACATATTCTTGAAGGGACATGAAACCCAATTTGTTTTTCTTTCATGATTTAAAAGAGCATGCAATTTTAAACAACTTTCCAATTGACTTCTAATATTTAATTTGCTTCATTCCCATGATATCCTTTGTTTAAAAGCATATCTAAATAGATTCCATAGCTGCTGATTGGTGGCTGCACATAGATGCCTTGTGTCTTTGCTCATCCATGTGCATTTATCTTTCTTCAACAAAGGATATCTGAATAATGAAGCAAATTAAATAATAGAAGTCAATTTAAAAGTTGTTTAACATTATATTCTCTATCTGAATCATGAAAGAAACATTTTGGGGTTCATGTCCCTTAAATATGCTCCAACTCCTTTCTGAGCCCTGTCTCACTAATAATGATGTTGAAGTTGTCCACAACAGCCACTGCACAATCTGTCCTCAGGGACTAGATGTGCACAAACATGCACTTAAAGTTAGTTTTAAAATCAGTTTAAACAGAAGTTTATGTGTTATTTAATAAGGCATATGTTTTAGTTTATGCCAAAGTTATTTTGTGTTTCACTAATACACACTTAAGAAATACTATTATATAATGAGGCAGTAAATGTGGTGAATTATAAAGAACAATATAATGTATTTTCTGAGTAAAAATATGATCCCTTCACAGAGCTTCTTCAGATATTTACAAGTAGAAATCCATGCAACTCATCTGCTTGTTCTGACCAGACCAGCACATTGTTTTCTTTTTTTATGATTTGTATTGTATCTCTGTATAAGATACATTAATAAACAAAGAAACATTTCTGCAGTTTTATGAAATATCTTGATGACTTTAACCAGCAGTATAACAGTTAATACAGCAACTGATCAAAGTTACCAAGACATAATATGTGAGACTTTTTTCCAGCAGTAGATGACATTTACAGCAAAATTCAATGGGTGAAGGGGTCAGCTTTAGAGTTCCACACATTCTCTCAGCTGCAGAGTAAACAATCCCTGCCTGAGCTGGACCATGGCTCTGAGCAGCCTTCTTTTACAAATGACATGGGTATTTTAAGCAAACATACCTAGTAAGCTAGCCTGCTCCTCCGCCTTCTGTAACTGAAAGTGAGCCTCCGAAGGCAAAAGAGGGAGGAACCTTGCCCCAGACGTGAAGTGCTTAACAGGGAAGGCAGCAAATCACACAGCAGCAGCTGCTGTCCCACTCCCAGCCAACTTACTTTCTATGGGCAGCCCTTTTCACCCCTGATGGCATATATATGAAATGGACTGCAATTTCAAACTGGGTATGACCTTTCAAAATGCACAGCCCTGCACATTCCCCAGAGGCCCAGGTAGTTAACCCCAGACAAGTCTGGGTGCAAGGCCCATAGGGAAAATTACAAAACAAATTCACACAACACACAGAGGAAGTCTGGCACTCACTTGCAAGTAAACAGATAAGATTAAAAGAAAAAATGGAAGAGTTATTTACCACATCTGGCCAAATGTTTTAAGCCCAGGAACCACGTCAAAGGTCTCTCCCATCCTGTGTCCCTAATACAGCCAAACAATGCATGCTCTTAGTCAAACAAATTGGAAACCACCCTAGACACATACAAAACACGGAATTGAACTGCACTCTAAAACTGAATTGGGTACACATCCTATGACCCTGCAAAATGCATAGCCCTGGGTGCTCAATAGCAGTCACAAACAGCTGCACATTCCCTAGAGACCAAGGTAGTTAACCCCAGACAAGTGTGGGTGCAAAGCCCATAGGGAAAATTACAAAATAAATTAACACAATGCACAGAGGAAGTCTGGCACTCTCTTGCAAGTGAACGGCCAAGCCCAGGAACCACGCCATGGTCTCACCCATCCTGGGCCCCTAATACAGTCAAACAATGCATGCTCTCAATCAAGATGCGGTAACTAACTCTTCCATTTTTGCCTGCAGGGTCAGGCTGCATCATTAGGAATCAACTCTAAATTTAACAGATTCCATATAAGTATGGGTAGTAAAATGTATACAGCACACCAAACAACAAGGTTTCTTGGTTCTAGCTATTAGCATTTAATTATACATGCCTTATGCACAGATATCATGTTGTTATATATAGTAAACTGGGTCGTATTTCTACAAATCTCTTCACACCACATTTTATTTCAATGTGCAGTTAAAGTGATGAAAAATTCTCCCCTTTATAGAAATCAGATCTGGAATGTTAGTGATATTTTAAATGTAGTTTAGTCCATCAGTTGTAATGAAGATGCGCTATAACTTACTTTTTTAAAAAGATATGAAATTCAAATTATTTGCACTCCGCCACCAACTTCAAAATTACATTTTTCTGTGAGCTAAAGGTTTGCACTGTTCTCCGATCAGCGCTCTCCCCTTAGGGAATCTTTTGTTGTAGCTAGGGCGCTGATTGGACAACAATTCATACTGTTAGTTCATAGAAAGTTTACATTCGAACTGGACGGCGGAGTGTGGGGTATTCAATATTCATATCTATATTAAAACGTAAGTTATAGCGTATATATATTGGTAGGGTGGTATTGTATGTCACTGGGACACTTTCTGAAATGCACTTGTGTTTGCTTAAATTGTGCTGTAATAAAGAATCTTTTAATGTTTTTTTCATGAACTACCCCTAGCGAGTGGCATTTTTGTATCAGTCTTATAGAGCTTCTCTTTAGTTGTTACAAAAAAATAAATAAGATTGATCGATAGAGAGGGATACACATACTTCTGGTAACTATTTCTGGCAAGGTTGATGAAATTACATTTTAGGAAAGCTGTTTCAGGTACGCTACAATACTATATGCTCTATGCCCAGCAAGAGACAGCATGAAAATCTCACCCTTCTTTTCTAAAATACATCATGTTTTGTTTTTTATCTGTTTAAATTTGTAGGGAAAAAAGCAAGTAAATATATGAGAATAGTTTATAAGAGCTCTTAGACTGATCCCTAAATAGGGGGGAAATTAAATGATTAGTAGCAAATGCATTATCAGTAAACTCTGACCAAGCTTGTAATATTTATTTCGAGAGGCTAATTGACTTATTCATATATGCCAATTAGTGTATGAAGCCTTCAGCATAATTTACAGCTAAATATTGCATTTATGTGAGATTTTCTTTTGAATAAGGGCTTTACAATTCTCATACATTAGTTCTATATTAGCTGTATGTAAAATGGATTTAGTAGAAGAGCTTAATTTGTACTTTTTAGGAAATGTGTTTTAATTCTTCTTTGCTTGATGATTGAAATAAATGAAGGATTATCGACTTCATCTTTCTGATGGATGATTAAGATATTTTGACTAAGTGCACACCAGGTATAATTAAAAAAAACACTGTGCTAAAGATGTCTAAGTTTTATGTTGAAATGGTATTTTTCATGGTGATGCATACTTGAAAGCGTTTTGGATTTCTTATGTTAGTTTATGTAATATGAAGGAGCAATTAAGTTGTACCTTTGTCTAGAAGCTTTAATGGAAGAAAGAAAAAAAAAGAAAATATATATATATATATATATATATATATACACAGAGAGAAATGCACTCACAGGAACGAACAACCAGCTCAATACCATTGTTAGCCTGTTCTATGGCGATTTACCACCTGGGTGCAACTTCTTTTAGCCCAGCAATGCTTTTCACAGAGTAGAACTTTCCTGTAGTATATCAGTCTGGTCCCGCCTATTACGGTCAGTCCAGCGCCGAAATACCAGGCAATTCCTCTCTGAACAAGGAACACAGCAACCCCAGACGATCGTTTCGGCCTTCATTGGGCCTCGTCAGTGAGGTGTAGCAGTATTCCCCTAAGCACACTGAGCAAGGAGTCCACGTCTGGTTGCCCCTTTTTCCCATAGGGAGACTAAATACACACAGAGAGAAATGCACTCACAGGAACGAACAACCAGCTCAATACCATTGTTAGCCTGTTCTATGGCGATTTACCACCTGGGTGCAACTTCTTTTAGCCCAGCAATGCTTTTCACAGAGTAGAACTTTCCTGTAGTATATCAGTCTGGTCCCGCCTATTACGGTCAGTCCAGCGCCGAAATACCAGGCAATTCCTCTCTGAACAAGGAACACAGCAACCCCAGACGATCGTTTCGGCCTTCATTGGGCCTCGTCAGTGAGGTGTAGCAGTATTCCCCTAAGCACACTGAGCAAGGAGTCCACATCTGGTTGCCCCTTTTTACCATAGGGAGACTAAATACACACAGAGAGAAATGCACTCACAGGAACGAACAACCAGCTCAATACCATTGTTAGCCTGTTCTATGGCGATTTACCACCTGGGTGCAACTTCTTTTAGCCCAGCAATGCTTTTCACAGAGTAGAACTTTCCTGTAGTATATCAGTCTGGTCCCGCCTATTACGGTCAGTCCAGCGCCGAAATACCAGGCAATTCCTCTCTGAACAAGGAACACAGCAACCCCAGACGATCGTTTCGGCCTTCATTGGGCCTCGTCAGTGAGGTGTAGCAGTATTCCCCTAAGCACACTGAGCAAGGAGTCCACGTCTGGTTGCCCCTTTTTCCCATAGGGAGACTAAATACACACAGAGAGAAATGCACTCACAGGAACGAACAACCAGCTCAATACCATTGTTAGCCTGTTCTATGGCGATTTACCACCTGGGTGCAACTTCTTTTAGCCCAGCAATGCTTTTCACAGAGTAGAACTTTCCTGTAGTATATCAGTCTGGTCCCGCCTATTACGGTCAGTCCAGCGCCGAAATACCAGGCAATTCCTCTCTGAACAAGGTACACAGCAACCCCAGACGATCGTTTCGGCCTTCATTGGGCCTCGTCAGTGAGGTGTAGCAGTATTCCCCTAAGCACACTGAGCAAGGAGTCCACGTCTGGTTGCCCCTTTTTCCCATAGGGAGACTAAATACACACAGAGAGAAATGCACTCACAGGAACGAACAACCAGCTCAATACCATTGTTAGCCTGTTCTATGGCGATTTACCACCTGGGTGCAACTTCTTTTAGCCCAGCAATGCTTTTCACAGAGTAGAACTTTCCTGTAGTATATCAGTCTGGTCCCGCCTATTACGGTCAGTCCAGCGCCGAAATACCAGGCAATTCCTCTCTGAACAAGGAACACAGCAACCCCAGACGATCGTTTGTTAGCCTGTTCTATGGCGATTTACCACCTGGGTGCAACTTCTTTAAGCCCAGCAATGCTTTTCACAGAGTAGAACCAGACGTGGACTCCATGCTCAGTGTGCTTAGAGGAATATGGCTACACCTCACTGACGAGGCCCAATGAAGGCCGAAACGATCGTCTGGGGTTGCTGTGTTCCTTGTTCAGAGAAGAATTGCCTGGTATTTCGGCGCTGGACTGACCGTAATAGGCGGGATCAGACTGATATACTACAGGAAAGTTCTACTCTGTGAAAAACATTACTGGGCTAAAAAGTTGCACCCAGGTGGTAAAGCGCCATAGAACAGGCTAACAATGGTATTGAGCCAGTTGTTCGTTCCTGTGAGTGCACTTCTCTTTGTATGTATTTAGTCTCCCTATGGGAAAAAGGGGCAACCAGACGTGGACTCCATGCTCAGTGTGCTTAGAGGAATATGGCTACACCTCACTGACGAGGCCCAATGAAGGCCGAAATGATCGTCTGGGGTTGCTGTGTTCCTTGTTCAGAGAAGAATTGCCTGGTATTTCGGCGCTGGACTGACCGTAATAGGCGGGATCAGACTGATATACTACAGGAAAGTTGTACTCTGTGAAAAACATTACTGGGCTAAAAAGTTGCACCCAGGTGGTAAAGCGCCATAGAACAGGCTAACAATGGTATTGAGCCAGTTGTTCGTTCCTGTGAGTGCACTTCTCTCTGTATGTATTTAGTCTCCCTATGGGAAAAAGGGGCAACCAGACGTGGACTCCATGCTCAGTGTGCTTAGAGGAATATGGCTACACCTCACTGACGAGGCCCAATGAAGGCCGAAACGATCGTCTGGGGTTGCTGTGTTCCTTGTTCAGAGAAGAATTGCCTGGTATTTCGGCGCTGGACTGACCGTAATAGGCGGGATCAGACTGATATACTACAGGAAAGTTCTACTCTGTGAAAAACATTACTGGGCTAAAAAGTCTCACCCAGGTGGTAAAGCGCCATAGAACAGGCTAACAATGGTATTGAGCCAGTTGTTCGTTCCTGTGAGTGCACTTCTCTCTGTATGTATTTAGTCTCCCTATGGGAAAAAGGGGCAACCAGACGTGGACTCCATGCTCAGTGTGCTTAGAGGAATATGGCTACACCTCACTGACGAGGCCCAATGAAGGCCGAAACGATCGTCTGGGGTTGCTGTGTTCCTTGTTCAGAGAAGAATTGCCTGGTATTTCGGCGCTGGACTGACCGTAATAGGCGGGATCAGACTGATATACTACAGGAAAGTTCTACTCTGTGAAAAACATTACTGGGCTAAAAAGTTGCACCCAGGTGGTAAAGCGCCATAGAACAGGCTAACAATGGTATTGAGCTAGTTGTTCGTTCCTGTGAGTGCACTTCTCTCTGTATGTATTTAGTCTCCCTATGGGAAAAAGGGGCAACCAGACGTGGACTCCATGCTCAGTGTGCTTAGAGGAATATGGCTACACCTCACTGACGAGGCCCAATGAAGGCCGAAACGATCGTCTGGGGTTGCTGTGTTCCTTGTTCAGAGAAGAATTGCCTGGTATTTCGGCGCTGGACTGACCGTAATAGGCGGGATCAGACTGATATACTACAGGAAAGTTCTACTCTGTGAAAAACATTACTGGGCTAAAATGTGGCACCCAGGTGGTAAAGCACCATAGAACAGGCTAACAATGGTATTGAGCCAGTTGTTCGTTCCTGTGAGTGCACTTCTCTCTCTCTATATATATATATATATATATATATATATATATATATATATATATATATCAGGTTTCTGTGATGTAAAAAAATGAGACAAAGATAAATCATTTCAGAACTATTTCTACCTTTAATGTGAGCTATAGACTGTACAACTTGATTGAAAAACAAACTGAAACTTCTAGGTGGAGGGAAGTAAAAATAAAGAACTGAAAAAATATGGGTGGAAAAGTGTGCACACCCTTTTATAACTGGGATGTAGGTGTGTTTAGAATTGAGCAATCACATTTAAAATCATGTTCAATAGGAGTCAGTACATACCTGCCATCATTTAAAATGCCTCTGATTAACCCCAAATAAAGTTCAGCTGTTCTAGTAGGTCTTTCTTGACATTTTCTTAGTCGCAACCTACAGCAAAACCCATGGTTCGCAGAGAGCTTCCAAAGCATCAGAGGGATCTCATTGTTAAAAGGTATCAGTCAGGAGAACGGTACAAAAGAATTTCCAAGACATTAAATATACCATGGAACACAGTGAAGACAGTTATCTTCAAGTGGAGAAAATATGGTGCAACAGTGACATTACCAAGAACTGGACGTCCCTACAAAATTGATGAAACGACGAGAAGAAAACTGGTCTGGGAGGCTGCCAAGAGTCCTACAGCACCATTAAAGGAGCTACAGGAATATCTGGCAAGTACTGGCTGTGTGGTGCATGTGACAACAATCGCCCATATTCTTCATATGTCTGGGCTACGGGGTAGAGTGGCAAGACGGAAGCCTTTTCTTACAAAAAAAAAAAATATCCAAGCCCAGCTAAATTTTGCAAAAACACATCTGAAGTCTCCCAAATGCATGTCGCAAAAGGTGTTCTGGTTTGATCAAACCAAGATTAAACTCTTTGGCCATAATTCCAAAAGATATATTTTGGCGCAAAAACAACACTGCATATAACCAAAACAACACTATACCCACAGTGATGCATTTTGGTGGCAGCATCATGCTTTGGGTCTGTTTTTCTTCAGCTGGAACTGGGGCCTTAGTCAAGGTAGAGGGAATTATGAACAGTTCCAAATACCAGACAATATTGGCACAAAACCTTCAGGCTTCTGCTAGAAAGCTGAACATGAAGAGGAACTTCATCTTTCAGCATGACAACGCCCCAAAGCATACATCCAAATCAACAAAGGAATGGCTTCACCAGAAGAAGATTAAAGTTTTGGAATGGCCCAGTCAGAGCCCAGACCTGAATCCAATTGAAAATCTGTGGGGTGATCTTAAGTGGGCTGCGCACAAGAGATGCCCTCACAATCTGACAGATTTGGAGTGTTTTTGCAAAGAAGAGTGGGCAAATCTTGCCAAGTCAAGATGTGCCATGCTGAAAAACTCATACCCAAAAAGACTGAGTGCTGTAATAAAATCAAAGGGTGCTTCAACAAAGTATTAGTTTAAGGGTGTGCACACTTATGCAACCATATTATTTTAGTTTTTTATTTCTACTTCCCTCCACCTAAAAGATTTTAGTTTGTTTTGCAATTGAGTTGTACAGTTTATAGGTCACAATTAAGGGACACGAAACCCACATTTCTTTCATGTAATTGGCAAGAGTCCATGAGCTAGTGACATATGGGATATACAATCCTACCAGGAGGGGCAAAGTTTCCCAAACCTCAAAATGCCTATAAATACACCCCTCACCACACCCACAATTCAGTTTTACAAACTTTGCCTCCTATGGAGGTGGTGAAGTAAGTTTGTGCTAAGATTTCTACGTTGATATGCGCTTCTCAGCATTGTTGAAGCCCGATTCCTCTCATAGTACAGCGAATGTCAGAGGGTCGTGAAGGGAGTATCGCTTATTGAATACGATGATTTCCCTAACGGGGGTCTATTTCATAGGTTCTCTGTTATCGGTCGTAGAGATTCATCTCCTACCTCCCTTTTCAGATCGACAATATACTCTCAATTTACCATTACCTCTACTAATAACTATTTTAGTACTGGTTTGGCTATCTGCTATATGTGGATGGGTGTCTTTTGGTAAGTATGTTTTTTATTTCTTAAGACACCTCAGCTATGGTTTGGCACTTTATGCATTTATATAAAGTTCTAAATATATGTATTGTACTTATATTTGCCATGAGTCAGGTTCATGTATTTCCTTCTGCAGACTGTCAGTTTCATATTTGGGGAATATAAACATCTTTTAAATATGAAATTTATTTCTTACCTGGGGTTTAGTCTTTTTTTTTTTTTTTTTTCAATTGACTACTTCTTACAAATTGCGGGCGGTATTAGGCACGCGGGTGCGACAAATGTTAAACTTTATTGCGTCATTCTTGGCGCAAAATTTTTTTTGGTGCGGAAAAGTACGTCTATGACGCAAGTTCGTCACTTTCGGCGTCATACTTGACGCCAAGACCTTTCACACTGTTGCGTCATTAGTGACGCGAGTGTGTCATTTCCGGTTATTTTTTTGGCGCCAAAAAAGTTTAGTTACGTTGTGTGTCATACTTGGCGCAAAACTTTTTTATTATTTCAATACCCCATTGATGTTTGCCTCTTGCTTTTTTCTATCAGAGGGCTATGCTATTTGCATTTTTTCACATTCCTGAAACTGCCATATAAGGAAATAGATAATTTTGCTTTATATGTTGTTTTTTATCTTACATTTTGCAAGATGTCTCAACCTGATCCTGCCTCAGAAGCTTCTACTGGAACATTGCTGCGTGACATTGGTTCAACCAAAGCTAAGTGCATTTGTTGTAAAATTGTAGAAATTATCTCCCCGAATGTCATTTGTAATAGTTATCATGATAAACTTTTACATGCAGATAGTGTATCCATTAGTAATAGTCCATTGCCAGTTGCAGTTCCTTCAACTTCTAATGTGCATGATATATCTGTAAATTTTAAAGAATTTGTTTCTGATTCTATTCTGAAGGCTTTGTCTGCATTTCCACCTTCAAATAAATGTAAAAGGTCTTTTAAAACTTCTCATTTAGTTGATGAAATTTCAAATGACCAACAACATAATAATTTATCCTCTTCTGATGAGGATCTATCTGATTCAGAAGATCCTTCCTCAGACATTGACACTAACAAATCTACTTATTTATTTAAAATTGAGTATATGAGTTCTTTATTAAAAGAAGTGTTAATTACTTTGGATATTGAGGTAACCAGTCCTCTTGACGTTCAGTCTAATAAACGTTTTAATGCTGTTTTTAAACCTCCTGTGGTTTCTCCAGGGGTTTTTCCTATTGCCGAGGCTATTTCTGATATGATTTCTAAAGGAATGGAATAAGCCAGGTACTTCTTTTATTCCTTCTTCAAGGTTTAAAAAATTGTATCCTTTACCAGCAAAATCTATAGAGTTTTGGGAAAAGATTCCCAGAGTTGATGGGGCTATTTCTACTCTTGCTAAACGTACCACTATTCCTATGGAAGATAGTACTTCCTTTAAGGATCCTTTAGATAGGAAGCTTGAATCTTATCTAAGGAAGGCCTATTTATATTCAGGTCATCTTCTTAGACCGGCAATTTCTTTGGCTGATGTTGCGGCTGCATCAACTTTCTGGTTGGAGAATTTAGCGCAACAGGAATTGGATTCTGACTTATCTAGCATTATTCGCTTACTGCAATATGCTAATCTTTTTATTTATGATGCTATTTTTTGATATTATCAAAATTGATGTTAGATCCATGTCTTTAGCTATTTAACTAGAAGAGCTTTGTGGCTTAAATCCTGGAATGCTGATATGACATCTAATTCTAAGATTACTATCTCTTTCTTTCCAAGGTAATAATTTATTTGGGTCCCAGTTGGATTCTATTATTTCAACTGTTACTGGAGGAAAGGGAGTTTTTCTGCCTCAGGATAAAAAACCTAAGGGTAAATCTAAGGCTTCTAACCGTTTTTGTTCCTTTCGTCAGAATAAGGAACAAATATCCAATCCTTCCCCCAAGGAATCTGCCTCCAGTTGGAAGCCTTCCTCAAATTGGAATAAACCCAAGCCTTTTAGGAAACCAAAGTCAGCCCCTAAGTCTGCATGAAGGTGCGGCCCTCATTCCAGTTCAGCTGGTAGGGGGCAGATTAAGGTTTTTCAAGGATATTTGGATAAAATCTGTTCAAAATCAATGGATTCAGAGCATTGTCTCTCAAGGGTATCAAATAGGATTCAGAGTAAGACCTCCTGTGAGAAGATTTTTTCTCTCACGTATCCCAGTAAATCCAGTAAAAGCTCAGGCTTTCCTGAAGTGTGTTTCAGACCTGGAGTCTTCAGGGGTAATCATTCCAGTTCCTCTTCTGGAACAAGGTTTGGGTTTTTATTCAAATCGTTTCTTTGTCCCAAAGAAGGAAAATTTACTCAGACCAGTTCTGGATCTGAAAATTTTGAATCGTTATGTAAGAGTGCCCACTTTCAAGATGTTGACTATAAGGACTATTCTGCCTTTTGTTCAGCAAGGACAATAGACTTGCAGGATGCATACCTTCATATTCCGATTCATCCAGAACATTATCAGTTTCTGAGATTCTTTTTTCTAGACAAGCATTACCAATTTGTTGCTCTTCCATTTGGCATAGCAACAGCTCCAAGAATCTTTTTTTAAGGTTCTGGGTGCCCTATTCTCAGTAATCAGAGAACAGGGTATTGCAGTGTTTCCTTATTGGACGATATCTTGGTACTAGCTCAGTCTTTACGTTCTGCAGAATATCACACAAATCAACTAGTGTTGTTTCTTCGGAAACATGGTTAGAGGATCAATTTACCAAAGAGTTTCTTGATTCCTCAGACAAGGGTCACCTTTTTAGGCTTCCAGATAGATTCAGTGTCCATGAATCTGTCTCTAACAGACAAGAGACGTTTAAAATTGGTTGCAGCCTGCCGGCACCTTCAGTCTCAGTCATTCCTTTCAGTGGCTATGTGCATGGAAGTTTTAGGTCTCATAACTGCAGCATCGGATGTGATCCCCTTTGCTCGTTTTCACATGAGACCTCTTCAGCTTTGTATGCTGAATCAATGGTGCAGGGATTATACAAAGATATCACAATTAATATCCTTAAATCCCAATGTACGACATTTTCTGACATGGTGGATAGATCATCATCGTTTAGTTCAAGGGGCTTCTTTTGTTCGGCCAACCTGGACTGTGATCACAACAGATGTGAGTCTCTCAGGTTGGGGAGCTGTTTGGGGATCTCTGACAGCACAAGGGGTTTGGAAATCTCAAGAGGCGAGATTACCATTAAATATTTTAGAACTCCGTGCAATTCTCAGTGCTCTTCAGTTTTGGCCTCTGTTAAAGAGAGAACCGTTCATTTGTTTTCAGACAGACAATATCACAACAGTGGCATATGTCAATCATCAGGGTGGGACTCACAGTCCCCAAGCTATAAAAGAAGTATCTCAAATACTTGTTTGGGGCGGAATCCAGCTCCTGTCTAATCTCTGCGGTGCATATCCCAGGTGTAGACAATTGGGAAGCGGATTATCTCAGCTGCCAGACTTTACATCCAGGGGAGTGGTCCCTCCATGCAGATGTGTTTTCTCAGTTTGTTCAGATGTGGGGTCTTGCAGAGATAGATCTCATGGCCTCTCATCTAAACAAGAAACTTCCCAGATACCTGTCCAGGTCCAGGGATGTTCAGGCGGAAGCAGTGGATGCGCTGACACTTCTTTGGCGTTATCATCCTGTTTACATCTTCCCGCCTCTAGTTCTCCTTCCAAGAGTGATTTCCAAAATCATCATGGAACAATAATTTGTGTTGCTGGTGGCGCCAGCATGGCCACACAGGTTTTGGTATGCATATCTGGTTCGGATGTCCAGTTGCGCGCCTTGGCCACTTTCGTTACGGCCAGACCTACTATCTCAAGGTCCGTTTTTCCATCAGGATCTCAAATCATTAAATTTGAAAGTATGGAAATTGAACGATTAGTTCTAAGTCATAGAGGTTTCTCTGACTCAGTGATTAATACTATGTTACAAGCTCGTAAATCTGTCTCTAGAAAGATTTATTATAGAGTTTGGAAGACTTACATTTCATGGTGTTCTTCTCATAAATTTTCTTGGCATTCTTTTAGAATTCCTAGAATTTTACAGTTTCTTCAGGATGGTTTGGATAAGGTTTTGTCTGCAAGTTCCTTGAAAGGACAAATCTCTGCCCTTTCTGTTTTATTTCACAGAAATATTGCTATACTTCCTGATATACACTGTTTTGTACAGGCTTTAGTTCGTATTAAGCCTGTCATTAAATCAATTTCTCCTCATTGGAGTCTTAATTTGGTTCTGAAGGCTTTACAGGCTCCTCTATTTGAGCCTATGCATTCTTTGGGCATTAAACTACTTTCTTGGAAAGTGTTGTTGCTTTTGGCCATCTCTTCTGCTAGAAGAGTTTCTGAGCTATCTGCTCTTTCTTGTGAATCTCCTTTTCTGATTTTTCATCAGGATAAGGCGGTTTTGCGGACTTCTTTTGAAATTTTTCCTAAGGTTGTGAACTCTAACAACATTAGTAGATAAATTGCTGTCCCTTCCTTGTCTCCTAATCCTAAGAATCCTTTGGAAAGATCCTTACATTCTTTGGATGTGGTGAGAGCTTTGAAATATTATGTTGAAGCTACAAAAGATTTCAGGAGGACTTCTAGTCTATTTGTTATATTTTCCTAGGAAAGGTCAGAAGGCCTCTGCTATTTCCTTGGCCTCTTGGTTAAAGCTTTTGATTCATCAAGCTTATTTGGAGTCGGGTCAAGCCCCGCCTCATAGAATTACAGCTCATTCTACTAGATCAGTCTCCACTTCGTGGGCTTTTAAGAATGAAGCTTCAGTTGATCAGATTTGCAAAGCAGCAACTTGGTCCTCTTTGTATACATTTACTAAATTCTACCGTTTTGATGTATTTGCTCCTTCGGAAGCAGTTTTTGGTAGAAAAGTTCTTCAGGCAGCTGTTTCAGTTTGATTCTTCTTTTGATTTAAGTTTTTTTTCCAAATGGAAATAAACTTATTTTTTTGGTTTGTGGACTAATTTTTTCAGCGGTATATGGCTGTTTTTATTTTATTCCCTCCCTCTCTAGTGACTCTTGAGTGGAAGACTCCACATCTTGGGTATTGATATCCCATATGTCACTAGCTCATGGACTCTTGCCAATTACATGAAAGAAAACATAATTTATGTAAGAACTTACCTGATAAATTCATTTCTTTCATATTGGCAAGAGTCCATGAGGTATGATTTTTTGTATAAAGCACAATTATTTTCAAATTTCCTTTGATGCTTTCTACTCCTTTCTTTGTCACCCCACTGCTTGGCTATTCGTTAAACTGAATTGTGGGTGTGGTGAGGGGTGTATTTATAGGCATTTTGAGGTTTGGGAAACTTTGCCCCTCCTGGTAGGATTGTATATCCCATATGTCACTAGCTCATGGACTCTTGCCAATATGAAAGAAATGAATTTATCAGGTAAGTTCTTACATAAATTATGTGTTTTTCTTTCATGATTTAGAAAGAGCATGCAATTTTAAACTACTTTCTAATTTACTTCTATTATCCAATTTGTTTTATTCTCTTGATATTCTTTGCTGAAAAGCATATCTTGATATGCTCAGTAGCTGCTGATTGGTTGCTGCACTTAGAAGCCTTGTGTGATTGGCTCACCATGTGCATTGCTTTTTTTAAACTAAGGATATCTAAAAAATGAAGCAAAATTAATAATAGAAGTAAATTGTAATCTTGTTCACATTTTTATTCTCTATCTGAATCATGAAATATTTTTTTTGGGTTTAGTGTCCCTTTAAAGGTGGAAAAAGTTCTGAAATGATTTATGATTTATCTTTATCACAGACACATGACATTTTAACAGGGGTGTGTAGACTTTTATATCCACTGTATATACATACTGTACATACATACATACATACATACAGTCATGCCGAAAAATATTGGCACCCCTGCATTTCTGTCAGATAATGCACCACTTCGCCCAGAAATGTTTGCAATTACAAATGTTTAGGCATTCTCATGTTTATTTGTTTTGTTTGTATTGGTATGAGACAAAAAAAGTGGAGAAAAAAAAGCCAAATCTGACACCTTCCGCGCAAAACTCCAAAATGGACTAGACAAAATTATTGGCACTTTCTCAAAATTGTAAGATATAACTGCATTCCAAGTTTGTGATGTTCCTGTAATTTGTTATTAAACTTACCTGTAGCAATTAACAGGTGCTGACAATATAGAAATCACACACCGGTAACCAGTTAAAATGGTGAAAAATTGACTCAACCTTTCTGTTGTGTGTCTCTGTATGCCACACTGAGCATGAAGAAGAGAAAGAACAGCAAATAATTGTCTGAGAATTTGAGAACAAAAATTGTGGAAAAGCATAGATAATCTTAAGGTTACAAGTCCATCTACAGAGATCTTAATGTCCCTGTGTCCACTGTGCACAACATTGTCAAAAAGTTTACAGCCCATGGCACTGTAGCTAATCTCCCTGGACATGGACGAAAGAGAAAAATTGATCAAAGATTGCAACGAAGGATTGTTGAAATGGTGGATAAAGAACATTGATCAACTTCTAGACACATTCAAGCTGTCCTTCGGGCACAGGGTACAAATGTGTCAGCTCGCACTATACATCGCTATCTGAATAAAAAGGGACGTTATGGTAGGAGACCCAGGAAGATCCCACTGCTGACACAGAAACATAAAAAAGCCAGATTGGAGTTTGACAACACTTACCTGAGGAAGCCAAAATCCTTTTGGGAGAATGTGCTGTGGACAGACAAAACAAAATTACAGCTATTTGGTAAAGCCCATCATTCTACTGTTTTCAGAAAAAGATATGAGGCTTTTAAAGAAAAAAATACAGTCCTTACAGTCAAACATGGTGGAGCTTCACTGATGTTTTGGGGTTGCTTTGCTGCTTCAGGCACTGTATGTATTGACTGTTGCATGGAATTTTGAAATCTGAAGACTACCAAAGAATTCTGTGATGCAATGTGTAGGGCCCAGTGTCAGAAAGTTGGGTCTCCGTCAGAGGTCATGGGTCTTACAGCAGGACAATGACCCAAAGCACAAGTCAAAAAGCACCCAGAAGTTTAAGACAAAGGGCTGGAGAGTACTGAACTGGCCAGCAATGATTCCAGATCTCATTCCCATAGAGCACCTGTGGGGAGATCTCAAAACAGCAGTTGGGAAAAGGAGCCCTTCCAATCTGAGAGACCTGGAGCAGTTGGTGAAAGAAGAGTGGTCCAAAATTCCAGTAGAGAGGTGTAAGAAACTCATTGATGGTTACAGGAAGCGATTAATTAGGTATTTTTTTTTCCAAGGGGTGTGCTACCAAATATTAAATTAATGGTGCCAATCATTTTCTCCAATCCATTTTTGGAGTTTTGCGTGGAAAGTGTCAGATTTGGCTTTTTTTCTCTCCACTTTTTGTGTCATACCAATACAAACTAAATAAATAAACATTTGTAATTAAAACAATTTATTTTCTTGGAGAAGTAGTGCATTATCTGACATGCAGGGGTGTCAATTTGGCCATGGCTGTTTATATATATATATATATATATATATATATATATATATATATATATATATATTAATAATAATAATAAGAGCAGGTATTGGCGCACCTCAACACACGTGAGACCACAAATTATTTCACATATTTTAACTTTTTTCCATTTTTTCCTTAATGCTGCAAAAATTGCCTTCTTAATATATCATATATTTTTTTAAAAATTTTAAATAAAGATGGGATCTTAGTCACACAATATGGCCATATTCTGCTCAGCCAGTCACCACTTACAAGGTGTCCCACAAAAGACTGGTCCTAACTCTAAAATTTTAGCCAAGCTAAACTCAAGAATACAATTCTAATATATCAAAATAGAATTTCCAATC
The DNA here is from genome assembly GCF_027579735.1 of Bombina bombina. NCBI lineage: Eukaryota > Metazoa > Chordata > Amphibia > Anura > Bombinatoridae > Bombina > Bombina bombina. Next base: position 155,902,359 of record NC_069502.1, read on the forward strand.
TCTCATCCAGACTGCATGGGATGAGGCTTCCTGGCTACATGTTATTACACATACTTCAAACTTGTTTCCCAATGCTGCAAAAAATTGCCTTCTCAACACCTCTTAACACTATGAAGTTAGCCAATACAATTCTAATATACCAAAATAACATTCCAACATTACAATACTATACCTCTCATCCAGACTGCATGGGATGAGGTTTTCTGGCTTCAGGAAGCGATTAATTAAGTATTTTTTTCCAAGGGGTGTGCTACCAAATATTAAATTAATGGTGCCAATCATTTTCTCCAATCCATTTTTGGAGTTTTGCATGGAATGTGTCAGATTTGGCTTTTTTTCTCTCCACTTTTTGTGTCATACCAATACAAACAGAATAAATAAACATTTGTAATTAAAACAATTTATTTTCTGGGAGAAGTAGTGCATTATCTGACATGCAGGGGTGTCAATATTTTTGGACATGCCTGTTTATATATATATATATATATTTATTTATTTATATATATATATATTCTCTTGCAAGCACACAGCTAGATTAAAAGCAAAATGGAAGAGTTAGTTACAGCATTTGGCCAAATGGGGATACATACAAAGGTATATAAAACTACCTTTAGGTTGCACGTATAAACTGTATAATGACATGTAAATGAAATAAGATACTGACACCATCAGATTTTAGCCAGTAAAACTGGTATGGAAAGAGTATGTCCAGTATACAGAAGGTATACGTCAGAGGGGTGGTGTAACCAAAAACAATTCTTTCATTATTCAGATAGAGAATACAATTTTTAAAAAGTTTCCAATTTGCTTCTATTATCAAAAATGTTTCATTCTCATGTTATTCTTTGTTAAAGAGATACATAGGTAGCGTGCACATGCCTGAAGCACTACATGACAGGAAATAGTGCTGCCATCTAGTGTGCCTGCTAATGTATAACATTGCTGCAAAACTGCTGCCATATAGTGCTGCAGACACGTGCACACTCTTGAGCTTACATTTCTGCTTTTCAAATAAAGATAACAAGAAAACAAAGAAAATATGATAATAGAAGTAAATTAGAAAGTTGTTTAAAATGCTATGTTCTAGCTAAATCATGAATGAAAAAAAATTGGGTTTTACGTCCCTTTAATGATGAATGAGGTCTGATGAATAATACAGTAATATCTTAATACTCCATAACTTCCCCTTTAAATCATGTGACACAGGGCGGTAAGAATAATATCAGAATCTATTATTGCTGGCACACAACAATTTGAATATCTTGGACTCATCTCAACATCATATTAGGAATTCCTGCAGACTTCAGCCAAATCTTCTTGTGTTGTATGTTTTAGTGTTTCATTTATTTATTTATTTTTTTTATTTTTTTTAAATTATCTTTATTAATGCAGAGGATACAACAAAATGTTACAGATTTCACAGGTACATTCACATGTTTTACATTCAATAGGCGGGTACATACATAGTTTGAATCAGTACGGTATATATAATTACTTACGATATCGTCTTGGCCCTTGTGACAGGGCAGGTACATCCTTGCAAATGCACTATAAATCTGTTAGATACAATTATCATTGTATTGCATTTAGTTGACAGTTTGCACGTATCCCTCAACATATTTTATTTTTTATATAGTAATAATCTTACATCTTAATACCTAACTTAACCTAAACAAAAACAAAACAAAGACAATACCTAGTCTAAGTTTGAGAAGCCTCATCCTAATGGCGTCTAGTAGGATCTAGTGCTGAAGGAGGTGCATGAGCAGCCATGTCTGTGGGAGGTTGAGGGTGGGGGAGAGAGAAATAGAAAGAGGGGAGAAAAAAGGAGATTTTTTTTTTTTTTTTTAATAAGGGTTAAAAGAAAGATTCAATAAGTATTGTTTCAGAGTCACCAGGCCTGTTCTGGGGAGGTCTTTCCATTGTCAGTGTGGTCCACTCACCCCTAAGCATCGCCTCTAGTATTATCTCATGGTTCGCGAATGGTCTGAGGATCTGGTTCTGCTGCTCAGGGGGCAGCCGCTCCAGGAAGTCTGTCCATTTTTTTAAAAAGGGTAGGAGTCTGTGTTTGGTATCCCAACAGGCGTCTTGTCTTTCAATAAATAGGTGTTTGAGTAGTGTTTTCTTAAATTGTGTTATAGTCGGGGCACGACTGGAACACCACATGGTCAGTATGCAGTGTCTTGCTAGTAGTGGACAAAGTGTTAGTAAGGGCTGGGCTTTATTGCCAACCGTAGTCCATGTAAATAAGTATATATTTGTGAGGTTAAAGGAGGTATCAATGCCTAAGTTAATTTTAAGCCAATATTGTAGGCGGTTCCAAAATTGTCTAATCAAAGGGCAATCAAAAAAGTAATGCGTCAAGGGGGGATCGGGGATCTGACACTTCACGCATTTATTAGGATGCTCGGGGTTACACCTCGCCCTTCTGCTAGGAGTGATGTAATCCCTGTTGATCATTCTAATCTGTGCCTCTCTCAACGCCAGCGCTAGAGTGGCTGACTTAGCTTTTATGAGACTGTTTTTAATATCTTGGATGGAGATTTCTTGGGTGGTATCTAGTTTCAACCTCTCCAGTGTCACTTCCTGAGCTTTAGTGGTGTTGTGGCGGAGCATCTCTTGATAAATCTCAGACATGGAGAAGCACCCCATCTTAAAAGCAATCTGGGGGATTGCAAATGGGGCTTAGTTCCAAAACTTTGGGTTGGCATCCATTAGAGTTTTAACGTAATGTCGCAGTTGCAGGTATGCATAAAAATGTGTGTTTGGCAGCTCAAATGTGACCTTCAGTTCCTGAAATGTTCTGACAGTGTGCAACAACGGATCCAGGACAATCCACCACCCTCTGCAACCCCTTCGCATGCCATACATTGAAGGGGGCTTGTTCATGCTGGGGAAATCAGCGTTGCTCTTAATAGGTATATATTTAGGAGCGGGGTATGAGTGCCCCAGTGCTTTATGTGCATGAGACCAGGCCTTAAGGGGGTCCCTATACAATAGATTATTACGTATATGTTGAGGCAGGTCTCCCAGAGGACAGTAGGGCAGATATGTCAGGCTACATATTCCAATTACAGTTTCCTCCAATTGTTTATCCGAGAAATGTCCCGTGCCCATTTGCCAGTCCAATACTAGTCGTATAAGAGATGCCCAGTTATAGTATTGAACGTGTGGCAATCCAAGGCCTCCATTCAAAAAGGAGGCGTGCAATTTGTTAGTTGCTATTCTGGGTTTCTTCCCCTTCCATATGAATCGCCTCAGCGTTCTGTCCAGTCTCACAATGTCACCGTTAGACATCATGAAAGGCAGCATTGACAGGGGGTACAAGATTTTCGGCAGGAGCGACATTTTAAATAGATTTATTCGTCCTGTAAGGCTTAGTGGGAGATTTTGCCAGCCATTCAGCTGAGAACAAATCCGATCACACTGGCCCGTAATATTGAGTTCGTATATACGATGCGGGTTTCGGTGTAGGTTGATACCCAGGTATGTGAGGAAATCTGTTACTTCCACAAAGGGGAAAGTAATAGTCTTAGAAGAATGTCTATGCAACCAGAGTATCTCAGACTTGGTGGTATTTATTTTGTACCCTGAGAATCGCCCAAACGATTCCAGCGTATCCAGAACAGTGGGGATGACCTTCGTGGGAGAATCCACAAAGAGCATCATATTGTCCGCATACAGTGCCAGATGCAGAGTCACATTGCCTATTGTGACTCCTGTAAAGACCTGTCGTAGCCTCAATGCCAAAGGCTCCAAGGTCAGATCAAAAATCAGGGGGGAAAGAGGGCACCCTTGTCTAGTGCCTCTCCAGGGTAAAACCTGAAGAGAAACACCTGTTAACTAGAATTTGGGCATCAGGGGTTGAATAGAGTTTTTCTCCAACATAGGTGTGTCCGGTCCACGGCGTCATCCTTACTTGTGGGATATTCTCTTCCCCAACAGGAAATGGCAAAGAGCCCAGCAAAGCTGGTCACATGATCCCTCCTAGGCTCCGCCTTCCCCAGTCATTCTCTTTGCCGTTGTACAGGCAACATCTCCACGGAGATGGCTTAGAGTTTTTTGGTGTTTAACTGTAGTTTTTATTATTCAATCAAGAGTTTGTTATTTTAAAATAGTGCTGGTATGTACTATTTACTCTGAAACAGAAAAGAGATGAAGATTTCTGTTTGTAAGAGGAAAATGATTTTAGCAACCGTTACTAAAATTGATGGCTGTTTCCACACAGGACTGTTGAGAGGAATTAACTTCAGTTGGGGGAAACAGTGAGCAGACTTTTGCTGCTTGAGGTATGACACATTTCTAACAAGACGATGTAATGCTGGAAGCTGTCATTTTCCCTATGGGATCCGGTAAGCCATTTTTATTACATAAAGAAAAAAAGGGCTTCACAAGGGCTTTTAAGACTGTAGACATTTTCTGGGCTAAAACGATTGATATATAAGCATATTTTAATACTTCATAGCTTTGAGGAATTATTTTATTCTTGGGAATTATGTAAAATAACCGGCAGGCACTGTATTGGACACCTTATCCTCTAGGGGCTTTCCCTAATCATAGGCAGAGCCTCATTTTCGCGCCTCTATTGCGCACTTGTTTTTGGGAAGCATGACATGCAGATGCATGTGTGAGGAGCTCTGATACATAGAAAAGACTTTCTGAAGGCGTCATTTGGTATTGTATTCCCCTTTGGGCTTGGTTGGGTCTCAGCAAAGCAGATACCAGGGACTGTAAAGGGGTTAAATATAAAAACGGCTCCGGTTCCGTTATTTTAAGGGTTAAAGCTTTCAAATTTGGTGTGCAATACTTTTAAGGCTTTAAGACACTGTGGTGAAATTTTGGTGAATTTTGAACAATTCCTTCATACTTTTTCACATTTGCAGTAATAAAGTGTGTTCAGTTTAAAATTTAAAGTGACAGTAACGGTTTTATTTTAAAACGTTTTTTGTACTTTGTTATCAAGTTTATGCCTGTTTAACATGTCTGAACTACCAGATAGACTGTGTTCTGTATGTGGGGAAGCCAAGGTTCCTTCTCATTTAAATAGATGTGATTTATGTGACACAAAATTTACAGAAAATGATGCCCAAGATGATTCCTCAAGTGAGGGGAGTAAGCATGGTACTGCATCATCCCCTCCTTCGTCTACACCAGTCTTGCCCACACAGGAGGCCCCTAGTACATCTAGTGCGCCAATACTCCTTACTATGCAACAATTAACGGCTGTAATGGATAATTCTATCAAAAACATTTTAGCCAAAATGCCCACTTATCAGCGAAAGCGCGACTGCTCTGTTTTAGAAAATACTGAAGAGCATGAGGACGCTGATGATATTGGTTCTGAAGTGCCCCTACACCAGTCTGAGGGGGCCAGGGAGGTTTTGTCTGAGGGAGAAATTTCAGATTCAGGGAAAATTTCTCAACAAGCTGAACCTGATGTGATTACATTTAAATTTAAATTGGAACATCTCCGCGCCCTGCTTAAGGAGGTGTTATCTACTCTGGATGATTGTGAGAATTTGGTCATTCCAGAGAAATTATGTAAAATGGACAAGTTCCTAGAGGTCCCGGGGCCCCCCGAAGCTTTTCCTATACCCAAGCGGGTGGCGGACATTGTAAATAAAGAATGGGAAAGGCCCGGCATACCTTTCGTCCCTCCCCCTATATTTAAGAAATTGTTTCCTATGGTCGACCCCAGAAAGGACTTATGGCAGACAGTCCCCAAGGTCGAGGGGGCGGTTTCTACTCTAAACAAACGCACCACTATACCCATAGAAGATAGTTGTGCTTTCAAAGATCCTATGGATAAAAAATTAGAGGGTTTGCTTAAAAAGATGTTTGTTCAGCAAGGTTACCTTCTACAACCAATTTCATGCATTGTTCCTGTCACTACAGCAGCGTGTTTCTGGTTCGATGAACTAGAAAAGGCGCTCAATAAAGATTCTTCTTATGAGGAGATTTTGGACAGAATTCATGCTCTCAAATTGGCTAACTCTTTCACCCTAGACGCCACTTTGCAATTGGCTAGATTAGCGGCGAAAAATTCTGGGTTTGCTATTGTGGCGCGCAGAGCGCTTTGGCTAAAATCTTGGTCAGCGGATGCGTCTTCCAAGAACAAATTGCTTAACATTCCTTTCAAGGGGAAAACGCTGTTTGGCCCTGACTTGAAAGAGATTATTTCTGATATCACTGGGGGCAAGGGCCACGCCCTTCCTCAGGATAGGTCTTTCAAGGCCAAAAATAAACCTAATTTTCGTCCCTTTCGCAGAAACGGACCAGCCCCAAGTGCTACGTCCTCTAAGCAAGAGGGTAATACTTCTCAAGCCAAGCCAGCCTGGAGGCCAATGCAAGGCTGGAACAAAGGTAAGCAGGCCAAGAAACCTGCCACTGCTACCAAGACAGCATGAGATGTTGGCCCCCGATCCGGGACCGGATCTGGTGGGGGGCAGACTCTCTCTCTTCGCTCAGGCTTGGGCAAGAGATGTTCTGGATCCTTGGGCGCTAGAAATAGTCTCCCAAGGTTATCTTCTGGAATTCAAGGGGCTTCCCCCAAGGGGGAGGTTCCACAGGTCTCAATTGTCTTCAGACCACATAAAAAAACAGGCATTCTTACATTGTGTAGAAGACCTGTTAAAAATGGGAGTGATTCATCCTGTTCCATTAGGAGAACAAGGGATGGGGTTCTACTCCAATCTGTTCGTAGTTCCCAAAAAAGAGGGAACATTCAGACCAATCTTAGATCTCAAGATCCTAAACAAGTTTCTCAAGGTTCCATCGTTCAAAATGGAAACCATTCGAACAATTCTTCCTTCCATCCAGGAAGGTCAATTCATGACCACGGTGGATTTAAAGGATGCGTATCTACATATTCCTATCCACAAGGAACATCATCGGTTCCTAAGGTTCGCATTTCTGGACAAGCATTACCAGTTTGTGGCACTTCCGTTCGGATTAGCCACTGCTCCAAGAATTTTCACAAAGGTACTAGGGTCCCTTCTAGCGGTGCTAAGACCAAGGGGCATTGCAGTAGTACCTTACTTGGACGACATACTGATTCAAGCGTCGTCCCTTCCACAAGCAAAGGCTCACACGGACATTGTCCTGGCCTTTCTCAGATCTCACGGGTGGAAAGTGAACGTAGAAAAAAGTTCTCTATCTCCGTCAACAAGGGTTCCCTTCTTGGGAACAATAATAGACTCCTTAGAAATGAGGATTTTTCTGACAGAGGCCAGAAAATCAAAACTTCTAAACTCTTGTCAAATACTTCATTCTGTTCCTCTTCCTTCCATAGCGCAGTGCATGGAAGTAATAGGTTTGATGGTAGCGGCAATGGACATAGTTCCTTTTGCGCGAATTCATCTAAGACCATTACAACTGTGCATGCTCAGTCAGTGGAATGGGGACTATACAGACTTGTCTCCGACGATACAAGTAGATCAGAGGACCAGAGATTCACTCCGTTGGTGGCTGTCCCTGGACAACCTGTCACAGGGGATGAGCTTCCGCAGACCAGAGTGGGTCATTGTCACGACCGACGCCAGTCTGGTGGGCTGGGGCGCGGTCTGGGGACCCCTGAAAGCTCAGGGTCTTTGGTCTCGGGAAGAATCTCTTCTCCCGATAAATATTCTGGAACTGAGAGCGATATTCAATGCTCTCAAGGCTTGGCCTCAGCTAGCGAAGGCCAAGTTCATACGGTTTCAATCAGACAACATGACGACTGTTGCGTACATCAACCATCAGGGGGGAACAAGGAGTTCCCTGGCGATGGAAGAAGTGACCAAAATCATTCAATGGGCGGAGACTCACTCCTGCCATTTGTCTGCAATCCACATCCCAGGAGTGGAAAATTGGGAAGCGGATTTTCTGAGTCGTCAGACATTTCATCCGGGGGAGTGGGAACTCCATCCGGAAATCTTTGCCCAAATTACTCAATTGTGGGGCATTCCAGACATGGATCTGATGGCCTCTCGTCAGAACTTCAAGGTTCCTTGCTACGGGTCCAGATCCAGGGATCCCAAGGCGACTCTAGTAGATGCACTAGTAGCACCTTGGACCTTCAAACTAGCTTATGTATTCCCGCCGTTTCCTCTCATCCCCAGGCTGGTAGCCAGGATCAATCAGGAGAGGGCATCGGTGATCTTGATAGCTCCTGCGTGGCCACGCAGGACTTGGTATGCAGACCTGGTGAATATGTCATCGGCTCCACCATGGAAGCTACCTTTGAGACGAGACCTTCTTGTTCAAGGTCCGTTCGAACATCCGAATCTGGTCTCACTCCAACTGACTGCTTGGAGATTGAACGCTTGATCTTATCAAAGCGAGGGTTCTCAGATTCTGTCATTGATACTCTTGTTCAGGCCAGAAAGCCTGTAACTAGAAAAATCTACCACAAAATATGGAAAAATATATCTGTTGGTGTGAATCTAACGGATTCCCTTGGGACAAGGTAAAAATTCCTAAGATTCTATCCTTTCTTCAAGAAGGTTTGGAGAAAGGATTATCTGCAAGTTCTTTGAAGGGACAGATTTCTGCCTTGTCTGTGTTACTTCACAAAAAGCTGGCAGCTGTGCCAGATGTTCAAGCCTTTGTTCAGGCTCTGGTTAGAATCAAGCCTGTTTACAAACCTTTGACTCCTCCTTGGAGTCTCAATTTAGTTCTTTCAGTTCTTCAGGGGGTTCCGTTTGAACCCTTACATTCCGTTGATATTAAGTTATTATCTTGGAAAGTTTTGTTTTTGGTTGCAATTTCTTCTGCTAGAAGAGTTTCAGAATTATCTGCTCTGCAGTGTTCTCCTCCTTATCTGGTGTTCCATGCAGATAAGGTGGTTTTGCGTACTAAACCTGGTTTTCTTCCGAAAGTTGTTTCTAACAAAAACATTAACCAGGAGATAGTCGTGCCTTCTTTGTGTCCGAATCCAGTTTCAAAGAAGGAACGTTTGTTGCACAATTTGGATGTAGTTCGTGCTCTAAAATTCTATTTAGATGCTACAAAGGATTTTAGACAAACATCTTCCTTGTTTGTTGTTTATTCTGGTAAAAGGAGAGGTCAAAAAGCAACTTCTACCTCTCTCTCTTTTTGGATTAAAAGCATCATCAGATTGGCTTACGAGACTGCCGGACGGCAGCCTCCTGTAAGAATCACAGCTCATTCCACTAGGGCTGTGGCTTCCACATGGGCCTTCAAGAACGAGGCTTCTGTTGATCAGATATGTAAGGCAGCGACTTGGTCTTCACTGCACACTTTTACTAAATTTTACAAATTTGATACTTTTGCTTCTTCTGAGGCTATTTTTGGGAGAAAGGTTTTGCAAGCCGTGGTGCCTTCCATCTAGGTGACCTGATTTGCTCCCTCCCTTCATCCGTGTCCTAAAGCTTTGGTATTGGTTCCCACAAGTAAGGATGACGCCGTGGACCGGACACACCTATGTTGGAGAAAACAGAATTTATGTTTACCTGATAAATTACTTTCTCCAACGGTGTGTCCGGTCCACGGCCCGCCCTGGTTTTTTAATCAGGTCTGATAATTTATTTTCTTTAACTACAGTCACCACGGTATCATATGATTTCTCCTATGCAAATATTCCTCCTTTACGTCGGTCGAATGACTGGGGAAGGCGGAGCCTAGGAGGGATCATGTGAGCAGCTTTGCTGGGCTCTTTGCCATTTCCTGTTGGGGAAGAGAATATCCCACAAGTAAGGATGACGCCGTGGACCGGACACACCGTTGGAGAAAGTAATTTATCAGGTAAACATAAATTCTGTTTTTTCAATGTTTCTAGATAGGAGCCACTAAAATTAAAGAGGTCCAAGGTATCAGAGGTAGGGCCACTCAACACGGTCGAAGGCCTTTTCCGCATCTAAGGATAGCAGAAAGGCCTCCGAGTTTCCTCTCCCTGGGTGGGCCTGTTCCCTTTCCCAATAGTGATTGATGACGTGGAGCACACCCCTCAAATTGATAACCAGGGTCCTTCCGTACACAAAACCAGTTTGATCAGAATCAAGTAAGGTGGGCAATATAGTTTTTAAACGATTTGCAAGAAGTTTGGTGAAAATCTTGTAGTCCGAATTTAGGAGCGATATGGGGCGATAAGATCCCGGTTCCAAAGGGTTTCTACCTGGTTTTGGGATTAGGGTTATGTGCACGGAGGAAAAAGTAGCAGAGGGGAGACTATCTCCCTCGAAAAGAGCACCATACATTTTGGTGAGTATAGGGGACACCTGTGGCATAAGCAGACGATATAGTTCTACCGGTAGACCATCAGGACCCGCCGCTTTGCCCAAAGTTAGCGATTTGATAGTAGCTTGTACTTCCTCCAAGGAGATAGGGGCATTAAGAGAGCTCAACTGGTCGTCAGTTAAACTCGGGGGTGATACTGATCTCCAAAACGTCTCTAGTATCTCTGCTGGAGGTTCGGCTTGTCTAGCATACAGATGTCTATAATACAGAGCAAAGCCTTCCGCAATATCTATTGGAGTGGTATAGACGTTGTCTTGTAGTTGTATGGCTGCTATCTCCCGCCCAACTTCTCTTTTGTTCACTAAGTTGGCAAGCAGTCTGCCCGATCTGTTGCCATATCTATGAAACCTGGCAGCTGATTTCAGCAGTTCTGACGCCGCTCTCTGCTTCAAGAAGGTGTCTAGCTCCTCCTTTGCAAGCACGAAGGCGCTGTGCATTTCCCTGGAGTTAATTGCAGTGTTTCTCTAAAAAGAGCGTTCCAGTTCTTTCTGCAACTCCGTATATCTTTGCTGCGCTCTGTGTTTCAGATTAGCTACATAAGAGATGATGTGTCCCGTAAGAACCGATTTAGCGGTGTCCCAGAACAGTTGTGGTTCATTCAAGTGTTGTTGGTTGTCCGTATAATAGTCGTTCCAACAGTGTATAAGATATTTTTGGAAAGTTTCCGAGGTCACAAGATATGATGGGAATCTTCGTGTGTTTTTATTTGGCCTAGGTTTAGTGAGTCCCAGTGTCAAGCCCACTGGGGCATGGTCTGAGAGCAGGATCGAATATATTTTTTCCCGGTCTACCCTGGGTATCAGAGTCTCCGATATCCAGAACATGTCTATTCTAGACAACGAGCCCGCTGCCTTAGATATGCACGTGTAACTCCTATCCAGGGGGTGCCTCCTTCTCCATATGTCGCACACCGCCAGTTCAGACTGTAATTTTGCGAAAAATTTTTATTTGAATTTCCCCTTGTGTCTTGGTAGGCTGGTACCGGTAGCTGCGGAGCCGAGCCATGATCTGTCTAACTGAGGATTTGGAGCAAGGTTAAAATCCCCTCCGATTATAAGCGGGGTCCCCATAAAGGGGGCCAATGTTTGTATCAATGTATCCCAGAAAGCTAGTGTTTTAGTATTTGGGGCATATATGTTACAGAGGGTATAAGTGGTATGGTGGAGCTTGATTTGCAGTATCAGGAACCTACCCTCCCTATCTTTATGTGTATGTAGAATTTCTATTGCTGAGCGTTTGCCAAACAGAATAGCCAAACCCCTACTAGAGCTAGTATATGAGAGGTAAGAGATCGCCCCTACCCAAGCCTGTTGCAGTTTGTCATGTTCAGAGTCTATTAGGTGGGTTTCTTGAAGAAACGCAATGTCAGAGTCCAACTTTTGCAAGTGGGACAGAATCGACCTCCTCTTTACTGGGGAGTTAATACCTCCCACATTCCAGGATGTCAGTTTAAGCGTCATTTGCAGTATCCGTCAAGGAGGGCCTGTAGAAGAAAAGAGAGGGGGAGGAGGAGGAGAGATAGAGAAGAAAGAGAGGGGGAGAGCGAGATAAGGAAAAAAAAAAAAAGAAAGCCTGATGCTGTTCTGTGGATGCGAATATGTTGGGATAGGGAAACCTTAATTGGCTTTAACACTATTGTAATCTTGTTCATGGACAAAAGCGTAGGTGTAAGTAGGTCTATATATATAGTCTTCCCAAGCCTCAAACTACTTCTCATAGGTATAAGGATAAAGTGTAAGAGTTTCTGTCCCCTGTGACTCTGGTATATCTATGCAAAGACATATAATGGTACAGTACAGTGGTAAAGCAAAAGTGGGAATTATCACAGCTGGCATTTAAACATGTGTCTGCTCCCCACCAGTCCATCAAACATGAAAGCTTCTATAAACAAAACAGGCATAACTTTCCATATGACAGTAAGAACATTCAGCTGATGGAAGCATTGATGTGCACAATATGACATAATATGATATAGTATAATAATAAGGCCCAGAGCCATATACAGATCTCTCTGTTTTCTTAGGTTAAGTTGACTCAGGTACAAGGGGACTACATGGCTCTGCATCCCCTGCAGCTCCAGAAACGTGTGCCATATCATGAAAAGAAGGTATATACTGACACAGTGTAATGGTGGGAGGCTAGTATATCTATATAATACTAGTGGGCCCCGAAAATTAAGGCGATATATAGCAGGGTTCACACATGATATGCTGCTCATGGGTAAAGCGGACACAGCATATAGAAGGTCTTGGGAAGCCACTTGTAAGGGGATCGGGTCATATTTAGATTGTGTGTGGAAGTGGGGCTATAAGTGAGTCAGTTGACTGTCTATTCGCCACAAAGCACAAGGGCACACCCAGGGACAATTAAGCGAGGATGTGAGGGTTAAAATTATAGTTATCATCGGTCTGCAAGATATTGGTTGGCAGTTAATCATACACCCATGGACCACACATCTATCAAATACCAACATAGTCATGAACAGAGCAAACATGTTCCCCCATACAGCAGAGAGAGTACCTAGTTGTTAAACATATAAGTGCAGACAATAGTAGGCATAAATTGTCACATTGCAGTAATAAAATCCTAGTATGCATATGAAATACTGACAGGCATTGACACAGTTGATGATATATAGTAAAATCTTTGAACAATATTCTATCTATTAGTAGGATAAATACAGCACAAAAAGTGGACTGGTTGTATACAATTTGCATGTGAGGGATAGGCCATAGATAATTCATATATCTGTCCATCTGTCTCAGAATTGCATAGCAGCCACTGAGAACTAAGACCGGGTCCAGGATGCATGGTCTAGTTTTACATATAATAAGATAGTGCAATGTCTGCTTGTCTACAGTTAAGTTAGAGGGCATAGAGGCTAAGGCTCTCAATCTAGGTACCATTAGCTCCAGTAAAATATTTGAACAAGTAAAAAACACAATCAACCTTAAAACATTTAACCAGAATTGGCACAACAGGTGCAACTGTATTGGGCCTGTGGGGGTTAGAATTATAGTTATCATCGGTCTGCAAGATATTGGTTGGCAGTTAATCATACACCCATGGACCACACATCTATCAAATACCAACATAGTCATGAACAGAACAAACATGTTCCCCCATACAGCAGAGAGAGTACCTAGTTGTTAAACATATAAGGGCAGACAATAGTAGGCATAAATTGTCACATTGCAGTAATAAAATCCTAGTATGCATATGAAATACTGACAGGCATTGACACAGTTGATGATATATAGTAAAATATTTGAACAATATTCTATCTATTAGTAGGATAAATACAGCACAAAAAGTGGACTGGTTGTATACAATTTGCATGTGAGGGATAGGCCATAGATAATCCATATATCTGTCCATCTGTCTCAGAGTTGCATAGGGGCCACTGAGAACTAAGACCGGATCCAGGATGCATGGTCTAATTTTACATATAATAAGATAGTGCAATGTCTGCTTGTCTACAGTTAAGTTAGAAGGCATAGAGGCTAAGGCTCTCAATCTAGGTACCATTAACTTCAGTAAAATATTTGAACAAGTAAAAAACACAATCAACCTTAAAACATTTAACCAGAATTGGCACAACAGGTGCAACTGTATTGGGCCTATGCAAGCACATCACCCTTGGGTGCTCCGAAGAGGAGCACTTCTGGGCCACCTTATCCATTAGTAATGATAAACAATATATAGTTACGTATTAGCTCCTGTCCATGGATCTCAGCCAGCTTCCTGCTGTCGCTTTTCTGATTCCAGGTAGCTCTCCACCGCCTGGGGGGAGTGGAAAAACTTAGGGCCAGAGGATGTTTGTAAGCGGAGTTTAGCTGGGAACAGCAAGGCCACTTGTCGGCCCTGCTCGTACAGACGTGAGCAGATCGGTGAAAAATCTTTGCATTGTTTGGTGACCTCCGTCGAGAAGTCCTGAAACACCAAAAGTCTAGTACCTTCGTACAAGACTTATTTTTTCATCCGGTAAGCTCTCAGGATCTTCAGCTTCTCTTGGAAGTTAAGGCATTTAAAGATCAGTTGCCTTGGTTTCTGGTTACTGGTTTCCAAATTTCGCTCAGGGCCCACTCTGTGAGCTCTTTCGATATCCAGGGGTAAAAGATCCTGCGGTATACCCAAAAGCTTTGGAAGAACAAGTGCCGCAAAGGCCAGCAGGTCTTTACCTTTGACCTTCTCCGGTAGTCACACCACTCGTAAATTATTACAGCGGCTACGGTTCTCTAAGTCATCCACTCGCTCCTGCAATAGTTTGTTTTGGCGGAGGATTTGTTGTATGGAGTTGCTTGTTTCCACTTGCCTGTCCTCTACTTCTGATATACGGCCTTCTGCGTCAGAGAGACGCTTGGAGAATTGTCTGACTTCACTAGTCAAGGTGTCTAGGCCTGCCTGCAGAGTCTCCATTTTAGGCAAAAAAAAAGGATTTCAGTTCCTTCAGTAACTGAGTGTGATCTCCCATGGTCTTGGCACTGGTGTCAATGTTTATCTCAACCACCGCCTGAGTCTCCATTTGATATTTAGATTTTCTATCATTTTTTTTGTCCTTCTGGCTCATGGTGTCAGTCTGAGGGGGAGTCAGCTTAAAGAAATATTTATCCACTTTCATCAGTGTGTCCTGTACAAATTGACAGTGCAGATACTAAAAAGGAGTGCGTGTTGGATAAGGCAAGCACAGTATATGCCTAGAGAATGTTCCCCTATGTTGAAGTGACAGGTTATAAAGTGATTCTGAAGTGCGCAGCGCACTATCTCCTAGCTCACAGAATCAGGGGGACAGCAGATTTTCACCTCTTGTGTTGTGAGTGTTGAGCCTGTCGCAGTTCAGTTTGTAAAAGTGTGCGGTGCTTTTGCAGTCCGGTCTCCCCACGTGGCTCCCCACCAAGCCTCACCATCTCTGTGCAGTCGTAATATCTCTCTGCAGGGTTAGATAGGTCTAAGGCCTAAGCCACGTGGGATCATATTGTTGCGGTAGAATGGAGCCAGGTTAGTAAGTGCCCTGTCCCTCAGTAGCTTCTAATATACGTCTTTGTATGTGTCCTTATACAACCGGACAGTGGGGGTCTTTACTGCAATATCCCTTTTATAGATGTTTAAACTGTAGGGGGTGGTTAACAGTCTGTGACCTGCGTATCTCCCCTGCCCCCCCTTGTGACCTCTCGGTTCCCCTTATCTGGGTTCAGTAGAGTCTCTCACCCCTCGTAACTCCTAGGGATGTATCTCCTCTCTGGATGTTAGGTCGATCGGCGTGCATTCAGAGCGGGCCGTAGCTGTAGGGAGTCCAAGATGGCGCAGCAGCGTCTAGTGTCCTTTATGTTCCGGAGCTCCCGGCGGCCAGGATCGTTGTTATTGGTCCTGCACACTAAAGTAAACGGCCGGCATGTGTGTCCTCCATCAGGCAAGTCTGTTGTGTGGGGTCGGGCAGCTCAAAAAGTAGCGTTATATGAGGCAGTTTAGCTCAGTTTTGCGGAGCTCTCTTTCTCTGCGGCTGCACAGGAAGCCCATCTACCGGAAGTCCTCATTTCTTATTTCTTAATGTTTTTGCAACACATTTTTTTTTCTGTATGTCAAAAAAATAAAATAAAATGTTTTTTGTTTTTTTCTCCTAGTTTGAATAATCTTTTATCCTGATATCATTTGTGATCTGTTGTGTTGAATTGTAGTTAAAAAAAAAAAAACTTTGTATAATTTAAGCATAATTTAGGTTAACCAACGATGCTCTGTTTTAAATTGTAGGTGGTGGCAGCAAGTAATAAATTAGATGAGTGTAGGTTTAGCGGTTAATAGTGTAGTGTTTATACCCTGTTATGGAATAGTGATAGAATATTGTCATTAACCCTTTTAAAGCCACACTTCCCACTGTTGCAGAGTGGCAGATAGCTTTGTTACAATTCCTTTACAGGCAATACATTCTTCTTGTACATCTTTTTATTAAGTGATTTTTTTTTTTTGTATGTTTTAATAACACTAAGCAGTTATGCTACTGAACTGGTATTGTATTCACTTGCGTCTGTGCATGTGTACACTGGAGGTTGAGTGAACCTGTGCTGCTCAGACATTTGCATCTGCAAATTAAGCTGACCGGTTTGAACTGTGAAGTGACTGAGGATCTCCGGGGGAGGGGGGGTGTACTTATGCATATTTGTTTCACTGCTTATCTTATCTCTTTGCTTATGGTTATATAACGCCTGTAGCAATTAGTTTTCCAGCAAGTCAATGTAATGCAAAGATAAGTTGTTTTTTGCTCATTCATGTGTTATATGCTGTGAAAATTCTATAGTGAGTGATTATACAAATGATCAGTTCAGGCTGCTATTATCGGTTTGCAGTGCTTTGCATCTTTCCTACTGAGTTGTTTGAGAACTTGGCTGTTGGTGAAGGCCAGAGGTGTGGGCCATGATTTATTTTTAGGTTTATATCCCAGTTATCTTGCTCTTGGGACTTGTATTTCTCGCTCCATTTCTCTGCCTCTTTAGTGAAGAGAATGGCATTGTTCTGTGAAAGCGTTGTGCTGTCCCTTGTGTCATTATTGGGACCAGAGTCTGTGGTATTCTAAAACGGTGTGTGTTCAATCCATATCACATGCTATCCAGAGAGCATCTACATATAAAGGCCTAGTTCCATTTTTACATTTTTGCTACAGTTTTACTCTCTTCTTATTCCTAAAAGCAAAACACATTTAAAATAAATAAATCAATAAATAAATATTATGTTAACATTTATGGATAGTAAGTCGGTTGCTGTGTTTTTGGTTTGTCTTTGAGTGTCAGTTAACAGTAACCTTAACCTTGAAAAGCTACAAACCTTTATTCTCTAGGACTATTTGAAAAGAATGACGCGCATCATTTAATTCCGGTTAGTATTTATTTACTCCGCTGAGTTTTATGACATTGACCACAATTTGAATGTATTTGTTGAGCTGTGGTAATAAACATAACCGTAAAGTGTAGAGCAGTTATGAAGCTGTGTTTGGCCTTCAGTGCAAGAATGGGAAACATTTACAAATGCTTTTCTTTTCTTTCTGACCAGATGTACAATTATTTCTGCTCTGTTTTTATGGTAGATGTAATTATTGTTTAAATCTTCAATGCAGCATGTTGTGTATTGAAAGGAAAATGCAATCTCTGAAAATGTACTCACTGCAGCTTTCTTTATGTTATAAATAATAATCAGTAGCTTTACTATTTCAAACATGCAATGTATTAAGTACCATTAAATGTATATATTTTTTCCTACATATATATATTATTTTTTTTTATATATATAGATAGATAGATAGATGTATATATATTTTGTCTGCATGCTGTTTGTGTATGTGTGTGTGTTAACTTGGTTTAGTCACCTGGTTATTTTATTAGTTACACTTGTAATCATTTAGTTTTATTTAAAAGGGGAAAAAAGTGCTTATGTAGATATTTAAAATATTTTGTAATTTTTTTCATAAAAATGCTGAGAGTCCTTGAGCCATTACTCCTAGTTATTCGACTCCTGACCACTAGAAGGAAGCAAAGGTTCCAAAAAAAACTGCAAAAGACCTTAAAAACCCATCCTTCCTCATTGGAAACTAGTCTTATCTTTGCCTCTGCAGGAGGAAGGTAAAGAATGGAGATGCTCCAGATGTTCTTCTGTGAGAGGAGTTCTCAGATCGATTTGAGGCCCACCATGAATGAAATTAATTGATTAGGAAAGTTCTTACAAAATTATGTTTTTATATAGTGATCTGTGTTTGGGTCTTTGCGCGCATTTTTTTTTTTTTTATTGCGCAGCGGCTTGATTCACACCTAGTCTGTTAGCATGTAGAGATTAGTTTGCGCGCACATATAGTATTGTCAAGCTTTGTTAGCGTGCTGCTTAGATGTGAGTGTATAGGCTTTTTAACATGCATTAGAATTACTTTGCACACACATTTTAATGCAGGGTATAATGATCCTTTCGTCTGCTTTATTCATATTTTGCTGAGAGGGTAAGATTTTCAATTCTATTTTGAAGTTTTTACTTCTTTTGAAGCAGCTTTTGGTAGGAAAGTTTCTCAGGCAGTGTTTTCTGGACATTAAATATTGTTGTGTACATATATAATGTTTTTGTAACATATAAAATAATTTGAAAAAAGAGGAGAGAAAAGAAAGAATAAATAATAAGAAAAATATGTTTAGATATTGATTAATTTTTTCTTGTCCCAATCTTATTACTCGTGGACTCCACATCTTGGGTATTAGTTTCCCTGGGGTAATGGTTCATGCACTCTCCTCACTTTTATGAAAGAAAATATAATTTATGCTTACCTGATTTTATGGTGGTGAGAGTCCTTGAGACCCTACCCACTTTTAAGTAGATTTTTAAATTATTTTGTATTGTATTTTTTTTTTATTGTATTTTTTTTTTTTTATTGTATTCAGAATGTTTTTCTCAGGGTTATCAAATTGGATTCAGGACAAGGCCTCCCAGAGCAAGGCTTATTCTATCCAATGTTCCAAGGAACCCTGTAAAAGCTGTAAATTTGGAAGTTATGGGAGTGATTATTCCAGTTCCTTTGCAGGGGATGTGATTTAATTCAAACATCTTCATTGTTCCAACGAATGAAGGCACTTTTAGACCAGTTCTTAATCTAAAAACTCTGAGCAAGTTTATAAGGATTCCATCTTTCAGAATACAAACTATCGGGACTAGTCTGCCTTTTGTTCAGTAAGGTCTGTTTATGTCTACAATTGGTTAAAAGGATGCTTGACTTCATGTTCCAATTCACAGAGAACATTTACAGTTTGAGGTTTGCTATTCTGGACAAGCAGTTTTTTGCACTGCCATTTGGTCTTGCTACAGCTCCAAGAATATTTTTCAAGGTACTAGGGGCTTTTTTGTCTTAAATCAGATCTCATGCTATTGCAGTATTCCCTTACCTGTACACTATCTTGGTTCAAGCTCCATCTTTTCCTTTAGCAGTATTTCACACCATCCATCTCTTATTGTTTCTTCGAAAGCATGGTTGGAGCATCAATTTTTTAAAGAGTTATTTTGTTCCTCAGACAAAGGTTACTTTTCCTAGGTTTCCAAATAGACTCAGTGTCCTTTCTCTAACAGAGCAGAGACGGTTAAGATTGGTTTCAGCTTGTCTTTTGTTTCCTTCAATGGCTCTGTGTATGGAAGTACTAGGTCTCATGATTGCATCCTCAGATGCAATTCCATTTGCTCGATTTCACACAAGGTCATGTGTGCTGTGTCATTGGACATCATTTCATTTTTTGCCTAAGGTTTTTTTCTTCAGATAACATTGGTAGAAAATTTGTTGTTCCTTCTTTGTGTCCTGAGCCTAAGACTGCTTCTGAAAGATCTTTGCATTCTCTGGATGTTGTTAGGGCATTGAAATATTATGTTGATGCTACTAAGGATTCTAGACATACTTTCAGTTTGTTTCTTCTTTTTTTTCTGGGCCTATTAAAGGTCAGAAGGCCTTTGCTATTTCTTTAGCCTCTTGGTTAAAACTTTTGTTTCACCAAGCTTAATTGGAGGCAGGTCAGCCTTCACCGGAGCAGAATACTGCTCATTCTACTAGGTCAGTTGCCACTTATTGGGCATTTAAAATGAGACTTCAGTTGATCAAATTTGCAAGGCAGCTACTTGGTCTTCCTTGCATACTTTTAATAAATTCTACCATTTCTCCAACATAGGTGTGTCCGGTCCACGGCGTCATCCTTACTTGTGGGATATTCTCTTCCCCAACAGGAAATGGCAAAGAGCCCAGCAAAGCTGGTCACATGATCCCTCCTAGGCTCCGCCTACCCCAGTCATTCTCTTTGCCGTTGTACAGGCAACATCTCCACGGAGATGGCTTAGAGTTTTTTAGTGTTTAACTGTAGTTTTTATTATTCAATCAAGAGTTTGTTATTTTGAAATAGTGCTGGTATGTACTATTTACTCAGAAACAGAAAAGAGATGAAGATTTCTGTTTGTATGAGGAAAATGATTTTAGCAACCGTCACTAAAATCCATGGCTGTTCCACACAGGACTGTTGAGAGCAATTAACTTCAGTTGGGGGAACAGTGAGCAGTCTCTTGCTGCTTGAGGTATGACACATTCTAACAAGACGATGTAATGCTGGAAGCTGTCATTTTCCCTATGGGATCCGGTAAGCCATGTTTATTACGATCGTAAATAAGGGCTTCAAAAAGGGCTTATTAAGACTGTAGACTTTTTCTGGGCTAAATCGATTGATTATTAACACATATTTAGCCTTGAGGAATCATTTTATCTGGGTATTTTGATATAATATTATCGGCAGGCACTGTTTTAGACACCTTATTCTTTAGGAGCTTTCCCAAAGCATAGGCAGAGACTCATTTTCGCGCCGGTGTTGCGCACTTGTTTTTGAGAGGCATGGCATGCAGTCGCATGTGAGAGGAGCTCTGATACTTAGAAAAGACTTTCTGAAGGCGTCATTTGGTATCGTATTCCCCTTGGGGCTTGGTTGGGTCTCAGCAAAGCAGATACCAGGGACTGTTAAGGGGTTAAAGTTCAAAACGGCTCCGGTTCCGTTATTTTAAGGGTTAAAGCTTCCAAATTTGGTGTGCAATACTTTTAAGGCTTTAAGACACTGTGGTGAAAATTTGGTGAATTTTGAACAATTCCTTCATGTTTTTTCGCAATTGCAGTAATAAAGTGTGTTCAGTTTAAAATTTAAAGTGACAGTAACGGTTTTATTTTAAAACGTTTTTTGTACTTTGTTATCAAGTTTATGCCTGTTTAACATGTCTGAACTACCAGATAGACTGTGTTCTGAATGTGGGGAAGCCAGAATTCCTATTCATTTAAATAAATGTGATTTATATGACAATGACAATGATGCCCAAGATGATTCCTCAAGTGAGGGGAGTAAGCATGGTACTGCATCATTCCCTCCTTCGTCTACACGAGTCTTGCCCACTCAGGAGGCCCCTAGTACATCTAGCGCGCCAATACCCCTTACTATGCAACAATTAACGGCTGTAATGGATAATTCTGTCAAAAACATTTTAGCCAAAATGAACACTTATCAGCGTAAGCGCGACTGCTCTGTTTTAGATACTGAAGAGCATGACGACGCTGATAATAATATTTCTGAAGGGCCCCTAACCCAGTCTGATGGGGCCAGGGAGGTTTTGTCTGAGGGAGAAATTACTGATTCAGGGAACATTTCTCAACAAGCTGAACCTGATGTGATTGCATTTAAATTTAAGTTGGAACATCTCCGCATTCTGCTTAAGGAGGTATTATCCACTCTGGATGATTGTGACAAGTTGGTCATCCCAGAGAAACTATGTAAAATGGACAAGTTCCTAGAGGTGCCGGGGCTCCCAGAAGCTTTTCCTATACCCAAGCGGGTGGCGGACATTGTTAATAAAGAATGGGAAAGGCCCGGTATTCCTTTCGTCCCTCCCCCCATATTTAAAAAATTGTTTCCTATGGTCGACACCAGAAAGGACTTATGGCAGACAGTCCCCAAGGTCGAGGGAGCGGTTTCCACTTTAAACAAACGCACCACTATACCCATAGAGGATAGTTGTGCTTTCAAAGATCCTATGGATAAAAAATTAGAAGGTTTGCTTAAAAAGATGTTTGTTCAGCAGGGTTACCTTCTACAACCAATTTCATGCATTGTCCCTGTCGCTACAGCCGCATGTTTCTGGTTCGATGAGCTGATAAAGGCGGTCGATAGTGATTCTCCTCCTTTTGAGGAGATTATGGACAGAATCAATGCTCTCAAATTGGCTAATTCTTTCACCCTAGACGCCACTTTGCAATTGGCTAGGTTAGCGGCTAAGAATTCTGGGTTTGCTATTGTGGCGCGCAGAGCGCTTTGGTTGAAATCTTGGTCGGCTGATGCGTCTTCCAAGAACAAGCTACTTAACATTCCTTTCAAGGGGAAAACGCTGTTTGGCCCTGACTTGAAAGAGATTATCTCTGATATCACTGGGGGTAAGGGCCACGCCCTTCCTCAGGATCGGCCTTTCAAGGCAAAAAATAAACCTAATTTTCGTCCCTTTCGTAGAAACGGACCAGCCCAAGGTGCTACGTCCTCTAAGCAAGAGGGTAATTCTTCTCAAGCCAAGCCAGCTTGGAGACCAATGCAAGGCTGGAACAAGGGAAAGCAGGCCAAGAAACCTGCCACTGCTACCAAGACAGCATGAAATGTTGGCCCCCGATCCGGGACCGGATCTGGTGGGGGGCAGACTCTCTCTCTTCGCTCAGGCTTGGGCAAGAGATGTTCTGGATCCTTGGGCGCTAGAAATAGTCTCCCAAGGTTATCTTCTGGAATTCAAGGGACTTCCCCCAAGGGGGAGGTTCCACAGGTCTCAGTTGTCTTCAGACCACATAAAAAGACAGGCATTCTTACATTGTGTAGAAGACCTGTTAAAAATGGGAGTGATTCATCCTGTTCCATTAAGAGAACAAGGGATGGGGTTCTACTCCAATCTGTTTATAGTTCCCAAGAAAGAGGGAACGTTCAGACCAATCTTAGATCTCAAGATCTTAAACAAGTTTCTCAAGGTTCCATCGTTCAAGATGGAAACCATTCGAACAATTCTTCCTTCCATCCAGGAAGGTCAATTCATGACCACGGTGGATTTAAAGGATGCGTATCTACATATTCCTATCCACAAGGAACATCATCGGTTCCTGAGGTTCGCATTCCTGGACAAACATTACCAGTTTGTGGCGCTTCCTTTCGGATTAGCCACTGCTCCAAGGATTTTCACAAAGGTACTAGGGTCCCTTCTAGCTGTGCTAAGACCAAGGGGCATTGCTGTAGTACCTTACTTGGACGACATTCTGATTCAAGCGTCGTCCCTTCCTCAAGCAAAGGCTCACACGGACATTGTCCTGGCCTTTCTCAGATCTCACGGATGGAAAGTGAACGTGGAAAAGAGTTCTCTATCTCCGTCAACAAGGGTTCCCTTCTTGGGAACCATAATAGACTCCTTAGAAATGAGGATTTTTCTGACAGAGGCCAGAAAAACAAAACTTCTAGACTCTTGTCGGATACTTCATTCCGTTCCTCTTCCTTCCATAGCTCAGTGCATGGAAGTGATCGGGTTGATGGTAGCGGCAATGGACATAGTTCCTTTTGCACGCATTCATCTAAGACCATTACAACTGTGCATGCTCAGTCAGTGGAATGGGGACTATACAGACTTGTCTCCGAAGATACAAGTAAATCAGAGGACCAGAGACTCACTCCGTTGGTGGCTGTCCCTGGACAACCTGTCACGAGGGATGACATTCCGCAGACCAGAGTGGGTCATTGTCACGACCGACGCCAGTCTGATGGGCTGGGGCGCGGTCTGGGGATCCCTGAAAGCTCAGGGTCTTTGGTCTCGGGAAGAATCTCTTCTACCGATAAATATTCTGGAACTGAGAGCGATATTCAATGCTCTCAAGGCTTGGCCTCAGCTTGCGAGGGCCAAGTTCATACGGTTTCAATCAGACAACATGACAACTGTTGCGTACATCAACCATCAGGGGGGAACAAGGAGTTCCCTGGCGATGGAAGAAGTGACCAAAATCATTCTATGGGCGGAGTTTCACTCCTGCCACCTGTCTGCTATCCACATCCCAGGAGTGGAAAATTGGGAAGCGGATTTTCTGAGTCGTCAGACATTGCATCCGGGGGAGTGGGAACTCCATCCGGAAATCTTTGCCCAAGTCACTCAGCTGTGGGGCATTCCAGACATGGATCTGATGGCCTCTCGTCAGAACTTCAAAGTTCCTTGCTACGGGTCCAGATCCAGGGATCCCAAGGCGGCTTTAGTGGATGCACTAGTAGCACCTTGGACCTTCAAACTAGCTTATGTGTTCCCGCCGTTTCCTCTCATCCCCAGGCTGGTAGCCAGGATCAATCAGGAGAGGGCGTCGGTGATCTTGATAGCTCCTGCGTGGCCACGCAGGACTTGGTATGCAGATCTGGTGAATATGTCATCGGCTCCACCTTGGAAGCTACCTTTGAGACGAGACCTTCTTGTTCAGGGTCCGTTCGAACATCCGAATCTGGTTTCACTCCAGCTGACTGCTTGGAGATTGAACGCTTGATCTTATCGAAGCGAGGGTTCTCAGATCCTGTTATCGATACTCTTGTTCAGGCCAGGAAGCCTGTAACTAGAAAGATTTACCACAAAATTTGGAAAAAATATATCTGTTGGTGTGAATCTAAAGGATTCCCTTGGGACAAGGTTAAGATTCCTAGGATTCTATCCTTCCTTCAAGAAGGATTGGAAAAAGGTTTATCTGCAAGTTCCCTGAAGGGACAGATTTCTGCCTTGTCTGTGTTACTTCACAAAAAGCTGGCCGCTGTGCCAGATGTTCAAGCTTTTGTTCAGGCTCTGGTTAGAATTAAGCCTGTTTACAAACCTTTGACTCCTCCTTGGAGTCTCAATTTAGTTCTTTCAGTTCTTCAGGGGGTTCCGTTTGAACCCTTGCATTCCGTTGATATTAAGTTATTATCTTGGAAAGTTTTGTTTTTAGTTGCAATTTCTTCTGCTAGAAGAGTTTCAGAATTATCTGCTCTGCAGTGTTCTCCTCCTTATCTGGTGTTCCATGCAGATAAGGTGGTTTTTACGTACTAAACCTGGTTTTCTTCCAAAAGTTGTTTCTAACAAAAACATTAACCAGGAGATTATCGTACCTTCTCTGTGTCCGAAACCAGTTTCGAAGAAGGAACGTTTGTTGCACAATTTGGATGTTGTTCGCGCTCTAAAGTTCTATTTAGATGCTACAAAGGATTTTAGACAAACATCTTCCTTGTTTTGTTGTTTATTCCGGTAAAAGGAGAGGTCAAAAAGCAACTTCTACCTCTCTCTCTTTTTGGATTAAAAGCATCATCAGATTGGCTTATGAGACTGCCGGACGGCAGCCTCCCGAAAGAATCACAGCTCATTCCACTAGGGCTGTGGCTTCCACATGGGCCTTCAAGAACGAGGCTTCTGTTGATCAGATATGTAGGGCAGCGACTTGGTCTTCACTGCACACTTTTACCAAATTTTACAAGTTTGATACTTTTGCTTCTTCTGAGGCTATTTTTGGGAGAAAGGTTTTGCAAGCCGTGGTGCCTTCCATTTAGGTGACCTGATTTGCTCCCTCCCTTCATCCGTGTCCTAAAGCTTTGGTATTGGTTCCCACAAGTAAGGATGACGCCGTGGACCGGACACACCTATGTTGGAGAAAACAGAATTTATGTTTACCTGATAAATTACTTTCTCCAACGGTGTGTCCGGTCCACGGCCTGCCCTGGTTTTTTTAATCAGGTCTGATAATTTATTTTCTTTAACTACAGTCACCACGGTACCATATGGTTTCTCCTATGCAAATATTCCTCCTTAACGTCGGTCGAATGACTGGGGTAGGCGGAGCCTAGGAGGGATCATGTGACCAGCTTTGCTGGGCTCTTTGCCATTTCCTGTTGGGGAAGAGAATATCCCACAAGTAAGGATGACGCCGTGGACCGGACACACCGTTGGAGAAAGTAATTTATCAGGTAAACATAAATTCTGTTTTTTATGTTTCCGCTTCCTCTGCAGCAGCCTTTGGTACAAAAGGTTCTTCAGGCAGTTGTCTCAGTTTGATGATTATTCCTGTTTTAAGCATATTATTAAAAATATATATATATTGGGGTTGTGGATTTATTTTATCAGTGAAAAAGATGTTTTTAAATCTATCCCTTTGTTATTACTTGTGTACTCCACAGCTTGGGTATTAGTTTCCATGAGTTATGGATCATGAACTGTCACCACCTGTATGAAAGAAAACATAATTTATGCTTACCTGATGATAAATTTAATTCTTTCATGCTGGTGAGAGTCTCAAGACCCCATCCTTTGTTTTCTTGGGGTTAGATTTTTGTTTTACCTGCTCCTTTTTTGCTCTTATTCCTTTTTCTTTCCTTACTTGCTTGGCTATACGTTAGACTGAGGTATATGTGAGGTGGAAGGGGTTTTATAGGACTCTTGAGGTTTGGGAAGCTTTGCTTCCTCCTAGTGGTAGAGAAGAGTAATTCCCATCAGTAATGGATTGTGGACTCTCACCACCATTAAATAAATACATTTATCAGGTAAGCATAAATTATGTTTTTGTCCTCTTAGATTACAATTGCATTTATGCCAGCAACATTTATCAGTTTATTTACCTTCTATTTTTTATATGTAATAATGTTGAAGCCTTTATTAATGTATCATCTCATATCACATGTGATTTAATGTTAGAATACTACTTGTATGTCACATTTCGAGTAGGGTAAAATAACCTGTTGTTATTGTTGATATTATTATTATTACTATTACTATTATTTTCTATTAATTTAATAATATGCATTTGAAATGACTGTTTATAGATCTTTAAGGTTTAATTCCTTTATATATTTACGATCACGTTTTCTAAAAAGATAAATATTGAACTAGAGTATATGTTCTATAAAGCAAAAAGTGATTATGTGTTCAATCCATTGAATTCTGCAGTCAGTGCACTTTTTTTTCCCACCAAACATTGGTAGAATTTTAAACCATAGTTCATTGTGTTTATGACCCAGTGATTATTCTGCTAAAATGTGTGTAGGATAGATTTGCACAATCTGTCGCAGCATCTGTTTTCATCACATTTAGAAAATATTTTGTCTAACAATTAACGTAAAGTAACGTTACAGTTTGATAGTCAATGATCCTTTCTTTAATCTACTGTGTACAAATAATAATTTTATGTACAAGATAATAAATATTTCAGTCATCAAAAATGACATACTAGGAGAGGTGTGCAGATGAATTTGTAATTTGCAATTTATGTATGCGTGTATTTATTCATTGTATGTATTTATTCTTCACAGTTCTTTTGCAGTTGGCGAATGACACTTTGCCTATTGATATTACATTGTCTGTAGCTTATCTGCTTGCTTTGCCACAGGTAAGTTTATAGTTTATTGCACATATATTAATAGTTTATTGTATAGAGAATACAATTTTAAACAATTTTCTTGTATTATGAAACTTGCTTAATTTTCCTGCTGGGAGACAGCAGAACACATCAGTTGCGCCAATGACAAGAGGCGTATGTACAGACCCCAATAAGCAGCCAGTATTGCATTGCTGCATCTGAGCCTATGTAGGTATGTTTTTTCAACAAAAGATGCCATGATAACAAAGTAAAATAGATAATAGAAGTAAATTGGAAAACTGTTTAAAATTGCATGCTCTCTAAATCATGAAAGTTTAATTTCGACTTTGCTGTCCTTTAAAATAAATATCTAAGCTTTTTTTATATTGATAAAACAGTTTGATAAAACTTTAAAACAGGACCTTTTTAATGGGTTTACCACCTGGCTAAAATGTTAGTGAATATTAAGCTTAAATTAGATCATCTTAAATGTCTATTGTTCAAATTATGATTAAATAAATGTATGTTTATTCATTTGTGCTTTGGATAGCTGTTTAGAACATATACATATACTTTTAGAATTTGGTCTCGATTTATCAAGCTACGGCGGACAGGCACGGACATATTCTCCCCTATCCGCCGCAGCTTGCCTCTGTCGGACTGAATTCCCATGGCAGAATTAAACATTGCACACAAGCGCTATTTTGCACTTGCGTCCAATGCTGTCCCCTGCCCGCGCATAGCCAATCACGCGTGGGCAGGAGCTTTCAATCTCCCCGGTCGGACGAGACCAGGAAGATTGAAATTCTTCACCTATGAGGTGGAGAAGTGGCTGGGAAGCAGCAGTCTAATAACTGCTGCTTGATAAATTGTGACTGCAAGTTCTCTTGTGAGAACCTGCAGTCGCAGAGTGGCGAAGGGCTTGATAAATCGAGCCCTTAACATTAATAAGGATGGAAAATTAGTGAATATTAATCCTCTCATCATCCTGCTTGTATAACTGTAGAACTAGATTGTTTACCTCACGAGAGCCTGCAGTGTCTGAACGTATTAACCTAGAATGCAGCTCTACTGCCATAACAGTTGAGGATGGGTGGGGAACTTTAAAGTGATGGTAAATCCTAGCGTTTCAGAAACGCTAGGATTTACCATTGGAACAAATAAAGGGGACTTTCAGTCAGGAAGTATAAAATACTTCATGCTGAAAGTTCCTGTATTTGTTTGCAGCGTTCGCCGCACTGAGCTGCTTTTCACCTCTTAGCCAATAGTTGTGCGGAAAATCCGGTTTGGCGCTGACTGGCGATGGATTTCCTTGCACGGCTATTGGCTGAGTGGTGTAAACGTCACATCTCAGTCAAATAGCGTTCTGCTTTGGGCTTCCTTAGCAGCTCAGTTCGGTAAATGCTACAAACAATGGAGCTTTCAGCATGAATTATTTTATACCTCATGACTGAAAGTCCCCTTTATTTGTTCCAATTGTAAATCCTAGTGTTTCAGAAACGCTAGGATTTACTATCACTTTAATGCTATTTTCTTTAGTTTTGCCATTGACTTATGCGTAAAGAGGTGAGTGAGTTCCAAGCAGGGGTCAGCAACCTTGGCTCTCCAGATGTTTTAGAACTACATTCCCAATGATGCTTGTGTCTTTAAGCTGACTAAGCATAATGGGAAATGTAGTTCTAAAACATCTAGAGAGCCAAAGTTGCTGACCCCTAGTTTCAAGACACTTTACCCTGTAAAGGTATCACCTTCCCTTTAACGTAGTTTAGATTGTGAGGCCCATTTATCAAGCTCCGAATGAGGGCCTATGTTTATGGCGAGTCTTCAGAGTCTGCAGGGGGCGGCGTTGCACCAGCAGCTCTTGTGAGCTACTGGTGCAATGCTGAATACGGAGAGCGTATTTCTCTCAGCAAGGTCTTGCGGACCTGATCCGCACTGTCGGATCAGGTCCGCAAGACCTTTGATAAATAGACCTCTATGACTTTTCACTTCATTAGTCGGTCATTAAAATGGGGTACTCGTGAATCTAATCGTTTTTTAGGTTACAGTGGTTTCATCGTCTGATCTTTTCTGGTTGCCTTTACAGCTAAAGTTAACTTGATCTCAAAGTAAACCTGATAAATTTTAGCATAATTATTTAAGGATTATAAAGAAGAAGTTTGTTAATTAGTCAAGTTTTCCATTACACAGTAACTTGCAAACATTTCAGCAGGTGATAGGTGATCAAAGAATTGTAAAATTTTCTTGAGCCAAGTAATTTCCGTCTTCCTTATTTTTTCTCTAGATTGTAGATGCCAACAAGTGCTTTGAAAAGCAATCACATTCAGCTTTATCTCTTCAGCTGGCAGCGTATTACTATAGCCTGCAGATCTATGCTCACTTGGCACCATGTTTTAAGGACGAGTGCCATCCTCTCTACAGGGTAAGTTCTTGCTGTGGGTTTTTTCTGCCCTACAATGCAGGTAATCTGCTAATATAATGTGCAGTATAAACTAGATCTAATTAATAAAGGGATAGCTATCGCTAAGTAAGTTAAGTGTATATGCTGATAATTTACATAGACAGCAACTACACAGTCACATGATATGTTTCATGTAAACACTATTTTGGAAGAGTGCAATTAAATAAGGTGATACCTTCTGTTCCAAATGTGGCATCCTAAGCCGTATATGTATAAAATATGGTGGCAAGTAATATTGCAATGGCAGACGATTTAGTTTGTTTAATGAGTTACTGAAATAATAATAAAAAGGTCAAGTGTATGACTTTTATAAGGCAGTAATCTTCTTGCAAGTTTCATGTGTTCTTAAAGGGACAGTCTACTCCAGAATTTGTATTGTTTCAAAAGATTTAGAATCCCTTTATTACCCATTCCCCGATTTGCATAGCCAAAACAGTTATATTAATACACTTTTACCTCTAGGATTATCTTGTATCTAAGCCTTTGCAGACTGCCCCTAATCAGTTCTTTTTGACAGACTTGCATTTTAGCCAGTCAGTGCTGACTCATAGGTAAATTCACAGGAGTGAGCACAATTATCTATATGGCACGCATGAACTAGCGTTGTCTAGCTGTAGAAACCTGTCCAAATGCACCGATATAAGAGGCAGCCTTCAAGGGCTTAGAAATTAGCATATGAGCCTACCTAAGTTTAGCTTTCAATAAAGAATACAAAGAGAACAACGCAAATTTGATAATAAAAGTAAAATGGAAAGTTGCTTAAAATTGCACGCCCTATCTGAATCATGAAAATGTAATTTTAACTAGACTGTCCCTTTAACCAACGTTATAGTATCATGTTAATAATTCTCTGATGTTTTAATAGTATTTTTTGATTTCCATCTACACAGCAGTAATTTAAGACCCATTTTTTTATTGTGTATCTTTTACTTTTCCAGTAAATTGTGCCTTAAGACCCTCACGGGTGATTAGTTTGTGCTCTATAAGTACCCACTAGATAGAGTAAATAAGTTAAACATTGAAGTGCTGTTTTTGTAGCCACTTGTTTTCATTTATTTATTTAATAATTTAGATGAAGGATCGCATCAATACAGCCAATCGGAGAATGTATTGCTTGAGCGATTGAATCAATAGCACACTGTCTATTCTGCAGTGCAGTAAATAAGTAAAATAGTCCCCTTTCTTTAAAGCTGCACGGTGATTGCACATTACCCTGCTTTCTACGGTTTAGAGCGATATGGCTGTATCATTTTGTATTCATTTTCAGGGGGATTGCAAATGTTAGAAAAAAATATTGTTGTGTTGAAAAAGGGAAACATACATTAAAAAGCCAATGCAAATACAATACAGTAGTAAATCACAGAACTGATTATAGTAGGACAGTGGGAGCTGCTAAATTTACCATTGATGTTGGTAATATACAGATGTGTCAATAGCCAATAGTTGACAGCTTGTATTGATTACAGTTATTGTTAAAATGCATTTCTCTTGTTAAGTGTAGTCAGTCCACGGGTCATCCATTACTTATGGGATTATATCTCTTCCCCAACAGGAAGTTGCAAGAGGATCACCCAAGCAGAGCTGCTATATAGCTCCTCCCCTCACATGTCATATCCAGTCATTCTCTTGCAAGCTAACTAAAGATAGGTCGTTGTGAGAGGTCTGTGGTGTTTTTAAACTTAGTTTATTTCTTCAATCAAAAGTTTGTTATTTTAAATGGCACCGGAGTGTGCTGTTTGTTCTCAGGCAGCATTAGAAGAAGAATCTGCCTGCATTTTCTATGATCTTAGCAGACGTAACTAAGATCCACTGGCTGTTCTCGCACATTCTGAGGAGTGAGGTAACTTCAGAAAAGGGGAATAGCATGCAGGGCCCCCCCTGCAAACGAGGTATGTGCAGTAAATTATTTTTCTAAGCAATGGAATTGACTGAGAAATTACTGCTGATACCAATGTAATGTAAGTTCAGCCTTAAATGCAGTGGTAGCGACTGGTATTAGGCTGAGGAGTGTGTGTACACTGAAGTATTTTTCTAGGGAATGGAATTTGACTCAGAAATTACTGTTAATACTGAAGTAATGTGTGAGCCTTAACTGCAGTAAAAGCGACTGGTAGCAGGCTTATTAATAACACTTCATAACTTTTAAAATGTATGTTCAAAACGTTTACTGGCATGTTAATCGTTTTTTGTGAGGTACTTGGTGATAAAACTTATTGGGGCATGATTTTTACCACATGGCTAACTTTTGTTTCTGCATAGAAACAGTTAACTGAGCTTCCCCACTGTTGTAATATGAGTGGGAGGGGCCTATTTTAACGCTTTTTTGCGCAGTAAAAATTCAGTCACAATCTTCCTACTTCATCCTCCATGATCCAGGACGTCTCTAGAGAGCTCAGGGGTCTTCAAAATTCATTTTGAGGGAGGTAATCAGTCACAGCAGACCTGTGACAGTGTGTTTGACTGTGATAAAAACGTTAATGATTAAATTATTATCCGTTTTTGGGTATTAAGGGGTTAATCACCCATTTGCTGGTGGGTGCAATCCTTTGCTAACTTAATACATTTACTGTGAAAATTTGGTTGCTATAACTAATTTGGTTCATTGTTATTTCAACTGTGACAGCTTTTTGTGCTTCTTAAAGGCACAGTAGCGTTTTTTATATTGCTTGTAAATTTATTTGAAAAGTATTTTCCATGCTTGCTAGTCTCATTGCTAGTCTGTTTAAACATGTCTGACACAGATGAATCTGTTTGTTCACTATGTATGAAGGCCAATGTGGAGCCCCATAGAAGGTTGTGTTCTAAATGCATTGATGTAACTTTAAATAAAAGTCAGTCTTTACATGCAAAGAAATTATCACCAGACAACGAGGGGGAAGTTATGCCGACTAACTCTCCTCACGTGTCAGTACCTTCGCCTCCCGCTCAGGAGGTGCGTGATTTTGTGGCGCCAAGTACATCAGGGAGGCCCTTACAAATCACTTTGCAAGACATGGCTACTGTTATGACAGAAGTATTATCTAAATTGCCAGAATTAAGAGGCAAGCGTGATAGCTCTGGGTTAAGGACAGAGCGCGCTGATGATGTGAGAGCCATGTCCGATACTGCGTCACAATTTGCAGAACATGAAGACGGAGAGCTTCATTCTGTGGGTGACAGATCTGATCCAGGGAGACTGGATTCAGAGATTTCTAATTTTAAATTTAAGCTTGAGAACCTCCGCATATTGCTAGGGGAGGTATTAGCGGCTCTGAATGATTGTAACACGGTTGCAATTCCAGAAAAATTATGTAGGTTGGATAGATACTATGCGGTACCGGTGTGTACTGACGTGTTTCCTATACCTAAAAGGCTTACAGAGATTATTAGCAAGGAGTGGGATAGACCCGGTGTGCCTTTTTCCCCTCCTCCCATATTTAGGAAAATGTTTCCTATAGACCCCCCCCACACGAGACTTATGGCAGACGGTCCCTAAGGTGGAGGGAGCGGTTTCTACTTTAGCTAAGCGTACCACTATTCCGGTGGAGGATAGTTGTGCCTTTTCAGATCCAATGGATAAAAAATTAGAAGGTTACCTTAAGAAAATGTTTGTTCAACAAGGTTTTATCTTACAGCCCCTTGCATGCAATGCGCCTGTCACTGCTGCGGCGGCATTCTGGTTTGAGTCTCTGGAAGAGGCCAATCGCACAGCTCCATTGGATGAAATTATGAACAAGCTTAAAGCACTTAAGCTAGCTAACGCATTTGTTTCTGATGCCGTCGTACATTTAACCAAACTTACGGCTAAGAACTCCGGATTCGCCATCCAAGCGCGCAGAGCGCTATGGCTTAAATCCTGGTCAGCTGACGTGACTTCTAAATCTAAATTGCTTAATATTCCTTTCAAAGGGCAGACCTTATTCGGGCCCGGCTTGAAAGAAATTATCGCTGACATTACGGGAGGTAAGGGCCATGCTCTACCTCAGGACAGGGCCAAATCAAAGGCCAAACAGTCTAATTTTCGTGCCTTTCGTAACCTCAAGGCAGGAGCAGCATCAACTTCTTCCGCTCCAAAACAGGAAGGAGCTGTTGCTCGTTACAGACAGGGTTGGAAAACTAACCAGTCCTGGAACAAGGGCAAGCAGGCCAGAAAACCTGCTGCTGCCCCTAAGACAGCATGAAGAGAGGGCCCCCTATCCGGAAACGGATCTAGTGGGGGGCAGACTTTCTCTCTTCGCCCAGGCTTGGGCAAGAGATGTCCAGGATCCCTGGGCGTTGGAGATCATATCTCAGGGATATCTTCTGGACTTCAAAGCTTCTCCTCCACAAGGGAGATTTCATCTTTCAAGGTTATCAGCAAACCAAATAAAGAAAGAGGCGTTTCTACGCTGTGTACAAGACCTCTTACTAATGGGGGTGATCCACCCAGTTCCGCGGACAGAACACGGGCAGGGATTCTATTCAAATCTGTTTGTGGTTCCAAAGAAAGAGGGAACCTTCAGACCAATCTTGGACTTAAAAATCCTAAACAAATTCCTAAGAGTTCCATCATTCAAAATGGAAACTATTCGAACCATCCTACCCATGATCCAAGAGGGTCAGTACATGACCACTGTGGACTTAAAGGATGCCTACCTTCACATACCGATTCTCAAGGATCATTATTGGTACCTAAGATTTGCCTTCCTAGACAGGCATTACCAGTTTGTAGCTCTTCCCTTCGGGTTAGCTACGGCTCCAAGAATCTTTACAAAAGTTCTGGGCTCACTTCTGGCGGTACTAAGACCGCGAGGCATAGCGGTGGCTCCGTACCTAGACGACATTCTGATACAAGCGTCAAGTTTTCAAACTGCCAAGTCTCATACAGAGATAGTTCTGGCATTTCTGAGGTCGCATGGGTGGAAGGTGAACGTGGAAAAGAGTTCTCTATTACCACTCACAAGGGTTCCCTTCCTAGGGACTCTTATAGATTCTGTAGAGATGAAAATTTACCTGACGGAGGCCAGGTTATCAAAACTTCTAAATGCTTGCCGTGCTCTTCATTCCATTCCACACCCGTCAGTAGCTCAGTGCATGGAAGTAATCGGCTTAATGGTAGCGGCAATGGACATAGTACCATTTGCGCGACTGCATCTCAGACCGCTGCAATTGTGCATGCTAAGTCAGTGGAATGGGGATTATTCAGATTTGTCCCCTCTACTAAATCTGGACCAAGAGACCAGAGATTCTCTTCTATGGTGGCTTTCTCGGCCCCACCTGTCCAAGGGGATGACCTTTCGCAGGCCAGATTGGACGATTGTAACAAACAGATGCCAGCCTTCTAGGTTGGGGCGCAGTCTGGAATTCCCTGACGGCTCAGGGATAATGGACTCAGGAGGAGAAACTCCTCCCAATAAATATTCTGGAGTTAAGAGCAATATTCAATGCTCTTCTAGCTTGGCCTCAGTTAGCAACTCTGAGGTTCATCAGATTTCAGTCGGACAACATCACGACTGTGGCTTACATCAATCATCAAGGGGGAACCAGGAGCTCCCTAGCGATGTTGGAAGTCTCAAAGATAATTCGCTGGGCAGAGTCTCACTCTTGCCACCTGTCAGCAATCTACATCCCAGGCGTGGAGAACTGGGAGGCGAATTTTCTAAGTCGCCAGACTTTTCATCCGGGGGAGTGGGAACTTCATCCGGAGGTCTTCGCTCAACTGATTCATCGTTGGGGCAAACCAGATCTGGATCTCATGGCGTCTCGCCAGAACGCCAAGCTTCCTTGCTAAGGATCCAGGTCCTGGGACCCGGGAGCGGTGCTAATAGATGCTCTGACAGCCCCTTGGGTCTTCAACATGGCTTATGTGTTTCCACCATTTCCGATGCTTCCTCGACTGATTGCCAAGATCAAACAGGAGAGAGCATCAGTGATTCTGATAGCGCCTGCGTGGCCACGCAGGACCTGGTATGCAGACCTAGTGGACATGTCGTCCTGTCCACCATGGTCTCTGCCTCTGAGGCAGGACCTTCTAATTCAGGGTCCTTTCAACCATCCACATCTAATTTCTCTGAGGCTGACTGCATGGAGATTGAACGCTTGATTCTATCAAAGCGTGGCTTCTCGGAGTCGGTTATTGATACCTTAATACAGGCTAGGAAACCTGTTACCAGAAGAATTTACCATAAGATATGACGTAAATATTTGTATTGGTGCGAATCCAAGAGTTACTCATGGAGTAAGGTTAGGGTTCCTAGGATATTGTCTTTTCTACAAGAGGGTTTAGAAAAGGGCTTATCCGCTAGTTCGTTAAAAGGACAGATTTCTGCTCTGTCTATTCTTCTACACAAGCGTCTGGCAGAAATTCCAGATGTTCAGGCTTTGGCTAGGATTAAGCCTGTGTTTAAGACTGTTGCTCCGCCGTGGAGCTTAAACTTAGTTCTTAACGTCCTGCAAGGCGTTCCATTTGAACCCCTTCATTCCATTGATATTAAGCTGTTATCTTGGAAAGTTCTGTTTTTGATGGCTATTTCCTCGGCTCGAAGAGTCTCTGAGTTATCTGCCTTACATTGTGATTCTCCTTATCTGATTTTTCATTCAGACAAGGTAGTTCTGCGTACTAAACCTGGGTTCTTACCTAAGGTAGTTTCTAACAGGAATATCAATCAAGAGATTGTTGTTCCATCATTGTGTCCTAACCCTTCTTCGAAGAAGGAACGACTTTTGCATAATCTGGACGTAGTCCGTGCCCTGAAGTTCTATTTGCAGGCAACTAAAGATTTTCGTCAAACTTCTTCCCTGTTTGTCGTTTACTCTGGACAGAGGAGAGGTCAAAAGGCTTCGGCTACCTCTCTCTCTTTTTGGCTTCGTAGCATAATACGTTTAGCCTATGAGACTGCTGGACAGCAGCCTCCTGAAAGAATTACAGCTCATTCTACTAGAGCTGTGGCTTCCACCTGGGCCTTTAAAAATGAGGCTTCTGTTGAACAGATTTGCAAGGCTGCGACTTGGTCTTCACTTCACACTTTTTCAAAGTTTTACAAATTTGACACTTTTGCTTCTTCGGAGGCTATTTTTGGGAGAAAGGTACTTCAGGCAGTGTTCCCTCCGTTTAAAGTTCCTGCCTTGTCCCTCCCTTCATCCGTGTACTTTAGCTTTGGTATTAGTATCCCATAAGTAATGGATGACCCGTGGACTGACTACACTTAACAAGAGAAAACATAATTTATGCTTACCTGATAAATTTATTTCTCTTGTAGTGTAGTCAGTCCATGGCCCGCCCTGTCTTTTAAGGCAGATCTAAATTTTTAATTAAACTCCAGTCACCACTGCACCCTATGGTTTCTCCTTTCTCGTCTTGTTTCGGTCGAATGACTGGATATGACATGTGAGGGGAGGAGCTATATAGCAGCTCTGCTTGGGTGATCCTCTTGCAACTTCCTGTTGGGGAAGAGATATAATCCCATAAGTAATGGATGACCCGTGGACTGACTATACTACAAGA
The DNA here is from genome assembly GCF_027579735.1 of Bombina bombina. Classification (NCBI taxonomy): domain Eukaryota; kingdom Metazoa; phylum Chordata; class Amphibia; order Anura; family Bombinatoridae; genus Bombina; species Bombina bombina. Next base: position 155,939,415 of record NC_069502.1, read on the forward strand.
GAAATAAATTTATCAGGTAAGCATAAATTATGTTTTTACTGTGTAACCTCATTTTTTAAAATACATTTTTATATCCTTTTTCTATAAATGTAGTGATGCATCTCCATTTTTATGGAATTTGTTTGAAAATTTGTAAAAAAAAAAAATGTTTAAATAATACAACAGTAATAGATTGTAATATAAAGTCCATAAATACTAAATTGTTTAGAGGGGTTTTAAAAAATAATGCATTGTATGCCTATGTTTTCTTTAATTTGGGTAATTTTTACTACTGAAATGTGTTTAAAACAGCCTTCCCCTCAATATCTTGTTATACCAGGTACTGAGCTTATAATGTATTGGAAATGTCTCTCTCTCTCTTTTTTTTGCATATTAAGTACTTGTTTCTGCTAATTTAAGCCACAGCTAAATAAAATGGACTGAGCTAGCATGGAGAGCAGACCTCATTATCTTATCTTTTTATAGACACATTCTTCCTTATCTTATCTCTCACTGTATACACAAAGACCCATCCTTATAAAGATGTATAGGTGTGGCATAACTAAAAACAACTATTCCAAATGACAAAATTAAGGTAAAGGAGCTATTTGTAATCAATTTAATATGTTCCAGCAGATAAAATGAAAAATTGTGAACACTTTAAATGGAAGGAAAATAATTACAGTAACAACATAGATTACCTACACTAACAGGCAAACTTTTAGGCATTCCTTTTTTACATAATAAAAACAGAGAATAAAACAAATAAATAATCACACACTGGATGCGTCAACAATGCATACAGCTGTTACCTACCTCACCCTCATTTATCACTCATAGGTCTTCATTTAAATTCCATTTCTCCAACATTGGTGTGTCCGGTCTACGGCGTCATCCATTACTTGTGGGAATATTCTCTTCCCCAACAGGAAATGGCAAAGAGCACAGCAAAAGCTGTCCATATAGCCCCTCCTTGGCTCCGCCCCCCAGTCATTCTCTTTGCCGCTCTGAACAAGTAGCATCTCCACGGAGATACTGAAGAGTATGTGGTGTTTAGTTGTAGTTTTTATTCTTCTATCAAAAGTTTGTTATTTTGAAATGGTACTGGTATGTACTATTTACTCTGAAACAGAAAGAGATGAAGAGTTCTGTTTAAAAGAGGAGTATGATTTTAGCTGCAGTAACTAAAATCAATTGCTGTTCCCACGCAGGACTGTTGAGCCTAGAGAACTTCAGTTGGGGGGAACAGTTTGCAGACTTTTCTGCTCAAGGTATGATTAGCCATTTTTCTAACAAGACTGTGTAATGCTGGAAGGCTGTCATTTTCCCTCATGGGGATTGGTAAGCCATTTTCTTAGACTCAGACAGAATAAAGGGCTTATTATGGGCTAATAACTGGTGGACACTTTTAAGGGCTAAATAGATTGTTTATTTAAGTTATTATGAAGGTTTTGAAGTGGATTTCAAACTTTTTAATATTTGGGGAACGTTTTTATCGCCAGGCACTAGTTAAGACACCTTCCCAGTCAGGAAGGGCCTTTCTCTGTAGTAGGCAGAGCCTCATTTTTGCACCATTATTGCACAGTTTCTTTTGAGTGCAGTGCATGCAGCTGCATGTGAGAGGGTCTGGTATCCACAGAAAACGTTTCTAGAAGGCTGGAATTGGTATCGTATACCCCCCTGAGATAAGTGAAGTCGCAGCAAAGGCTGTGGCTGGGACTGTAGTGGGGTTTAATTGCAAAACGGCTCCGGTTTCCGCATTTTAAGGGTTAACAGCTTCAAAATTGGGGTGCAATACTTTGAATGCATTTCCACTGTTCCCTCTCCTCCCCAGGCTTGTAGCCAGGATCAAACAGGAGAAGGCCTCAGTGATTCTGATAGCTCCTGCGTGGCCGTGCAGGACTTGGTATGCAAACCTGGTGAATATGTCATCGGCTCCACCATGGAAGCTACCTTTGAGACAGGATCTTCTAGTACAAGGTCCATTCGAACATCCAAATCTAGTTTCTCTACAGCTGACTGCTTGGAAATTGAACGTTTGAGTTTATCCAAGCGTGGTTTTTCAGATTCTGTGATAGATACTCTGGTCCAAGCCAGAAAACCTGTGACTAGAAAGATTTACCATAAAATATGGAAAAAATATATCTGTTGGTGTGAATCCAAGGGATTCTCCTGGAGTAAGATTAAAATTCCTAAGATCCTCTCCTTTCTTCAAGAAGGTTTGGATAAGGGATTGTCAGTGAGTTCTCTAAAAGGACAGATTTCTGCTTTATCTGTCTTGTTACACAAACGACTGGCAACTGTGCCAGATATACAAGCTTTTGTACATGCTTTGGTCAGAATCAAGCCTATTTACAGACCTTTGACTCCTCCTTGGAGTCTAAATTTAGTTCTTTCAGTTCTTCAAGGGTTTCCGTTTGAACCTCTACATTCCATAGATATCAAGTTACTATCTTGGAAAGTTCTGTTTTTGGTTGCTATTTCTTCTGCAAGAAGAGTTTCTGAATTATCTGCTTTGCAGTGTAATCCACCCTATCTGGTGTTCCATGCAGATAAGGTCGTTTTGCGTACTAAGCCTGGTTTTCTTCCGAAAGTTGTTTCCAACAGGAATGTTAACCAGGAAATAGTTGTTCCTTCTCTGTGTCCGAATCCAGTTTCAAAGAAGGAACGTTTGTTACACAATTTAGATGTAGTTCGTGCTTTAAAGTTCTATTTAGAAGCAACTAAGGATTTTAGACAAACCTCATCTTTGTTTGTCGTTTACTCTGGTAAGAGGAGAGGACAAAAAGCTACGGCTACCTCTCTGTCTTTCTGGCTGAAAAGCATTATTATCCGATTGGCTTATGAGACTGCCGGATGGCAGCCTCCTGAACGAATCACAGCTCACTCCACTAGAGCTGTGGCTTCCACATGGGCCTTCAAGAACGAGGCTTCTGTTGATCAGATATGTAAGGCAGCGACTTGGTCTTCTCTGCACACTTTTGCCAAATTTTACAAATTTGATACTTTTGCTTCTTCGGAGGCTGTTTTTGGGAGAAAGGTTTTGCAAGCCGTGGTGCCTTCCGTTTAGGTAACCTGATTTGCTACCTCCCTTCATCCGTGTCCTAAAGCTTTAGTATTGGTTCCCACAAGTAATGGATGACGCCGTGGACCGGACACACCAATATTGGAGAAAACAGAATTTATGCTTACCTGATAAATTACTTTCTCCAACGGTGTGTCCGGTCCACGGCCCGCCCTGGTTTTTTAATCAGGTTTGAAAAATGTCTTTCTCTATACACTACAGTCACCACGGCACCCTATAGTTTCTCCTTTTTTTCTCCTAACCGTCGGTCGAATGACTGGGGGGGCGTAGCCAAGGAGGGGCTATATGGACAGCTTTTGCTGTGCTCTTTGCCATTTCCTGTTGGGGAAGAGAATATTCCCACAAGTAATGGATGACACCGTGGACCGGACACACCGTTGGAGAAAGTAATTTATCAGGTAAGCATAAATTCTGTTTTCAGTAAAAATGCTCAATATTCAGAAATCATGGAAGTAAATGTCAGGCTGCTTCAATAGCGTCCCCCAGAGTTGAACACACTGTAATCCTAATAAAAAATAAACAGGAAGATGGCGCCCGATAGTGCAATTTATCTGTGTAATATTCTCAGTGTGTAGAGCTGTAAAATAGTCACACATGTTTAAGCCCATAAAAGTGCTGAGTGGGCATGCTGAAGCTTTAGATGCCGCCCAGCAGGCTTCTACTCCCAGGCAAGCTAGAACTCCCACTCTACCATCTTTAAATCTTCAATGGTTCTCCCCTCAAGAGTAGAAAGGAAGAGCTTCACCTCACACTATAAGTACACACTTCTAGTCAAGGTTTCCACAGGAGCTGTAAATAGATTGTTTCCTTCTCCAACAGAAATTTGGATTGGAGCTAAAATATTAAAATAATTAACACATGACCATAAAAAAGTGAGATCTATCATTGTTTTTATTGTCATTTATTATTTTAATAAACATTTTTTTGCTACGATGCGAGTTTCTGTTCGAGAAAGGAAACTTAATATTTTTCTTGTTAAGTGTATCCAGTCCACGGATCATCCATTACTTATGGGATATTCTCCTTCCCAACAGGAAGTTGCAAGAGAATCACCCACAGCAGAGCTGCTATATAGCTCCTCCCCTCACTGCCATATCCAGTCATTCTCTTGCAACTCTCAACTAAGATGGAGGTCGTAAGAGGACTGTGGTGTTTTAGACTTAGTTTTTTTCTTCAATCAAAAGTTTGTTATTTTTAAATGGTACTGGAGTGTACTGTTTATCTCAGGCAGTATTTGGAAGAAGAATCTGCCTGCGTTTTCTATGATCTTAGCAGAAGTAACTAAGATCCTTTGCTGTTCTCACATATTCTGAGGAGTGAGGTAACTTCAGAGGGGGAATAGCGTGCAGGTTTTCCTGCAATAAGGTATGTGCAGTTAAAATATTTTTCTAGGGATGGAATTTGCTAGAAAATGCTGCTGATACCGAAGTAATGTAAGTAAAGCCTTAAATGCAGTGATAGCGACTGGTATCAGGCTTATTAATAGAGATACATACTCTTATAAAAGTGTATTTTAAAACGTTTGCTGGCATGTTTAATCTTTTTTTATATATGTTTGGTGATAAAACTTATTGGGGCCTAGATTTTTCCACATGGCTGGCTTGAATTTTGCCTAGAAACAGTTCCTGGATGCTTTCCACTGTTGTAATATGAGTGGGAGGGGCCTTTTTTAGTGCTTTTCTGTGCAGATAAAAATACTGACAGAGACATTCAGCTTCCCTCTGCATGATACAGGACATCTCTGAAGGGCTCAAAAGGCTTCAAAGTCGTGTTTGAGGAGGGTAACAATCACAGTAGACTGTGGCAGTTGTTGTGACTGTGTTTAAAAAACGTTTTTGTCATTTATTATTCTGTTTTTGTTATTAAGGGGTTAATCATCCATTTGCAAGTGGGTGCAATGCTCTGCTGGCTTGTTACATACACTGTAAAAATTTCGTTAGTGTAACTGCCTTTTTTCACTGTTATTTCAAATTTGGACAAAATTTGTGTTTTTTAAAGGCGCAGTAACGTTTTTTATATTGCTTGTAAACTTGTTTTAAGTGTTTTCCAAGCTTGCTAGTCTCATTGCTAGTCTGTTTAAACATGTCTGATACAGAGGAACCTACTTGTTCATTATGTTTGAAAGCCATGGTGGAGCCCCATAGTAGAATGTGTACTAAATGTATTGATTTCACCTTAAACAGTAAAGATCAGTCTTTATCTATAAAAGAATTATCACCAGAGGGTTCTGTCGAGGGGGAAGTAATGCCGACTAACTCTCCCCACGTGTCAGACCCTTCGCCTCCCGCTCAGGGGACGCACGCTAATATGGCGCCAGTTACATCAGGGACGCCCATAGCGATTACCTTGCAGGATATGGCTGCAATCATGAATAATACCCTGTCAGAGGTATTATCTAGATTGCCTGAATTAAGAGGCAAGCGCGATAGCTCTGGGGTTAGGAGAGATACAGAGCGCGCAAATGCTGTAAGAGCCATGTCTGATACTGCGTCACAGTATGCAGAACATGAGGACGGAGAGCTTCATTCTGTGGGTGACATCTCTGACTCGGGGAAACCTGATTCAGAGATTTCTAATTTTAAATTTAAGCTTGAGAACCTCCGTGTATTGCTTGGGGAGGTATTAGCTGCTCTGAATGACTGTAACACAGTTGCAATTCCAGAGAAATTGTGTAGGCTGGATAGATACTATGCGGTGCCGGTGTGTACTGACATTTTTCCTATACCTAAAAGGCTTACAGAAATTATTAGCAAGGAGTGGGATAGACCCGGTGTGCCCTTTTCCCCACCTCCTATATTTAGAAAAATGTTTCCAATAGACACCACTACACGGGACTTATGGCAGACGGTCCCTAAGGTGGAGGGAGCAGTTTCTACTTTAGCAAAGCATACCACTATCCCGGTTGAGGACAGTTGTGCTTTTTCAGATCCAATGGATAAAAAATTAGAGGGTTACCTTAATAAAATGTTTATTCAACAAGGTTTTATTTTGCAGCCCCTTGCATGCATTACGGCTGTCACTGCTGCAGCGGCATTCTGGTTTGAGGCCCTGGAAGAGGCCATCCATACAGCTCCATTGGAGGAAATTATTGACAAGCTTAGAACGCTTAAGCTAGCTAACTCATTTGTTTCTGATGCCATTGTTCATTTGACTAAACTAACGGCTAAGAATTCCGGTTTCGCCATCCAGGCGGGTAGGGCGCTATGGCTTAAATCCTGGTCAGCTGACGTTACTTCAAAGTCTAAGTTACTCAACATTCCTTTCAAGGGGCAGACCTTATTCGGGCCTGGCTTGAAGGAAATTATTGCTGACATTACTGGAGGCAAGGGTCATACCCTTCCTCAGGACAGGGCCAAATCAAAGGCCAAACAGTCTAATTTTCGTGCCTTTCGAAATTTTAAGGCAGGAGCAGCATCAACTTCCTCCGCTTCAAAACAAGAGGGAACTGTTGCTCATTCCAGACAGGCCTGGAATCCTAACCAGTCTTGGAACAAGGGCAAGCAGGCCAGAAAACCTGCTGCTGCCCCCAAGACAGCATGAAGGAACGGCCCCCTATCCGGAAACGGATCTAGTGGGGGGCAGACTTTCTCTCTTCACCCAGGCGTGGGCAAGAGATGTTCAGGATCCCTGGGCGTTGGAGATCATATCTCAGGGATATCTTCTGGACTTCAAAGCTTCTCCTCCACAAGGGAGATTTCATCTTTCAAGGTTATCAGCAAACCAGATAAAGAAAGAGGTATTCCTAAGCTGTGTGCAAGACCTCCTAGTAATGGGAGTGATCCATCCAGTTCTGCGGACGGAACAGGGACAGGGGTTTTATTCAAATCTTGGATCTAAAGATCTTAAACAAATTCCTCAGAGTTCCATCATTCAAAATGGAAACTATTCGGACCATCCTACCCATGATCCAAGAGGGTCAGTACATGACCACAGTGGACTTAAAGGATGCCTACCTTCACATACCGATTCACAAAGATCATCATCGGTTCCTAAGGTTTGCCTTTCTAGACAGGCATTACCAATTTGTAGCTCTTCCCTTCGGGTTGGCCACAGCCCCGAGAATCTTTACAAAGCTTCTGGGCTCACTTCTGGCGGTTCTAAGACCGCGAGGCATAGTGGTGGCTCCGTATCTAGACGACATCCTGATAAAGGCATCAAGCTTTCAAATTGCCAAGTCTCATACAGAGATAGTTCTGGCATTTCTGAGGTTGCATGGGTGGAAAGTGAAAAGAGTTCTCTATCCCCACTCACAAGAGTCACCTTCCTAGGGACTCTTATAGATTCTGTAGAGATGAAAATTTACCTGACGGAGTCCAGGTTATCAAAACTTCTAAATGCTTGCCGTGTCCTTCATTCCATTCCACGTTCATCAGTGGCACAATGCATGGAGGTAATCGGCTTAATGGTAGCGGCAATGGACATAGTGCCATTTGCGCGCCTGCATCTCAGACCGCTGCAATTATGCATGCTAAGTCAGTGGAATGGGGATTACTCAGATTTGTCCCCTCTACTAAATCTGGATCAAGAGACCAGAGATTCTCTTCTCTGCTGGCTATCTCGGGTCCATCTGTCCATGGGTATGACCTTTCGCAGGCCAGATTGGACGATTGTAACAACAGATGCCAGCTCCTCCCAATAAATATTCTGGAGTTAAGAGCAATATTCAATGCTCTTCTAGCTTGGCCTCAGTTAGCAACCCTGAGGTTCATCAGATTTCAGTCGGACAACATCACGACTGTGGCTTACATCAACCATCAAGGGGGAACCAGGAGTTCCCTAGCGATGTTAGAAGTCTCAAAGATAATTCGCTGGGCAGAGTCTCATTCTTGCCATCTGTCAGCGATCCACATCCCAGGCTTAGAGAACTGGGAGGCGGATTTTCTAAGTCGTCAGACTTTTCATCCGGGGGAGTGGGAACTCCATCCGGAGGTGTTTGCTCAACTGATCCATCGTTGGGGCAAACTAGAACTGGATCTCATGGCGTCTCGCCAGAACGCCAATCTTCCTTGTTACGGATCCAGGTCCAGGGACCCGGGAGCGACGCTGATAGATGCTCCAGCAGCTCCTTGGTTCTTCAACCTGGCTTATGTGTTTCCACCGTTTCCTCTGCTCCCTCGATTGATTGCCAAAATCAAGCAGGAGAGAGCATCAGTGATTCTGATAGCGCCTGCGTGGCCACGCAGGACCTGGTATGCAGACCTAGTGGACATGTCATCCTTTCCACCATGGACTCTGCCTCTGAGGCAGGACCTTCTAATACAAGGTCCTTTCAATCATCCAAATCTAATTTCTCTGAGGCTGACTGCATGGAGTTTGAACGCTTGATCCTATCAAGGCGTGCCTTCTCCGAGTCAGTCATTGATACCTTAATACAGGCACGAAAGCCTGTCACCAGGAAAATCTACCATAAGATATGGCGTAAATATCTTTTTTGGTGTGAATCCAAGAATTACTCATGGAGTAAGGTTAGGATTCCGAGGATATTGTCCTTTCTCCAAGAGGGTTTGGACAAAGGATTATCAGCTAGTTCTTTAAAAGGACAGATTTCTGCTCTGTCTATTCTTTTGCACAAGCGTCTGGCAGAGGTTCCAGACGTCCAGGCTTTTTGTCAGGCTTTGGTTAGAATTAAGCCTGTGTTTAAAACTGTTGCTCCCCCGTGGAGCTTAAACTTGGTTCTTAAAGTTCTTCAAGGAGTTCCGTTTGAACCCCTTCATTCCATTGATATTAAACTTTTATCTTGGAAAGTTCTGTTTTTGATGGCTATTTCCTCGGCTCGAAGAGTCTCTGAGCTATCTGCCTTACAATGTGATTCTCCTTATCTGATTTTTCATGCAGATAAGGTAGTTCTGCGTACCAAACCTGGGTTTTTACCTAAGGTGGTTTCTAACAAGAATATCAATCAAGAGATTGTTGTTTCATTATTGTGTCCTAATCCTTCTTCGAAGAAGGAACGTCTCTTACATAATCTGGACGTAGTCCGTGCCTTGAAGTTTTACTTACAAGCTACTAAAGATTTTCGCCAAACATCTTCCCTGTTTGTCGTTTACTCTGGACAGAGGAGAGGTCAAAAAGCTTCGGCAACCTCTCTTTCCTTTTGGCTTCGGAGCATAATTCGCTTAGCCTATGAGACTGCTGGACAGCAGCCCCCTGAAAGGATTGCAGCTCATTCTACTAGAGCTTTGGCTTCCACCTGGGCCTTTAAAAATGAAGCCTCTGTTGAACAGATTTGCAAGGCTGCGACTTGGTCTTCGCTTCACACCTTTTCAAAATTTTACAAATTTGATACTTTTGCTTCTTCGGAGGATGTTTTTGGGAGAAAGGTTCTTCAGGCAGTGGTTCCTTCCGTTTAATCCTGCCTTGTCCCTCCCATCATCCGTGTACTTTAGCTTTGGTATTGGTATCCCATAAGTAATGGATGATCCGTGGACTGGATACACTTAACAAGAGAAAACATAATTTATGCTTACCTGATAAATTTATTTCTCTTGTAGTGTATCCAGTCCACGGCCCGCCCTGTCCTTTTAAGGCAGGTCTAAATTTTAATTAAACTACAGTCACCACTGCACCCTATGGTTTCTCCTTTCTCGTCTTGTTTCGGTCGAATGACTGGATATGGCAGTGAGGGGAGGAGCTATATAGCAGCTCTGCTGTGGGTGATCCTCTTGCAACTTCCTGTTGGGAAGAAGAATATCCCATAAGTAATGGATGATCCGTGGACTGGATACACTACAAGAGAAATAAATTTATCAGGTAAGCATAAATTATGTTTTTTACAGCTTCTTTTCACATATGTGCATTAATAACATGTGCAGGTTATTACTCAATGTATTAAACATAACTTTTATTTGTGCTTGAAAATAATTTAAAATATTGTTCCACAGAGTCGCCAAAATCAGTTTTTCTCTGCTACTAACTTTACAATCACTTGACATGAACACATTGTATTGTATATCACAGGTAAAGGAATATGTGGATATGAAATAATTATTGGTATCACTATTAGGTACCTTCTTGTTAATATAATTATTCTATCATGGCATTTGTTTAATATAACCTAGAATGTGTCATTCATTCTTTTAGCAATTTTCTACTTTGATATATGTTAGATATTCAGGGGCGGAGCTACCATTGGTGCAGCAGGTGTGATGGCACCAGGACCCAAGTGCTGGGGAGCATAGCTGTCGGTTTACACACGGGCATGTGCAGAATGTTTACAATTCTAATGCTGTGAGGCTTTTATTAGTGCAGTTTGCAGATCTATCTATCAATCCTCAAAATGATTATACAGAGCAACATGTAGGTCTACTACTGTGAATCCTGGTAGGTGTAAAAATGCCCATGATATTATTATTTGGAACCAGTATTGGGCCAGATTATGTGTGGAGCGCTATCTTAACGTGTTACCGTAAAGGGGCAGTTACTGGGACAGAGGTCAGATCTCTGGTTAAAAACAAAAAGTTTCCCCAATTGCCCCCAAAATAAAGAGGACAGTACATTAACATGATAGATAAATATGAGCATTTTTATTAAAAAAAAAAAAAAAACTGCACAAAGCAATTGTCAGGGGTTAAGTGATCGGATGTGGGGTGTTTGAAAAAGAAAAAAAACAGCACCTAAACTGCCTTTACATGGATGTACAGGGGGACTGTGTTTTCTCTATAAATATATATATATGCATATAAGCTTACACATATATATGTATTTCTCTTGTAAGGTGTATCCAGTCCACGGGTCATCCATTACTTGTGGGATATTCTCATTCCCAACAGGAAGTTGCAAGAGGACACCCACAGCAGAGCTGTAATATAGCTCCTCCCCTAACTGTCATAGCCAGTCATTCTCTTGCAACTCTCAACAAGCAAGGACGTTGTAGGAGACAGTGGTTAAATATAGCTAGTTTATTTTCTTCAATCAAAAGTTTATTTTTAAATAGTACCGTAGTTGTGCTATTTTATCTCAGGCAGTAAATAGAAGAAGAATCTGCCTGAGGTTTCTATGATCTTAGCAGGTTGTAACTAAGATCCATTGCTGTTCTCACATTTGTCTGAGGGGATTACACAGATGAGGTAACTTCAGCGAGAGAATGGCGTGCAGTTTATTCTGCTATCAGGTATGTGCAGTTATACTTTTTTCTAGAGATGGAAAACACTAGAAAATGCTGCTGATACCGGATTAATGTAAGTTAAGCCTGAATACAGTGATTTAATAAAGACTGGTATCATGCTTACTCCCAGGGGTAATACCCTTATGATATTGCAATATAAAACGTTTGCTGGCATGTTTAATCGTTTTTATATATGCTTTGGTGATAAAACTTTATTGGGGCCTAGTTTTTTCCACATGGCTGGCTTAAATTTTGACTAGAAACAGTTTCCCGAGGCTTTCCACTGTTGTATTATAAAAGCTTTGTTTGTTGTCTACTCTGGACAGAGGAGAGGTCAAAAGGCTTCAGCAACCTCTTTTTCTTTTTGACTAAGAAGCTTAATCCGCTTAGCCTATGAGACTGCTGGACAGCAGCCTCCTGAAAGGATTACAGCTCATTCCACTAGAGCTGTGGCTTCCACTTGGGCCTTTAAAAATGAGGCTTCTTTTGATCAGATTTGCAAGGCGACGACTTGGTCTTCGCTTCATATTTTTTCAAAATTTTACAAATTTGATACTTTTGCTTCTTCGGAGGCTATATTTGGGAGAAAGGTTTTACGGGCAGTGGTTCCTTCCATTTAAGTTCCTGCCTTGTCCCTCCCTTCATCCGTGTACTTTAGCTTTGGTATTGGTATCCCACAAGTAATGGATGATCCGTGGACTGGATACACCTTACAAGAGAAAACACAATTTATGCTTACCTGATAAATTTATTTCTCTTGTGGTGTATCCAGTCCACGGCCCGCCCTGTCATTTTAAGGCAGGTAATTTTTAAATTTAAACTACAGTAACCACTGCACCCTATGGTTCCTCCTTTCTCGGCTTGTTTTCGGTCGAATGACTGGCTATGACAGTTAGGGGAGGAGCTATATTACAGCTGCTGTGGGTGTCCTCTTGCAACTTCCTGTTGGGAATGAGAATATCCCACAAGTAATGGATGATCCGTGGACTGGATACACCACAAGAGAAATAAATTTATCAGGTAAGCATAAATTGTGTTTTATTGCCACCCAACGCTGCACGATTTGCCCACTGTGCTAGGTGGTTTGCTGTGGCTGCTGGGACTCCAGTTAGAGACTATGGAAGTGCGCTCTCATAAATGCTTGGCTTTTGCGTTGATATTACTGAATGGAGCACAAATATCGAGCGTGTGTAAGCGCAATGCTGTGCTTCACTCGTAATCTAGCCCATTATGTATTGTATAAGGATTCCCAATGTTTATTATTCAATAAAAACATAATAAATATAGATAATTATAATTAAGTTTATTATAGTAACTGTTAATGTTTACAGTTAATATCTATTATAAACACTATACTAAATAATTCATATTAAACATTTGTTGACCTGTTTGGGTGATACATTCTTAAAAGGAAATTGTACTTAAAAGGACAGTAAACTTAAAACATAATGTTTCTCCAACATAGGTGTGTCCGGTCCACGGCGTCATCCTTACTTGTGGGATATTCTCTTCCCCAACAGGAAATGGCAAAGAGCCCAGCAAAGCTGGTCACATGATCCCTCCTAGGCTCCGCCTACCCCAGTCATTCTCTTTGCCGTTGTACAGGCAACATCTCCACGGAGATGGCTTAGAGTTTTTTAGTGTTTAACTGTAGTTTTTATTATTCAATCAAGAGTTTGTTATTTTGAAATAGTGCTGGTATGTACTATTTACTCAGAAACAGAAAAGAGATGAAGATTTCTGTTTGTATGAGGAAAATGATTTTAGCAACCGTCACTAAAATCCATGGCTGTTCCACACAGGACTGTTGAGAGCAATTAACTTCAGTTGGGGGAACAGTGAGCAGTCTCTTGCTGCTTGAGGTATGACACATTCTAACAAGACGATGTAATGCTGGAAGCTGTCATTTTCCCTATGGGATCCGGTAAGCCATGTTTATTAAGATCGTAAATAAGGGCTTCACAAGGGCTTATTAAGACTGTAGACTTTTTCTGGGCTAAATCGATTCATTATTAACACATATTTAGCCTTGAGGAATCATTTATTCTGGGTATTTTGATATAATAATATCGGCAGGCACTGTTTTAGACACCTTATTCTTTAGGGGCTTTCCCAAATCATAGGCAGAGCCTCATTTTCGCGCCGGTGTTGCGCACTTGTTCTTGAGAGGCATGACATGCAGTCGCATGTGAGAGGAGCTCTGATACTTAGAAAAGACTTTCTGAAGGCGTCATTTGGTATCGTATTCCCCTTTGGGCTTGGTTGGGTCTCAGCAAAGCAGATACCAGGGACTGTAAAGGGGATAAAGTTAAAAACGGCTCCGGTTCCGTTATTTTAAGGGTTAAAGCTTCCAAATTTGGTGTGCAATACTTTTAAGGCTTTAAGACACTGTGGTGAAAATTTGGTGAATTTTGAACAATTCCTTCATGTTTTTTCGCAATTGCAGTAATAAAGTGTGTTCAGTTTAAAATTTAAAGTGACAGTAACGGTTTTATTTTAAAGCATTTTTTGTACTTTGTTATCAAGTTTATGCCTGTTTAACATGTCTGAACTACCAGATAGACTGTGTTCTGAATGTGGGGAAGCCAGAATTCCCATTCATTTAAATAAATGCGATTTATGTGACAATGACAATGATGCCCAAGATGATTCCTCAAGTGAGGGGAGTAAGCATGGTACTGCATCATTCCCTCCTTCGTCTACACGAGTCTTGCCCACTCAGGAGGCCCCTAGTACATCTAGCGCGCCAATACTCCTTACTATGCAACAATTAACGGCTGTAATGGATAATTCTGTCAAAAACATTTTAGCCAAAATGAACACTTATCAGCGTAAGCGCGACTGCTCTGTTTTAGATACTGAAGAGCATGACGGCGCTGATAATAATGGTTCTGAAGGGCCCCTAACCCAGTCTGATGGGGCCAGGGAGGTTTTGTCTGAGGGAGAAATTACTGATTCAGGGAACATTTCTCAACAAGCTGAACCTGATGTGATTACGTTTAAATTTAAGTTGGAACATCTCCGCATTCTGCTTAAGGAGGTATTATCCACACTGGATGATTGTGACAAGTTGGTCATCCCAGAGAAACTATGTAAAATGGACAAGTTCCTAGAGGTCCCGGGGCTCCCAGAAGCTTTTCCTATACCCAAGCGGGTGGCGGACATTGTTAATAAAGAATGGGAAAGGCCCGGTATTCCTTTCGTCCCTCCCCCCATATTTAAAAAATTGTTTCCTATGGTCGACCCCAGAAAGGACTTATGGCAGACAGTCCCCAAGGTCGAGGGAGCGGTTTCCACTTTAAATAAACGCACCACTATACCCATAGAGGATAGTTGTGCTTTCAAAGATCCTATGGATAAAAAATTAGAAGGTTTACTTAAAAAGATGTTTGTTCAGCAGGGTTACCTTCTACAACCAATTTCATGCATTGTCCCTGTAGCTACAGCCGCATGTTTCTGGTTCGATGAGCTGATAAAGGCGGTCGATAGTGATTCTCCTCCTTATGAGGAGATTATGGACAGAATCAATGCTCTCAAATTGGCTAATTCTTTCACCCTAGACGCCACTTTGCAATTGGCTAGGTTAGCGGCTAAGAATTCTGGGTTTGCTATTGTGGCGCGCAGAGCGCTTTGGTTGAAATCTTGGTCAGCTGATGCGTCTTCCAAGAACAAGCTACTTAACATTCCTTTCAAGGGGAAAACGCTGTTTGGCCCTGACTTGAAAGAGATTATCTCTGATATCACTGGGGGTAAGGGCCACGCCCTTCCTCAGGATCGGCCTTTCAAGGCAAAAAATAAACCTAATTTTCGTCCCTTTCGTAGAAATGGACCAGCCCAAAGTGCTACGTCCTCTAAGCAAGAGGGTAATACTTCTCAAGCCAAGCCAGCTTGGAGACCAATGCAAGGCTGGAACAAGGGAAAGCAGGCCAAGAAACCTGCCACTGCTACCAAGACAGCATGAAATGTTGGCCCCCGATCCGGGACCGGATCTGGTGGGGGGCAGACTCTCTCTCTTCGCTCAGGCTTGGGCAAGAGATGTTCTGGATCCTTGGGCGCTAGAAATAGTCTCCCAAGGTTATCTTCTGGAATTCAAGGGGCTTCCCCCAAGGGGGAGGTTCCACAGGTCTCAGTTGTCTTCGGACCACATAAAAAGACAGGCATTCTTACATTGTGTAGAAGACCTGTTAAAAATGGGAGTGATTCATCCTGTTCCATTAAGAGAACAAGGGATGGGGTTCTACTCCAATCTGTTCATAGTTCCCAAAAAAGAGGGAACGTTCAGACCAATCTTAGATCTCAAGATCTTAAACAAGTTTCTCAAGGTTCCATCGTTCAAGATGGAAACCATTCGAACTATTCTTCCTTCCATCCAGGAAGGTCAATTCATGACCACAGTGGATTTAAAGGATGCGTATCTACATATTCCTATCCACAAGGAACATCATCGGTTCCTAAGGTTCGCATTCCTGGACAAGCATTACCAGTTCGTGGCGCTTCCTTTCGGATTAGCCACTGCTCCAAGGATTTTCACAAAGGTACTAGGGTCCCTTCTAGCTGTGCTAAGACCAAGGGGCATTGCTGTAGTACCTTACTTGGACGACATTCTGATTCAAGCGTCGTCCCTTCCTCAAGCAAAGGCTCACACGGACATTGTCCTGGCCTTTCTCAGATCTCACGGATGGAAAGTGAACGTGGAAAAGAGTTCTCTATCTCCGTCAACAAGGGTTCCCTTCTTGGGAACAATAAAAGACTCCTTAGAAATGAGGATTTTTCTGACAGAGGCCAGAAAAACAAAACTTCTAGACTCTTGTCGGATACTTCATTCCGTTCCTCTTCCTTCCATAGCGCAGTGCATGGAAGTGATCGGTTTGATGGTAGCGGCAATGGACATAGTTCCTTTTGCGCGCATTCATCTAAGACCATTACAACTGTGCATGCTCAGTCAGAAAGGAGAGGTCAAAAAGCAACTTCTACCTCTCTCTCTTTTTGGATTAAAAGCATCATCAGATTGGCTTACGAGACTGCCGGACGGCAGCCTCCCGAAAGAATCACGGCTCATTCCACTAGGGCTGTGGCTTCCACATGGGCCTTCAAGAACGAGGCTTCTGTTGATCAGATATGTAGGGCAGCGACTTGGTCTTCACTGCACACTTTTACCAAATTTTACAAGTTTGATACTTTTGCTTCTTCTGAGGCTATTTTTGGGAGAAAGGTTTTGCAAGCCGTGGTGCCTTCCATTTAGGTGACCTGATTTGCTCCCTCCCTTCATCCGTGTCCTAAAGCTTTGGTATTGGTTCCCACAAGTAAGGATGACGCCGTGGACCGGACACACCAATGTTGGAGAAAACAGAATTTATGTTTACCTGATAAATTACTTTCTCCAACGGTGTGTCCGGTCCACGGCCCGCCCTGGTTTTTTTAATCAGGTCTGATAATTTATTTTCTTTAACTACAGTCACCACGGTACCATATGGTTTCTCCTTTGCAAATATTCCTCCTTAACGTCGGTCGAATGACTGGGGTAGGCGGAGCCTAGGAGGGATCATGTGACCAGCTTTGCTGGGCTCTTTGCCATTTCCTGTTGGGGAAGAGAATATCCCACAAGTAAGGATGACGCCGTGGACCGGACACACCGTTGGAGAAAGTAATTTATCAGGTAAACATAAATTCTGTTTTTATATTTCTGTACATAGTGCAGAATTATATAACATTATCTTAGTGACAGCTTTCAAAATCAAAGGATTTTAGAGATTTTAGCTGTCAATGTTGCACTTACCTGTTCTGTTCTCCAAGATCTTCTGATTCAAAAGCGCTTGGCGGGTGCACTGTCTAATCACAGCGGGCATGATCGCGCTATTGAACTAAATGTAGCACGCTTCCAGAGCGGGAGCGCGCTACATTTAGTTCAATAGCTCGATCGGGCACGCTGTGAATAGACAGCCCGCCCACAAAGCGCTTTTGAATAAGAAGACATAATCAGAAGTTCATGGAGAGCAGAACAGGTGAGTGCAACTTTGAGAGCTAAAATCTCTAAAATCCTTTAATTTTGAAAGTACTTTTTTAGGTTTACTGCCCCTTTTAAAAAAAAACTATCACAAAACTAATACAGCAGTATTTCATTGGTTGGCTGACAGGTACTTATCAGTCCAGTGAGCATTTTACTTGACATTTGATCAGAAAAAAAAAAGTTTAAAGGGACATTAAACCCAAAAGTTTTCTTTCATAATTCAGACAGATAATACAATTTTAAACAACATTCCAATTTACTTCTATTATCTAATTTGCTTCATTCTTTAGATATCCTTTGTCAAAAAAATAGCAATGCACATGGGCGAGCCAATCACAGGAGGCATCTATGTGCAGCCACCAATCAGAAACTACTGAGCCTATCTAGATATGCTTTTCAGGAAAGAATATCAAGAGAATGAAGCACATTAGATAATAGAAGTAAATTAGAAAGTTGTTTAAAATGGTATTCTCTATCTGAATCATGAAAGAGAAAAATTGGGTTTAATGTCCCTTTAAGTGCTGCACTCACAAATGTATTGTAATAAACAGCAAACCACTTCATGTCCAAGCACGCATCTTCTCAGTGTCTGGTGCTGTTGTTTCAGAATGAAACAAGATGGAATCAATGAATGAGCCCAGCTCACTACAAGCTCTTACTAGAGCACTGGATGTAAAAACAATGATCAAACTAAGGCCAGTGGTAAAAGAGCAATGTGATTAAATTTAGAAGCAGAATTTTCTGAAGTACTTTAATCAGCTCCTACAAAAGAAATAACAATTAAGTACTAGAAAGTAACTGTAATTTTATGAATTCAAATATCAAAAAATGGCATACATTTGTAAAACGTTAGTCTCACTATCCAGACGAATATAAAGTTGCATAAGTTACTTACATGCAGATCTTCTGCTAGCAGAGAATTTCAGGGTCATATCCAATCGGGATGATTGCTGTCCGTCACTTCAGATGTAGCGGATGAGTTAAAGGGACACTGAACCCAATTATTTTCTTTTGTGATTCAGATAGAGCATGCAATTTTAAGAAACTTTCTAATTTACTCCTATTAGCAATTTTTCTTTGTTCTCTTGCTATCTTTAGTTAAAAAAGAAGGCATCTATGTTTATTGTTTGTTTAAGTACTCTGGACAGCACTTTTTTATTGGTGGATGAATTTATCCACCAATCAGCAAGGACAACCCAGGTTGTTCACCAAAAATGGGCCGACATCTAAACTTACATTCTTGCAGTTCAGATAAAGATACCAAGAGAATGAAGAAAATTTGATAATAGGAGTAAATTAGAAAGTTACTTAAAATGTCATGCTCTATCTGAATCCCAAAAGAAAAAATTTGGGTACAGTGTCCCTTTAAGGAGCAGCGGTCTTACGACTGCTTTTTCTTAACTTAATTTTCAGGCGGACCTGAAACTTTGGAGGTAGATTGCAGCATCCACTGCTTGATAAATCTATCCCGAAAACTTTAGTTATTTTGTTAATATTTAAACCACTCAGAAATCTTAAAAAAAAATATATACATGCTATTCTCGGACTAATTTATTCTTTGAATGCATCATTCTTTCTAGCATTTATTTAGTGTTTAATGATCCTTTAAAGGTATAGTACACCTAACTGCAGCAGGGACAGAAATCACTTTTTACACAAACACCTATTGTGACGTATAATGGGGGGGCGCATAAACAAACTTTTAATATGATACCCCATAAACTCTTTTATTGCACACAAAGAGGTGTTTGTTTCTGGAAACGTGATAGTTAATTTATAACAATAATTTATTACGCAATATATGAAAACCTTTTTCATGTTATGGCTTAATTTGGTGAACAAAAAGTCCAACTGTCTTAAATAAATGATAGTAGCTAATACCTGCATATAACTGTATGTTTAACCTTTGTTAAAGGGCTTAACACGTTAAAGGGTCACTAAATATATTTCAGGCACCTCCCTCTAATCATGGTTAGTCCCATTATGGAAACTAGTTTACACTGTGGGCATCTGAAGGAGAGTTGCTGCATATGTGCAAACAGAAAAGTAGGGGGTTTTGTGGTCCAAGAGAAAAATATGTCTTATGGACAGGTTTGTTAGAAACAATAGTTTTGTTAAGAGGTAACTATCCAACTATACACATACACCTATGATAGATAGGTGAGAAAAGAAAAATGCTATTTAGCACATACATTATATGTAATAAAACTTGTCTTTTTTTAAATCAGCATTAATAAACACTAATAAAGAATCAGTAGAGAAACTGCTGCCACGGAAATAGTTAAAAACACATCATTGCCTGAATAATTGGAAAGTAATTAGATAGTTTAAATTTTGTCTGAGGGTAAATAATATTCTGCGGATAAATAACCACTGTTGTGTGGAGGGGCGTTTTGGATTGCTGCTCAGGAATGTTGTGTATTAGGTATAAGGTAAATAACTAAGCAACAATACAAGCATAATTCATTGCTGAGCAAACAAAATAAGGGAAAAGATTCTTCCCAGGATAACTACCCCCCTCGCTGTTGACCCTTGTGGACAGACAAAACATATAACTGATCACAAACAATAGTAAAAAAACAAACGGAGGTCCGATTAAAACATAAGACCCCTGACAGTCGCGTTTCACATTACGCTTCCTCAGAGGAGTGACCCCTCTGTGTATTTGGTCTTTTCTGTGTATACATGTGCAAACAGGTCAGCACTAGAATATAGTGAGATAGATTTCAAAATGGCAGCACCAATGTCTAGATTAGGCTTGGGATATCCTCAATACTATGACTATAAAATGTATTTAGTGTTTGTCCCTTTAAGGTCAGCTCCAGAGCAAACAATTCAGTACTGGAATCTAGTTGAACAAATCTGGTGAGCCAATGATAAGAGGCATATTTGCGTACTTACCAATCAGCAGCTAGCTCCCAGTACAGGGTAAATGTGATAATAAATTAATTGAAAGTAAATTGAAAACACCCATAACAATTGCATCCATCCTCTATCTGAATCATAAAGCTTTAAATTTGCTATTTTGCTCCTTTAATAAAATCAAATAATATATTTGTTTTCTAACGCTTTTTTTTTTTTTTTTTTTTTTGTCTTCAATAAAAATAACCCCAGCATGAGTGGTGTTACATTGAGGGAAAAGGCAATGTGTTGTCATTGGTAATGCGTTGTCATTGGTAATGCATTGTCATTTCGCAATATGAGTAAAAATTCTACAAAGTAGACCCTACATATCACTGAAATATCAATAATGGAGCTGAATAAAATTTAAGAAGAGAGATTTTCTGGAGCTCTGGGTGAGTGGGTTATAAGCCGCTTAATATTAACTCACAAATACAGCTTTCAAATAAAAATGAAAGTTAATTTGTGCTCCTAAGCACTATACAGATCACTTCAATAACTCTCAGCTGTACGAATGATCCCAGAGGTGGAAACGGACAATTTGGCCTGTACTAGCGGCGATCACACAGGCAGCACTTCCCCCCCGGACAGAAAACAAACCACCAGAAACAAACCTAAGATAAACCCATCATATTATACTGCAGCCTTCTCAACATCTCTTCGACTGTCCCGGCTGAATCAGCCATCCGTATACTCCAGATAACAAGAAAAAGAAAGGAAGGGAAAGGTGTAAAAATGGCGTCTACTGCAGTAGACACGAGGAATGGCACAACCCTAGCATCAACAGATTGCACACTGCTTAAATTAGAGTTGCTGTTTCAGCAATTAATAGATAAGGCTCCATCGGAGCAGGAACTGCTCCACCTGATGCAGAAAATCCCACCGACATTACCGAAGCATCCACTGTTACTACCACTTTAGACCCCGGAGTACGGCCTACCCTTGGGGCCCGGGAGGGCCGCGCAACCAAACACACAGCTGACACTGGGTTGCTTGCAGATAGATCCTCTCAACGTGCACCCTTACATGCCGGCAATGCAACATGGAGACTGCGAAGCAGCGGAGACCGCTGGGGGAGAAAGAATCACAAAGAAGCCATGTCACTCATCGCCGGACATCCTAATGCACAACAGGCTTGCCCTCAACTCTGGCTTAGCATCCGTGCAACTCACTCCCGCGACCCACGCCATAAAAACAAACCATGATCTTACCAACAATAAAGGTACGCTGGTACAAACTCTTGAGATGCCACCCCCAGGGGGACCCCCTGACATAGCAAAATCACTTACTTCACCCCTACCGAAGGCCAGGTCTGGTCGGGTGCTCAGGGGCCTTGGGGGGGTGCCTCAGAGAGCCATGACTTCAATGCTCTGTACAAACAGGACTGTGATCAGATCGCTGCTTACCTCGCAAGGCCCCATAGAGACTTGGAACATTTCCCCTGTACCATTCGATACATCATGGCACTCAAAGGTGTCCAACACGCCATTAAGTATAATTTATTATGCCTAATTATTGTCCAACCGTTAAATTCTGAAACAGTAAATGCATTGCCCTTTTGGGCTTCTAAATCTAGGCTTGCTCACTGTGTTTGACATACCTAGTCTATAGGCAAGCTAATAGAATGTTTTGCAACTCCCCCACACTGCTCACAACATGAAAACCATGTTTATCAAGGTATTGTTTGGGCTAGAGCCTTATAATGAGTTTTGTTCTTTTAGTAATGCTGCATAACAAGTAATTAGTCTTTGAATTGCCCTAAACACTTTACACACAAACATGTCAGTGGTATTCCCTTATCCACTTATAGTTATAAACTACATGTCACATAGAGTAGCTCACTCTCCTCTTGCACTGCCTGTGGCCGAGGCGGTGTGGGACAAATATATGCATAAATCCAACAGACATGGCTGCTAATTTATCAAGAGGAGCCACCATACCCATTCAGGGTTGAAATAAGTAAGTTGAAATAAGTAATTGCCTGTTATGTTAAAGATGTGGCTATACTTCACGTCAATTAATCAAGTTCTGGTTGTTTGTAGTATTTTTCTTGTTGTATGTTTTTTCTCTTTGTTTTATTCATCTATATCAAGTTTGACCTTATCTTAAAAATATTTATATAGACTGCAATTTTCTAACAATCAGTCC